>NC_135497.1:59479965-59779965 GCF_052857255.1 Amblyomma americanum
AACAATGACATCGTATAACATACCCATCAATTGTGGAAATAAATCCTTTTTGAACGGAAAAAGTTAATGAATGCATTTTTTTTCATATATTTAAGATTTAAATTCAACATCAATATATCTGCAGATCTCCCATCGGCAGGCTTGTATTTTTTGCGATTAACGTTTTTGCTATTGTCAAAAGCGTTCCCCATTGCTTTTCTGTGGCACTCGTAACTACTCGATGCGAGCGATGGAAAAACTTTCATAGAAAATTTCTCTACACATCCGAAGAATGGACCATTATCTACAATATTTCTATACCAATACCTCACAATTTTCCAATATTCAAAAATTTTGTCCAAGAATGTAGGCATTATTTACGACATCATGTAACAGCTAACTTTTCATGGCAGTTACATGTTGATTAAGTCTTTAATAACGCTAACTGCATTATGGTTCTCAACAAACCGTAGTGCGTTACAAATCAGAGAGCGCATGCTCTGGATTGGACACCGGTCTTGAGAATTTAACATATACATTAAAATCGGTACACGATCGTTTCGCGCGTTTTACACTGTCCAACTTTTCCTGTACTTCCAACGTAACTGCAATGGTCTGGTTTATGAGGTTTACCATCCCAAAAGCGACACGGACTACGAGGGACGCCGTAGTGGAGGGCTCCGAATAATTTCGACCAACTGGGGTTCCTTAACGTGCACTCACATCGCACAGTACGCAGGCCTCTAGCATTTAACCTCAATCAAAACTCGACTGCTGTGGCCGGGATCGAACCCGCGTCTTTCGGGTCAGCAGCCGCGCACCAAAACCACTGAGCCACCGCGGCGGCCTGTAACTGCCATGAAACTTACTTGGAATCTTCTCTAGTCTTCCTTTACGCAGGAAGCAGTCCCGAATGCTATAGAATTTTATGATAATTATCACAGTCATCAAATAAAACAGAATGATTCCGACATTATTTAAAACTGCCGCGGAAAACTATGTAACTGCAACCTCACTGGCCTGTTTTCTTCATGTTAGGTTGGATTTACTTGCTATTTGTGGGTTTGTGTTGTTACTTGTGATTTTATAATTTTTCTGTATAATGAATTTTTATTTTGTTCATTGCACTCGCTTCCGACCCGCGCCTTGAAGGTATTGAAATAAATATTAAATATAAATATTAAATAAATAAATTACTCCACTCAATGATAGTACTAAGAATGACTGAGTTGGCATAAGACGATTATCACACTGATATGTTTAACTATGAAATAATGATCACGCCGTGCAAAAATGACATGATGCGATTGAAACAAATCATCACGAAGGGGTGGATGGTGATAAAGTTTAAGAAAAACGTGAAACGAGCAAGTTTACGGGGATGTGAGAAATAGTCAAGTTCGGCATGTTTTTTTAATGCTGAGACGATTGTGAAAGGTGAGTAGTGTGAAAATATAAAACGAATAGCACGGCTCTGCGAGGATTGTATGTTACTGATAACATAGGCTTGTTTTGGGTTAGATGAGCTGACAAAGTTCCGATCAGATTGTAAGGATCGTAGAAGAAGCAAGAGACCGAGTACGCTTCTTTGGGATGCACCAGATGTGACAGAAGCAGAAGAAGAGTTAGAATTATTAACTGAGGTGAACTGAATTCTACACGCAAGAAAGTCCTTAATCCAAAAGAGCACATTAGGATGGATATTAAGCTGTGCATGTTTCAGTAGAGGTTTGTAATGAGAGACTCGGTCGAACGCTTTCGCTTCAAGTGATGAATGTAAGTCGTTATTTAAGATATCAGGTTGATTGTCGCATGAAAACCCTTGCGGATGCAATGCTCATGTTTGAAAATAATTCTATGACCCTCGTGGTAGTGAACGACTTGGCAGGGAATGGTATGCTCCAGGAGTCTGCAAAATGTACTTGTTTATGAGATTGGACGACAGTTAAGTGGGCATGAACGCTCATCTGATTTTAAAATAGGCATTACATTGGATATCCGCCAATCATTAGGCATTATCCATTTCGTAATGACTGCGAGAGGAAACAATACAAGACAGCTCAAATGATTTGGGATCTATTCCTAGGTATTTTATTGTTAAAACCATTATAATCAGAACTAATATGTGATTTTAAAATTGTTTAATAAAGCTAAGATACCAGTTTTGTTGTAACTGTTTCACATATGCAAATGTCATGAAATAATGTATCTAAGCCAGGAGATGAGCCAATACCTTCGTTGGTAAGTGCTTATGAGAAGGTGTAGTTAAAAATCTCAGCGCATTCAGATTCATGAACAATCAGCGCATTCAGATCCATAAACAATGATGCCGTTAGAGTCAGCAAGCGAAATGTCAGTATTAAAGCCGGAATTTATGATGCGCAACAATTTACGAAAGTAGTTGGTTAGCAGAGACCGCAAGTCATGATAGAAAAAAATGAAATGGCTCCTTCAGCTGAAGGACACTTTTTTACGAAAGTGGCTTTCAACCAGATTGTTATCCTATGCTGATGTGTTCTGTATGCTTGACAACCTTTCTAGTTGCTGGTGATGGCGTTAAATCGGTTTATTTGGTTTCTGTTTTCCATGTAGAAAAGGCACTATATGGCTGCTTGGGGAATAGCCTTTGTATGCAGCCTGTTCTTGAACATTAACGCCTGCTATAAACACCATGCTAGAAAGACTCAAACGACTACATTACCAACGCGCGCTTTTATGCCATCGTTCTTTACTCCCGAACTTAATGGCGACGCCATCGGCTGTGGATACAGGGCAGAAGTCCCCCTTGCATAAATATTAACTCACCTAACCAACAGCCGTGTCAGAATGGCATTTGATCAAGTTCATCGCGATTTCTTGTTTGCAGTCTTAGAGCATTCACTCCCAATATTCATACGAGGTCAGTGTGACATCCCTGAAATCACTGTCCAACTTACGAAGTCTTTCTTGCCGTCGTCGTGTCGCAACCCTATCTCTTTTTCATAAATTTTATTACAGCTCACTCGGCCATGAACCATACATCTGCGCACCTCCGCCGCGCATATCACATCGCACTGGTCACCCCCTTCAAGTTACTCGTCCACGTGCCCGTACTGTAACCTTCTCCACCTCTTTCTTTCCACGAGCCGCGTCAGACTGGAACGGCCTCTCCCACTCCGCTGCTGCTATCACCTGCCCGTCACTCTTCAACGTCAATATTGAACTTCATATGTCATCGTGAAAAAATGTACCAATTTTTGATTACCCCACCCCTTATGTAATACCCCGAAAGGGGCCTTTAAGGTAAATAAATGAAATGAAATGAAATGAAATGCAATTATTGGAGATGTTTTGCTTAGGGGCATAAGATTGTGCTGTAAAGAGTCCTATACAAGGCTAATTGTTAGCCAAGAGCTAAACAAACCTATTACAATGAAATTATCTGTTCACCAAGGCTGTCCATTATCGCCTTTGTTGTTTGCCCTATATCTTGAACCCCTTTGCCTTCGTATTATTAACAGCGCAAATATCCCTGGTTTCTCCCTGACGCAATGTGAAATTAAGATTTTAGCGTATGCAGATGATGTCGTCCTCTTTTGTTCTGACAAAAAGAGTGTGCTTGAGGCATTCCATTTGACTGAACAGTTTTGCGAGGTATCAGGCGCGGCTCTTAAGATAAATCCAAGGAGTTTTGATTGGTCATTGGTGTCAGGTAATAATCCTTGAACAAAGCGTGTCTGAATGGCCGAGTGGTCACGGGAAGATGACGTGGCATCAGAACACATTATGGATGTGTCTGAGGTTGTGGACGCGACCGGAGAACTAAGTCATGAGCATCGAATAGATGGGGAACAGAAGACTTCAACACCTCAAAACAACACGGAATATGAAGCGACTGGCCATCTAGCATCCACGCCTCCAGGACGAAAACCGCCGGACCCGGGCCCCCCCCCCCCCCCCCCGTGAGTGTTACAGAGACTGCTGTGCTTGCTGCACAGGAACACCTCGTTGCCACAGGTCAACGTCCGGATATGCCTCCTGTGGAGTCAGTCGAGGCGATACAGCCAGTGAATGCTCGCCGATCCTCCTCTGATGCTGATTCTGCTTCGTCGTTGGAGGGTAACGGTGAGACGTGTGTGGCGTCGATCTCTGGCGTGTCAGGTTCTCTGTCGGCTGTCAGTGTGGCAGCGAGTGATGTGCTCCCCTCGGGTTCGTGGGCCGAGGCCTTGGCTGTCTCAGAGGAAGACATGGACAGCACCGCACCTTTGAAACGTCCTGCAGATGCTGACGAGGTGTGTATCGATGGCGCTGACCAGAAGGAACAATGTGTAGAGGCCACGGGAAGGGTGGTGTTAAAGAGGAGGGCGATGTCTGTCCGAGAGGCCGCCAATTGGCGGCGGGCCACAACATTCCAGGGGATGGCGTTTGTTAAGACTGGCACCAAAATGGCGAGCGTCGCAGCATATCAAGTCGCTACCCTTAACGTTAGGGGTATGCGTAATCGTAGGAGGCAACAGCAGGTACGGCATCTCTTAAAGAAATGGAGTGTGTGTGTAGCCGCTATCCAGGAAACAAAGTTGTCCTCTGATGAAGAGACAGCAGCTGCTCTTGAGCCTTTTTTGTCGGAATACAGCATTATTGTTAGCCACGCGAGAGGCTTATCCGGAGGTTGTATGCTATTCCTGGCGAACACGCTAGAGATGACAGCCATGTCTTATTGCATAGATGACGAGGGGCGACTTATATGCTGTGATCTCACAATTTCAGGTGTACAGTGGCGGATTATTTGTGTTTATGCCCCCACAAAGCAGCGCGACAGAAGGCTTTTTTTTCTGTCATTAGTTGAACATTTGTGCACGGACCGCAAAATTATATTGTTGGGAGATTTTAATTGCGTTTGTAGGGATGAGGACCGTTCAGTGGTATGTAAGAGATACGACCATAGTGCTGCATTACTTACCGATTTGGTTTCTGAATATAGTCTTGTGGATGTGGGGCAGGAAAAAGGCGACAGTATACATTTCACTCATTTTCAGTTTTCCTCTAATGCTCGCCTTGACAGAATTTACGTTTCTGTTGACGCATTAGCAAGTGTGTTTGGCTACTGGGTGCGGCCCATTTTCTTCAGTGACCACTGTATGGTGTCTCTTCAGATAGGAAAGTACACTCGGCATGTACTTCACCCTCGATGGGAGTTGTGGAAGATGAATAACTGTCTGCTCTCAGACGAAATCTTTCAGCGTGCTGTACCTACTTGTTTGAAGGACGTATGGTCACGCCGTGATCTTTCCATTTTTCAAAAGTGGGACTTGTTTAAACAGGAGATCAAAAACTTGGCAATTGAGACCTCAGCAAGAATCGCTTTCCTGAAGAGACACCACCTTCGTGAGCTTGGGCGCACCCTAACGGAGCTACATGAGCTAGAGAGGGTAAGCCCGGGTGCCTATCTCGAAGAGATTAATAACGTAAAAGCACAGCTTCAACAATTTGCGACAGACAGATATAAGGGGGCCTTGATACGATCTAGGTCCCGAAGGTTTCTTGATGAGCAACCTTCTCGTCGGGCCCTGAGTGATGAAAGAGAGAATGCTCTTGCGAAGGAAATATTGGAAATTCAATATGGTGATTGCACATACAGTGATGCGCCTGGTATTCTTGCTGCTTTCTTCGACTATTATCGGAAGCTGTTTGGCAGTTGCGAAGATCCAAGTCAGGGTTTCGATTACAGTTCCTTGCTTGGAAACTTCCCTCGACTTGATGATGAGAAGTGTGCTATAGTGAAAGGACCTATCACTTTGGATGAAATTCAATCAGCCATTTCTGCCCTGCAGAGCCAGAAATCTCCTGGGCCAGATGGTATTACTAGCGAATTCTAAAAAAAATTTTCGCCTTGCCTAGTGCCTGTTTTGATGGAAGTTTTCAAAGCATCTTATGATGTGGGTGTCCTGCCTCCCACTTTTTATTCTGGGCACACAATATTAATTCCCAAAAGCAAAGATACTAATCGGTTGAAAACTGTTGAGGGATATCGTCCAATTTCCCTTTGCAATGTTGATTACAAAATTTTTTCCAAGGTCCTTAGCAGTCGTCTGCAGCTCGTCATTATGGACTTGATAGGTCCGCATCAGGTCTGTGGTATTAGAGGCCGCAGTATTCAAACACATATCCATATTGCACGTTCAGTATTAGAGACAGTATCAGATGAGATAGGCCAAGTAGCTCTGATTCCAATTGACTTGGCTAAGGCGTTTGATAAACTTCGGCACGATTTCTTGTTCGCGGTCTTGGAGTATGCAAATATTGGTGACGTCTTGCTCAAAGGCATAAGGCTGTGCTATAAGAACTCCTATACAAGGGTTATTGTTAATCAGGAGCTAACGAAACCAGTACCACTAGAAGCATCTGTTCGTCAAGGATGTCCACTGTCTCCATTGTTGTTTGCCCTATATCTGGAACCCCTCTGTCTCAGTATAATTAACAGCGCAGCTATCCGCGGTTTCTCTCTGGCTCAATGTGAAGTTAAAGTTTTAGCTTACGCTGATGATGTCGCCCTCTTTTGTTCTGACAAAAAGAGTGTACTCGAGGCTCTAAACTTGACTAAACAGTTCTGCGATGTATCAGGCGCGGCTCTTAATTTAGAGAAATCCAAAGGCTTTTGGTTGGGTCATTGGGGAACTAGGCCAAGCCAGTTCGGTGGTATATGCTGGAACTGTAGCCCTCTTGAGTACCTAGGCGTTCCGCTGCACCAAGTTCGCAACAGTACAGCCTACTGGGATTCACAAACTGTAACTCTACGGCGGCAAACACAGGCTTGGATGGGTAGGGAAATCTCAGTGTTTGCGAGGGCACAGGTCTGTAACATTTTTTTGTTTGCAAAGCTCGCGTATGTCCTTCAAGTCCTGCATTGTGCGAGGAGGAAGGTGCAAGCAATACATAGAATATTTGCAGCATTCGTTTGGCGCTCTCAATGGGAGCCGATGAGGCGTGACAACTTGTTCCTTCCCTTAGAGGGTGGTGGAGTGGGCCTTGTTCACCTGTTCGTGCATCAACTCGTTTCCCGTTTTTTCTTTTTCAAATCGGCAAACGACCCGTTTCTGGTAGCTGTGCTCATTAGGCGGCTTAGTTTTCATTTGCCTTACTTATTCGCGCCGACTGTGCAGGCTCGTGAGGGGACTTTATGGGGATTTCTTAAGGAGGTTGCTGACACTTTCAATTTTCTCACTGTGCGCTTCTCTTTAGATTACCTGTATAGCCTCTCGAGAAAGCAGATGACCCAGGCTCTCACTGAGTCTTTGTTCCCTACACCATTGTATCGGCAGCCTTATCTGGGGTCTTTGGACATCAGTGTTCTAAAGCGTGTTAGGCGGATGTGCATTCAGGCAGCCGCTAAAACGTTCTTTTTCAAACTACACACAGCGACGCTGCCTGTCAAGACATTTCTTAATGACAAGGGGATGTTTGTACCCTGGAATGTGAATTGTCGTCTGTGTAACGTGCCTGAGACAATTGATCATTGCTTCATCCTGTGCCGTGATGCCATGTTCTTTTGGGACATACTACAACGAACTCTTAAGAAGGACATTGAAATTACACCATACACTATTAGATTTCTGCCTGTTGACAAAAACTCTGTTGTGCCTTATGACGTGTTTGTGTTGATGGGACTATTCAGTCTTTGGAAAAGCCGTATGATGGACAGACATGCCGAGCCACCAAGATCGTCCAAATCTTTGTTTCGGGAACAGTGTGCGTTGGTGAGGAGTGTATATGCTGCTCGCGACGAACCTCCAAGCTGGCTGCCGTGCCTAGATGCTTGTGTGTGCCTCCGTGAATTTTGATGTTTTGATGGGGATGCAGTGGTGAGTTAGGGCTATGGGGGGCTCATATTAAGCAGCCCGGTAACTTGAGACGCGAACTAGTCTGATTGAAGTTTCCTCCTTTCTACAGAAGTTCTTCCATGCAATAAAGAAAAAAAAGTGTCTGAATGGCCGAGCGGTCTAAGGCTACAGATTTAAGCTCTCGTCCTCGCAAGAGGGTGTGGGTTCGAACCCCACTTCTGGGTCGTATTTAGTTTTTTTCTGAACTGATCAAGCATATATTTTTCCCCTCTGCCACGTGGATTCCAACGTGTTAGTTTCATGTGAGAGATACGGTGTTTTCAATAAATGATCTCCGTCCCGCCGTTTATGTTTTGTGCAAAAATTGATCCCTGGCTTCTCGATTTCGCAACAGCGTTTCATAAGGTGCCCTACTGGTACAATGTTTAAACGCAGGCTCCCCAGCCCCTCGACATTATTGATAATTTTATTAAATGCTAATGGAGGGTGACAGACATCCAAGGAAGAGATTGGTCGCAACAGAACCGCGTCGGTTGCTTTTACCGAAAAAGAACAAAAGACACACCTTCGACATTTTTGCCCCTTTTCAACCTGAGGATTCACAAAGCGCGTACTGTACTTTAATGCTGTGATGACACTAATGGGCGAGCGGCCATGCTTCAGACTGATCTCGAAAACGAACGACGCGGTCGCTCAGTCGTTGTGGAGCTCGACTGCTGACCTTAACGACGCGGGTTCGATCCCGGCCGCGGCAGCCGAATTTCGATGATGGCGAAATTCTAGAGGCCCGTGTGCTGTGCGATGTCAGTGCACATTAAAGAACCTCAGGTGGTCGAAATTTCCGGAGCCCTTCACTATGGCGTCCCTCATAGCCTGAGTCGCTTTGGGGCGTTGAACCCCCATAGAACATACATAAACTGTCTCAGAAAGGCATTTGATTGTGCTTCTCCTGAAATGTTGTTTTCAGTTTCAGACAATATGAATGTTGGTTCAGTTATCCGTGAGGGTGTGGCCCTGGCGTATCGAAATTGCGCAACGAGATTGATCGTTAACAAGATTCTCGCGGTCCCCATTAGCGTGCAGTGATCGGTGCGTCAGGGATGCCCTCTCAGCCCTATCTTATTTTGTATTAATGTCGAAACGCTGTGCATGAAAATAATAGAAAAAAATAGTATTACTGGCTTTAGGTTACAGTTAGTCGAGGTTCAGCTACTGTCTTCTGGAGATGGCGTTGCAGTTTTCACAGTTGATCAGTGGAGCATTAGCGAGGCTATCAATTGTGTACGAGAGTTCAGAAAAGCCACCGACAACGGGGTTAACTCGTCAAAGTGCCTTGGTCTCTGGCATGGGAGGTGGCCATTCCACCCGGACCATTTCGCCTATGTACCGTGGGCGACTACCCCGGGAAAGTATCTGGGCGTTCCACTCGATGCTTATCGCAAAAGCGTGCAGTACTGGAAATAGCAAACAAAAGAGGTACACGACAGAGCTGACGAATGGAAAGGGACTAGCCTGTCGATTTTCGCCATAGCTACAGTCTGCAACCTTTTCTTTATCAGCAAGCTCTGGTATGTAATGCAGGTATTGAATTCCTCACATGTCAACATTCAGACGCTGCACAAGATTTTTGCCGTCTTCATATGGGCTTCCGAATGGGAACGCTGCAACGGAACGAGCCTGTTCAGGCGGGTAAAAGACGATGGGCTGGGACTGCGGCACCTTTTCTTAAGGCAGCTGGTAAACCGTTCTTTTTTGTTTCGCGACATCACAGACCCGTTCCTGCACACCGAGTGCCAAGTGAGGCTGCGGCGTTTGTGGCCGGATTTTGTTGTATCCACCGTAGAGCTTTCGGGTTGAATTTTCGGTTACTACAAAAAGATTATAGCAAGTATTAGGTTTCGTTCTGCACGTTTTCCAGCGATTATTTGTACAAAACTAACCGTAAAAGTTGTATCGTGATCTTTGTGATATTGTTTTACCAGAGGCCATGTACAGGGCTTTGTACACGGGAGCCCCGGTCATTGATGTTTTAAAGAAAGTAAAGAAAATGAAGGTACCGCCAGGTGTAAAGACCTTTTGTTTGAAAAAACACACCGCGATGCTACCAGCTAAAAAGTTTTTAAAGGGAAGAGATTTCTTTTTACCGTGGGGATCGACCTGCTTAATTTGTAAACAGCCAGAAACAATTGACCATGTTTTTTGTTGCATTGCTGGGAAGGGATTTATTTTTGGGATGTACAACAAAAAGCAATAAAGAAAGTGCTAGGTACCACTTCGCGCGCAGGGAATTCTTTATTTAAGCACTGACAATAAGGACGCGGTACCATTTGATCTTGGAATGCTGTTGGGCCTCCATTGTATATGGCGTGCGAGAATGGCAGGATATAATTGTGAAAATGACGCCAGGCCGGCTGGGATTTATTTTCAAGAGTGCATGGATTTGTTTGTCACATCGCAAAAACCAGCCGCGGAACCTACTGAGTGGCTGTCAAGAGTAGAGCCGCTGATAGGTGAATTTCAGTTGGGCGAAGGCAGTGCATGGCTGTTTGCTTTCGAATCCGCAATGTGTACATTGTCTATTCAATGTATATAGTGTGCTCGATTTTATGCTGACTGTTGTCTTGGCTGAATTTTTTCCAGAGTCAGGTAATAAATCGTAAAAAGAAACAGTTGTCAGAATGGCCGAGCGGTCTGAGAAGCCAGATTTAAGCTCTGGTCCTCGCAAGAGAGCGTGGGTTCGAACCCTCCTTGTGACAACGCTTCTTCTTTACCTGTTGCTCCTTTCGGGCCTACGCTTAACGTTTTACGTGCGCAGCACTAACACACATTTTTATTAAGCAGCACTGCCCTGTTTCTTTTGAAGCGAAAAGCTTCACTACGCCAGGTTTTCAAGCCGTCAGCAGAGCCGCAAGTTTGACATTTAATGTAGCTACAGTTCAGCGTGGACTCAAGTTTGACCTTGAGTGTGGCTAGAGGTCAAACTATGAGCATAACTTGTGGTAGTCAGGTTCCACACATGACGTCAGCTACAGGAGCGGCACCAGCGGCTGTTACACCAAATATCTCGACTTTGACCTATGACCTTGACACTGGACTCCGGTTAAGCAGGAAAGCGTCTGCCGGCATCCCATGCGCTGGTCATGAAAGTGGGTTCTGATTAAAACGCCGGTGCAGCCTGATGCGTTCAGCGGAACGCTAGGTGTGATCGATGCGACGCCTGCCGTGGAGAGCGCCAGATGTGCGCTCTGTCACCGCGCTGCGGAGAGGAGGGAAAGAGGCATCCCAAGTGTGCTGCCTACTTCTCCGTGACGTCACACACCTTGAATGAGCGGAAGAGGTAGCAATAGCGCTTGCTTGCGTGGGAACAGAGGCAAATTATATAATAAGTGACAGTAAAACAGCCATCTACAATTATGTACGAGGTAGAGTCGCATCAGAAGCGGTGCGAATTCTAACGGGGAAAAAGATGCATAAAAAATTAGCCTGATATGGGCCCCAGCTCATACGCCAGTACCAGGCAATGAAGCGGTGCACCTTCTAGCTCGAGATCTCTATCTCCGAGCAGAAGCGGAACCGCCATATTGCAAGGAACTAGACGAGAGACTACAAACATACACAGAAATCATAGAGAATTACAGACTGCAGAGAAGAACTGTCCCTCCACCGGACAAGGAGCTCGGGAACAGAGAGGCAGTAACCTGGAGAAGGCTACAGGCCGGAAATTTCATAAACCCGGTATGGGCGTCACACGTCTTACAAGAAGAGGACATAGTAGATAAATGTAAAAAATGTGGAGAGAGGGGGACCCTCGACCATATAATTTGGCAGTGTGTACACTCCTCAGGGGTGAGGGAAGGAATAGATAGTAGAGAAGCCTGGGAAACCATTCTGCAAAGTGCGGACCCCGCGACCCAGAAGAAAGCCATCCATCTGGCGGCAGAGGCCGCGAAGAGCCAACAACTCTTTGCCTGCATCTAGTCGCGGAGGCCCTGGCCTCTACCCCTAGGCCTGCGCGCCAGGGGTAGGGAGTAGAGGGCCTCCATTTCTGATGGAAATAAAAGTTTTTGGAACTGGAACTGGAACTGAGCAGAGCGGGAACGCGTCTGCCGGCATCGCATGCGCAGGTCATGAAAATGGGTTAAGAACAAAACGCCGGTGCAGCCCTATGCGTTCAGCGGAACGCTAGGTATGATCGATGCGACGCCTGCCGTGGAGAGCGCCAGATGAGCGCTCCGTCACCGCGTTGCGGAGAAGAGGGAAAGAGGCATCCCAAGTGTGCTGCCGACTTTCTCCGTGACGTCACGCACCTTGAATGAGCGGAGCAGGAACACGTTTGCCGGCATCGCATGCGCTGGTCATGAAAGTGGGTTCTGAGTAAAACGCCGGAGCATCATGATGTGTTCAGCGGAACGCTAGGTGTGATCAATGCGACGCCTGCCGTGGAGAGCGCCAGATGTGCGCTCCGTCACCGCGCTGCGGAGAGGAGGGAAAGAGGCATCCCAAGTGTGCTGCCTAGTTCTCCCTGACGTCACACACCTTGACTGAGCGGAGCGGGAACGCGACTGCTGGAATCGCATGCGCACTGAGCAGGGCGTCAAAGTGGATTCTGCATAAAGCATCGGTGCATTTCGATGCATTCAGCCTAACGCTAGGTGTGTTCGATGCGACGCCTGAGGTGGAGACCTCCAGTCATGGGACCACAAACGTAGCTAGGGAGGTGCACCTTTTCGCTGTCGACCAGGGTTAACCAGAGCTAGACCACTAGCAATTTTTTTCTTTCCTCTCTAGTTAGATAAAAAATTATGGCTGACGTAAACCTCACCTCGTGCAATACGACAGCACCCCAAAGTGCGAAATTCCTCGCCACGAATTCATACCTGAGCCCTCCACAAAGGCACCTCCTTCTTCCTTTCTTCTTCCACTCCGTCCTTTATCCTTTCCCAAGCTTATGGCGCGGTTCAGGTGCCCGCCGATATGCGAGACAGATACGGCGCCATTTCCTTCACCTGAAAAAAACATTTTTCGCTCACATACTATCTGCTTCTGATCATCCGAGGAAGGAGGGCGAGAGCGCGGGCTTACGTCCTCCAGTTTACACTCGCAGCCGGGGAGCAGTGGCCAGCGTACGGGGCCGCAGTGCCGTCGCCCGGCTGAGAGCCCGCTCCCGCTGCCGTCGTGGCTGCTCGGTTACTTTCGCTAAAAACGCTATATGTGCGCTCATACACTTGCACAGAGTGAATATATGTTCGTAAAAGCAACCGGGTTAGTCAGATGGCCGAGCGGTCTAAGGCGCCAGATTTAAGCTATTTTCCTCGTAAGAGGGCGTGGGTTCGAACCCCACTTCTGACATTATTTGTTTCTTTTTTGCCGAACTGGGCAAGAACATTTTTTTCCCTCTGTCAGCGTGGCTTCCAAAGATGTAGTTTCATGTGAGACATACGGTGTTTTGAATAATTATCTCCGTCCCGCCGTTTACGTTTTGTGGAAAACTTGATTCCTTGCATATCGATTTCGAAACTGCGTTTCATAAGGTACCCATACTCGTCCAATGTTGGAGCGCAGACTTTATTAACTGCTAATGGAGAGCGACAGACAACAAAAGAGAAGATTGGGGGCAGCAGAAACGATTGCATCAGTACCGCGTCCTTGGCTTTAACCGGAAATAAAAAAGGACACCATCGACATTTTGCCACTTTTCAAGCTGAACCCATCGAACTGTACTCTATCGTTTCCCCTTTAAGCAATTTTCTGTAGTTTTCTTGTTTTCATCTTTAACCGTTTCTGACACGTATTCTGTTATGCCCACTCGCGTTTTAACATTCCCTGCGGAAGTCCTACTTCACGAGGTCGAACCCAACCAAGTATCTTGTGGCGTCCCTGACCTTGACGGTGAAGAAATGAAATAAATCCTGGCGCGACTGGGTTTCGAACCAGTGAAGGCCCGAACATGTCAGCTTAGCCGGCCACTGGTGCAGACCACTATAATATCGCCGCAGCTGCCCCCACCCTGTCTTAAACTGCAATGCACTCTCGAGCTGTACACTTATACCCTCGACTCTACACTGAATGGCACCCGGAAGCGTTTAATCCTAGGTGTACGCACTACAAAAGCAATGTAGATCTAGTTCAGATGGCCTGGGTCTCCCTGCCTACAACGACCCAAATAAAAAGTGTAGAATCCTGAGAGACATTGTTACTCAACCACGAAGCAGAAGAGCAACGCAAAGTCATCGGTCTCGCCCTGACCGCAGCCGAGTCCCAAGGGATTCGGGCCAATGGTTAGGGGCACGGAGGAAGGAAAGAACTCAGGAGAGGCGGCTACGTCACATTTTTTTAAGCTTCTCCACCCTGCTTCCCCCTTCCCCCTACCTGGCGGCCGTCTCGGAGAGGTTGCGCATGCACAGCATCCAATGTAGCAGGCGATGCCAATGGGCTTAGCATTACCATTGGCTGCGCTGTCGGCCAAAGACTACCAGTAGTCCATGCGGAAGCTCGTGACGTCCAGCTTAGTTTTTGGTGTTCAGTTCGTACAGTCAGGGCCTCTCCTAAGCTATCCTTCTTCCATGGTTTGGGGAATGAATGTGGTTTTAGGCTAAAGCCTTCTCCCCCGTCTATTTGACGGGTGCGGAAAACAGTTATTTTGCTCTCTCGCTCTCTATAATGACACGAGGATTGGAAGTAGAAGAAGAAAGAGATCGCAGCCTCTAGAAGTAGACGACGCTGAAGTGTAGGTCCGTTTCTCTGGTGCCCTCGTTCAGCCGCTGCAGTTCCTTTCAATGTAACAACTGTTACACATCTGGTGGAGCAGTGCTGGGTACGCTTCCCGACCTGCGTACGCCTACGAGATAAAGACGGCACTCACACCGGTCCATCAGCGCCCAAGCCGCCGCCTCCGCGGTGAGACACCTGAGTTCGGGCCTCTTGACAACCCGACGAGGAAGACGCAGCCTCGACCGACGGTCCCACCGGAAATGGCCACAGACAGTAGGCTCCCGGCGCCCATCCTCTACCACACGCCGCGAACACCGCCATCTTTTCACGGCGACGTGTACGAAGATGCGGAAGACTGGCTGGACACCTTCGAGCGGGTCGCCCGCTACAACAGTTGGAGCGACGACCGTAAGCTCCATAATGTGTATTTTGCGCTCGAGGACTCCGCTAGGACATGGTACGAGAACCACGAGAGCAACCTGTCCACCTGGGAGACATTTCGCCAAAATCTCGTAGCTACATTCCCCAACGCAGACCGCCGGGAGAAAGCTGAAGCTGCGTTTCGCTCCCGTAACCAGCGGACTAACGAAAGCGTCCGCACGTATGTAGAGGACATGACGCGCTCTTCAAGCGTGCTGACCCATCCATGGCGGAGGAGACGAAGCTTCGCCACCTCATGCGCGGGGTCAAGCAGGAACTTTTCGCCGGTCTTGTGCGCAGTCCACCGCGTACTGTTGCCGAATTCCTCACGGAAGCGACTACCATGGAGACGACGCTCCTGCAACGAGCCCGGCAATACAATCGGGATGTAAGCACGCTTGGGCCCGCTGTTTCTTCGATGCCGCTAGGGAGTGATGCGGCCGTTTTACGGGACCTAATCAGGTCGATCGTCAGGGAGGAATTACAAGCCCTCCAGCTGCCTCCCAGCGCGCCGTCTGTTACATCGCTGTCTGAAGTCGTCCGGGACGAGGTGCGCCTAGCAGCACAGCAGCAACAACTGCCTGAGATCCCAAGACAAACTGAGGTCAGACCAACCTATGCATCTGTCCTCTGCCGGGCCCCAACGCCAGGCTACGACGTGAATACCACGACTCACGCAGCGCAGCAGTCTGGTCTTTCCCGTGTGCCTGCTCGACCAGCTTATCAGCGGCCACGGAAGTGTGAAGTGTGGCGTGCACCGGACCGGCGGCCCCTTTGCTACCACTGTGGTGAGGCGGGACATCTTTACAGGGCCTGCCCGTAACGCCGAGTGGGTCTGCGTCGTGTCGCACCCGACGACCCTTGCCCCCGGAATGCCGAACGACCATTCGAAATTGAAGCTCATCTGTCGGCCCGTCAGAGGCCTGGCACATACGGTCGCTACGATCCTAGGTCGTCATCTCCGCTGTGTTACCGTTCCCCAAGCCCTCGCCGAGACGCCGGCTACCCTGAGCGGCGTTCTCCCAGTCCGCGCCGGGAAAACTAATTCCAGCGGTCTTCGGAGGCAAGGCCGCTGCTGTCGGGAAAACTGAAGATCTTCCGCCGCCGATATACCGATACGCTGATTCCTCACCGGGGCAGGGTAGCGACAGCATCCGACGCGCTACTTCTGATTTGCGCGTGACGATTGACGGAACTGACACCATCGCTTTACTTGATACTGGGGCTGATTATTCCGTGATGAGCCACACCCTCGCCCAGGAATTGAGCAAAGTTTTGACACCATGGTTGGGCCCTAGCATTCGCACGGCTGGAGGTCACCTCATTAGTCCGGCCGGAAGGTGCACAGCACGAGTCGGCATCCGCGGTTTCGGGTACGTGGGTGAATTCGTCGTGTTGAGCGAGTGTTCGAGAGATTTGATCCTGGGCCTCGACTTTCTACAGGCAAACGGTGTTGTGATCGATCTACACGAGGCGCGAGTCACATTTTCGACGAAGCAAGCCGTGGCGCACAGTAACACAGAAGGCCCAGGAGTCAACGCTCTGCGTATAGTCGAAGACGACGTAATGCTGCCACCACGGTCCAGTGTGCTGGTGTTAGTGAGGAACGACTCGTTTCACGACTACGAAGGTGTTGCGGACAGTCACCCTTCGCTGTTGCTCGAGAAGGGTGTGGCTATTGCGCGCGGTCTTGTTGAACTGAATGACTGCTGTGCGTCAGTTTTTCTGACGAATTTCACGAACGAAATTCAACACCTCGCCAAGGGGACGGCTGTCGCCTTTCTCGACGACGTGGATAGGTTGCCGAATCTGTGCCCCGTACAGGTGGATCTTCACGACGATGCCGCAACAAGTAACGCCCTTCAGAAGGTTAAAATCAACCCGGAGTTGTCACCTCATCAGAAGAACCTTCTGTCGTCGCTGCTACTTGATTTTAAAGATTGCTTCGCGGCGAGCTCCAAGGTCGGACGTACGCCGGTAGCCAAGCATCGCATTGTCACCGATTCGGCCACGCCACCAGTTTGTCAGCGTCCATACCGCGTTTCGCCTAAAGAGCGCGAAGCTATTAGGACGCAAGTCAATGAAATGCTTGCAGACGACGTTATACAGCCGTCAACAAGTCCGTGGGCGTCGCCGGTGGTCCTGGCGAAAAAGAAAGACAACACGTTGCGATTCTGTGTTGATTACAGGAAACTGAATAATGTTACCAAAAAGGACGTATACCCACTCCCGAGGATCGATGATGCCCTTGACCGACTCCTGGACGCCAGGTTCTTCTCTTCCTTAGATCTGAAAAGCGGATATTGGCAGATCGAGGCGGACGAGCGAGACCGCGAGAAAACGGCTTTCGTGACACCCGACGGTCTGTACGAATTTAAGGTGCTCCCGTTTGGACTTTGCTCCGCTCCGGACACATTTCAACGCATGATGGACACTGTTTTAGCTGGTTTGAAGTGGCAGACGTGCCTTGTGTACCTGGACGACGTGGTCATCTTTTCGTCTAGCTTCGAACAACACTTGCAGCGATTGCGCATTGTCCTTCAAGCTCTTCAGTCTGCACAACTAAGGATCAAGCCAGAGAAATGCCATTTCGCCTTCGAGGAGCTCCGTTTCTTAGGACATGTTGTCAGCGCACAAGGTGTTCTTCCTGACCCCGACAAGACTTCCGCCGTCTCCAGTTTCCCACGCCCAAGCGACAAGAAGGCCCTCCGACGTTTTTTGGGCCTCTGCTCGTATTGCCGCCGCTTTGTTAAAGATTTTTCTCGCCTAGCTGAGCCATTGACTGCCTTGACTCGAGATGACACACCCTTCGTGTGGGGAAGTGCCCAAGACGCAGCCTTCGAGGAACTCCGCTGTCGCCTTCAAAGTCCACCAATACTAGCTCATTTTGACGAGAATGCAGAGACTAATGTCCACACTGACGCCAGCAATGTCGGCCTCGGAGCGATCCTCGTACAGTGGCAGGACGGCGCAGAGCGAGTAATCGCCTACGCGAGCCGCACACTTTCTCGATCGGAACGGAACTATTCGACGACCGAAAAAGAGTGCCTTGCCGTCATCTGGGCTCTGAGTAAGTTTCGACCTTACATCTACGGCCGACCGTTTCGTGTTGTCAGCGATCATCACTCCCTATGCTGGCTGGCCAGCATTCAAGACCCTTCTGGCCGGTTGGCCAGATGGAGCCTCCGTTTACAGGAGTACGACGTTACGGTCGTCTATAAATCGGGTCGGCAGCACCAGGACGCGGACTGTTTATCACGAGCGCCCGTGGAACCGGCTACGCAAGACATCCCCGAAGATTGCCCTGTTCTTTGTGCCATTAGCATCTCCCGTATGGCGCAGCTTCAACGAGCAGATTCTGAGTTGGCGCCACTCGTTAAGTATCTGGAGGGTTTGAATTCTCATGTACCTCGTGTGTTTCGCCGTGGACTACAGACCTTCATTCTGCGGCGTGGAGTCCTCTACAAGCGCAACTTTGACAGCAACAAAGAGATGTTTCTGCTTGTTGTGCCATCCCAGTTACGCTCCGAAATCTTAAGCGCTTGTCATGATGAACTATCCGCCAGCCACTTGGGGGTTAGTCGCACACTGGCAAAGATTCGGCTTAAGTATTACTGGCCCAATTTACTCCCATTCGTGCGTAGATACGTAACATGCCGGGATTGCCAACGGCGCAAATCTCCTCCTCTGAAGCCAGCCGGCTTTCTGCAGCCCATAGCACCACCAAAGACCCCTTTTCAGCAAATTGGCATAGACATCCTCGGCCCTTTTCTTAAGTCGACCAGAGGAAACCGGTGGATTGCGGTCGCGACAGATTATTTGACCCGATACGCTGAGACCACGTCACTTGCAAACGGTACTGCAGCTGAAATCGCCGACTTCTTCGTCCACAACATCGTCCTGCGTCATGGCGCTCCTGCAGCTATCATTACTGACCGTGGAGCTACATTTACGGCCCGCTTCACTCAGGCTGTACTCAAGCTCACGCACACCAGCCATAGACGTACAACAGCCTACCACCCGCAGACAAATGGCTTGGTAGAACGCCTCAACAGGACCTTGACCGACATGCTTTCCATGTATATTGCTATCGAGCACAGGACATGGGACGAAATTCTCCCATACGCAACATTCGCGTATAATACCGCGCAGCAAGAGACGACGCAGTTCACTCCGTTCGAATTAGTCTTCGGTCGACAGGTTACCACCCCCCTCGATGCTATGCTACCCGTGGACCCCCCTGACAGTGAGAGTGAACTTGTTGTCGACGTCGCCACCTATGTTCAGCGCGCGGAAGAAGCACGGCAACTGGCCAGACACCGCATTCACCGTCAGCAACAGATCGATGCTGACCGCTACAACCTTGGACGCCGCTACGTTACCTACCACCCAGGCGACTATGTGTGGCTTTGGACGCCCGTTCGTCGTCGCGGGCTGTCCGAAAAGTTACTGCGCCGCTACTTCGGCCCTTACCTTGTTGTCCGCCTCCTCAGCGACGTAACGTACGAAGTTGCACCAGCCTCGCCAGCTCGTTCATCGCACAACGGCAAGCGCAGCGACGTTGTGCATGTGGTGCGAATGAAGCCGTACTACGAGCGACCCCCCGAGTGACTTTCCGGCTGCATATAGTCATATTCCGTTATGTCAGACTCGTGGTGTACCTCTTGAACACTTTTTCTCCCCGCTATTCGGTCTGACGGTAACACCACATCGGGGCGATGCTCCTGAAGAGGGGGCAGTGACATGAGGATTGGAAGTAGAAGAAGAAAGATATCGCAGCCTCTAGAAGTAGACGAAGGTGAAGTGTAGGTCCGTTTCTCTGGTGCCCTCGTTCAGCCGCTGCAGTTCCTTTTCATTGTAGCAACTGTTACAATATAGCGGTGCATTGCACATCATCTTCATCAACTGCCATCAGCGGCGCGAACAGACCACAAAAGCTCAACCTCGGTCAGAGCTTAACCGGAGTCTAATATTGTCGCCAGACGTGCCGACGATCCAGCAAAGCAAAATCATGAGCCATCCAGGCTAAACACATGGTTTCGCACGTCTACTCGGTTTAACTACGTTGAAACCCAGCCACTTTTTTTACCGTTCTTAAATTTTTTTCGGGGTTTGCTCTTTACACCATCCGGTTTTTAGGCGGTTTTATATTTTTGCCCTGCCATGTGAACACTGCAGACCACGTACAAAAGACAAAAGGCTTATCAAGAACACGTTCTGGACGTGTTTCGGACTGAACACGCGATATCTAGCGATAACATTTGGTGAAAAATTGTCTTGATTTAAGCATTTGCAGTTAAACTCATAATATTTCATCGTCATTTTTTGCCTTCCGGGTTGCAGCGGTTTTGGGAGCTGCGCAACACACAGCTCGGTCATTCTAGACATGTGTTGTGTCCTCTTGCGAGAGCACACTAACGAAGACGTATACGCTCGTACGTGGTCTGTAATGTACCATCAACTCGCCCTTCAGTCTTCGCTTCTGACGTAAACACGTCTGAGTTCTCGCGAATGTGCCATAATTCATGCCCTCTCCCCCCACCCCCTCCTCCTCGCTTTTGTCTATATCTGTTATTTCATGCATCATTTTTGGGGAATTTCCCTCACGACTTCCCCTTTGGTTTGCTTTCCCGCGGTGCACCCTCCCACGGCTTCGCCTCGAGGAGGGGAGCCCTACACAACTACTCGAGCTCGGCCGTGACTCTCCCTACTTAGCTACCTTGAATAACAAGAGAGGACGCAACGAGCGCCACAGACGGCGTGATTGCTGCGCGCGCGCACAGGAGAGCGCATTCCCTTCGGCTGAGGGCAGCTTTGCTGATGGACAACGGACGTGTCGCCCGCGGCGCTTCGCTCTCCGCCAGCGGAGAGAGGCCTCATGGGGAGGACCATTCTCCCGCATTTCGTCCCGTCGAGCCGCTGACTATCCCCTGCCCTAGCGTGTGCGAACATTCGCTGAGTCGGTCGACCTCGATTCCATAGCGTATTTAGCTGCTAGCTGTCGTTATTGTTGTTGTAGCAAGACCCGCCGCGGTGGCTCAGTGGTTAGGGCGCTCGACTACTGATCCGGAGTTCCCGGGTTCGAACCCTACCGCGGCGGCTGCGTTTTTATGGAGGAAAAACGCTAAGGCGCCCGTGTGCTGTGCGATGTCAGTGCACGTTAAAGATCCCCAGGTGGTCGAAATTATTCCGGAGCCCTCCACTACAGCACCTCTTCCTTTCTTCTTTCACTCCCTCCTTCATCCCTTCCCTTACGGCGCGGTTCAGGTGTCCAACGATATATGAGACAGATACTGCGCCATTTCCTTTACTCAAAAACCAAATATTAATATTATTATTATTATTATTATTATTATTATTATTATTATTATTATTATTATTATTATTATTATTATTATTATTATTATTATTATTATTATTATTATTATTATTATTATTATATGTTGTAGAAATAAATACCTCCTTGTGCCAGCCATAGTGTCGTTCCTTTGTTTCCTCAGAGCAAGGCCCACCGTGGTCGGTGTGCGCTCGGCAGCTAATACGTGATCACGGGGTGGGGTCTGGCGGTGTCAGTGTGTCAGCCGCGATTAAGCGGGGAGAACGCATTTATCTCCCCCATTTCAACCCCACAAACAATGCTGGAATTGTCGGAAGTTTGAAATCGTTTATGTCGGAACACAGGCGTGCTACCACAATTCTACCAGATGGCGTGGTAATATATATATATATATATATATATATATATATATATATATATATATATATATATATATATATATATATATATATATATATATATATATATATATATATATATATATATATTAGCATACAAGGTAAAGGAAATGAGGGGCTCGTTTGACAAACATATTAAGGCAGCCAACAGTCACGGAAACCAAGGGGCATAGGGGAATGTTTTTAAACTTTTTTTTTATGTGTAGTGCCAATCAATCGGTATAAAGAAAATTACTTATTAAGCAGCAGAAAAAACAACCATGCCGCCGGTGGGATCCGAACCCACGACCTCCGAATATCGCGTCCGGTGCTCTTACCAACTGGGCTACGGCGACGGCTGTCCAATCTGCTGCTTTCGTGGGTATTTATGTTTACTGCGTGTAAGCAAACCTTGAGTGTGTTCACCAGCGCCACCCTCGACCATAGCGGTGGACGTAGCACGTCCTGTTATACCGCGAGTGTGACGTAGAACGTCATCTAAAGGCGAGGGCGGAAACTGTGAGAGAGCCCTCTTATGCTACCTATGGCAACAAGACTACCAAAACCGAGACCCCCGTTAAGCTATTAGCAGACAAGGTAAAGGAAATGAGGGGCTCGTTTGACAAACATATTAAGGAAGCCAACAGTCAGGGAAACCAAGGGGCATAGGGGAATGTTTTTAATCTGTTTTTTTTTGTATTGCCAATCAATCGGTTTAAAGAAAATTACTTATAAAGCAGCAGAAAAAACAACCATGCCGCTGGTGGGACCGAACCCACGAGCTCCGAATATCGCGTCCGGTGCTCTTACCAACTGAGCTACGGCGACGGCTGTCCAATCTGCTGCTTTCGTGGGAATTTATGTTTACAGCGTGTAAGCGAACCTTGAGAGTGTTCACCAGCGCCACCCTCGATCAAGCGGTGGACGTAGGACGTCCTGTTATACCGCGAGTGTGACGTAGAACGTCATCGCCGTTCTACGTCACACTCGCGTCACACTCAGTCATTTGAGCAAAAGCTCGAATGACTGAGAAAAAAAATACTCATAAAACAGCAGGGCTGCGTGCAAAATATTCACCCTCCCGAAGATCTGTACGTACAAAAATGGGCCTTGCTGGAGCGATTCCCTCTAGCATTGCTCGGAAGAGAACCTGGGTGTCACAATCTCCACCGGCGGCTGTGTTCGAAACAGCCGCCTGTCAATGCAGTGGCGCATCGATTCAGCGCTGCACCACTGCGCCGACAACCGCGATCTAGCAATGTAGCATATTTTGCATGGTTGCGTAGTCGGAATTGGAATATAATCAAAATCGGAGCAGAGAAGGAAGTGTAAATTATTGTACTCAGACCTAGAGCAGAATCCCATTTGGAATATAAACAGTCCTCGAATTGATTCCTCCGCATCAATCAAATTCATCGCCTCTAAAATTTTGCCAATTCCATTGCGCGTGTTGAAATGGGACAGGCAACACTGACCAACTTTACTGCCTGTCAGCTGTGATATAATAATAAGGCGGGCACAAAAGTTTTTCCTGCTTTCACTTTAAAGTTTGTTCTTTCTGGGATTTACGTGATATGTATATAGCTCAGTGAAGCTTGGCAAGTATTAAAAAAAGGACAACAAAAATCAGAAGCAATGCTCGCAACAGGATGGCTATAGTTTTTGGCTTGCTATCGTCTGAAGTCGGAATTCAGGCTAGCTCATGGCAAACAGGGCCCAACTAGCAAAACGGCAGCCGAAGCAGGCTCGGAGACTGAGTACCTGAACTCTTGAGTTCAATTGAGCTGCAAACGCAAGCAGCCGTGCCAAGCGGAAAATTCAACATTGTTGTGTCCGAACAAGCGCTGTTAAAAACTGAAGGATGCCGTTCCAGTCATTGCATATGTTGCTGGTTGCTCAGTTCACATTGCTCTTAAGAGGATGAAATGCGACAAATGCAAAGAGCTCTTGACAATTGACAAGTCTGTCGCCGTTGCGGCTGAAAATCACATGTACGGTCTTGTCAAAGAAATTGACAGGGAAGGACTGGTTTACCCAGAAATGCCAGCTGTCAATGCTTTGGCTCACGATTACGTTGTGGTGGAAGAGCTGTCTAAGCGTGCGGAACTTACAAAGGTCCACAACCAGCGCCAAGTGGCTACGGAACTCCCACTACAATTGCTTAGCGATGAAGAGCCTTCACACTTCGACGTCTGTGAAAAGGGACACACGAGTAAGATAGTGTGGAAATATGTGTTGTGGTGCAGTACAAACATTCTCCTCAAAAATTTCTGCCGACGAATAAATGACACGGTGTCTGATTCGGACAACAAGACTAAGAAGCGGAAGCTGCAAATTCTGACAAATAAATGAATAAAGCATGTAGAAATATGTAGCAAACATCTGGTTCTCTGTTGTGTTTTTCTGTCCGGTTTTTTTTTAGAATACTGCACGCGTACCGGAAAAAAAAAGAAGAAAAGAAGTCCGCTGAGCGCACTCTTAGGGGGATAGTACTGAAGCGCTCCTTCACTTGCGCCGCACGGCGTCCCCACCCGCCCTACGTCACGCAAACAGCCCCCCGGCCTTGAGCCAGTCTAGGTGGCGTTGGAACCAGTTCGCTCACAATACGGCCCGGGAGAGTGTCTCGTTCGATCGCTCCTCCGCTGGCATACCCCGCCTTTACCGACAATGCTGCTGATATGTCCGACAACTTGGCTGTCCTAACTTGTAGACTGGAGCGTGCCAAAGAGAGGAGCCGTGCACAACTTTCGGCCGTTACACCACTGGGTTACCTTCCTACCTCAGCTGCTCTCACACGCCATGAGCACATCTTCATTAATAAGATCATCACCGATGCCGCCGACACGCCAAATATCATCCGTATGTGGCTTACTGGCCCTCACTGGCATCAAGGGGGCAACATCGACATTGTGAAGTGCCCGTACTGTGGCTGTATGTGTCTTGCTAATCTGTTCCAACTAGTTTGGCATTGTTCAGAGTTCCGTAAGGGACGCGAGGACCTCGCCGCCAAGCATGGTTTTCCCACTGATGGCGAGGAATTTCGTGCATTGAGCAGAGCCGAAGCGAACGGCACCTGAGAAAATATTGGCAAATACAATAAGTGACCATTACAAGGCAATGTTAAGAGTGGCTAGACCGCACATGCCGTCACTTAATGTATCAATAGACCTCCACTTTTCCTTTCCTAAACAACCCATTTCGCCAACAAACAGCTATGAGCCTCCGTTTCTAAATAAACATCTAATTCATTCACTCATTCATTAATTCATTCATTTATTCATTCCGGAGCCCTCCACTACGCTACCTCATTCTTCCTTTCTTCTTTCACTCCCTCCTTTATCCCCTCCCTTACGGCGCGGTTCAGGTGTCGGCCGATATGCGAGATAGATACTGCGCCATTTCCTTTCCCCGAACACCAATTTTCAATTTGCGCGTTGCAGAAGAACTTTCTTTGGGGCTAGTTGGTTCATGATTGAAGTTCTGAAAGGCGCAAAAGACACACACACAGGAAAAAAGGGGGATGACACAAAGAGCGCCTACTACCAACTGAGTTTATTGCGGAAACACCCTCTTTTATAAGCCAAGACATATCAACCACGAACCGGAAGCAGGAAAACACATAATCTTGGTTTGTATTCACATTTCGAAACACCATCGGCAGAAAAAAAGCCACAAGAACAAACAAAAAACCCCAAAATCTAGAACTACACGTGGCCGTCTAATAAACCCAGCTTCTGGCGGCAGAGTTTAATCGATGAAGTGCTAATGCACGTGGACCCAGCTTTCTGTATACGATAGGCTTCGTTAATCTCTCTTTCAAATCGCTCCCTGTCTCTGCCGATAAACTTTGTTTGTTCCAACACCGGTCCGCAATCTCTGCATTCCCTACAGTGATCCGACAGGTTGCCAGGCGAAATTTCGGGGGTCGCCTGGGCCCAGTTTTTGAAAATGACACGTGTCGAACTTCTAGGTTGCCGTCGTAGCGAGGACACTAAGGCCGGACATAGATTTTGATCCCATTTAGCCAAGGTCTGATTTCGGGGGTTGCCGGGATCACCTTTTCGAAAATGACTCGGGCCAAATTTGGAGGATAAGACGTATCGGGCACAGTTAATTATGGTTTGATATCGACTTTGGTCGAAATTGGGCAACGTCAAATTTCGGGGGTGGCCAGGGCAAATTCTTGCCGTTTGCCGTCACAGTTGCTATGGCAACGAGCGACACACAATGCGTGCCCAATAGGTCCGACAGTCTAAGTCTAACAGCCGCGGGGGCTCAATGGTTAGAGCGCTCCGCTACTAAGCCGGAGTACTGGGTTGGATCCCGACCACGACGAGGGGAAAGGGGATAATCAGGGTTAGAGGGGCATGCCTGACCATGTCGTACACGTCCCAGAAGGCGCGTTCACAACGCAAGCACTCCCCGTTAGAAGCCGGATTAACATATTGCAGCACTGCCGAGCACATTACCGTGTTGGTATATAAGCGTAGGAGTCAATGCCCCTCTCTTTTGGTTAGCCCTTTCGCAGAGAGAAGGAAATGTAAAATATACTTCGATGAAAACCTGACAGCACATAACAAGGCGCTCTTTTGAAAAATGAAGAAAACGGCGAAATAAAAAGACTATGAGTTTGCTTAACCAAAGAATAAAAAAATGATTGTTCGTCACGGCCACCGCCGCCGAGTTATGAGGATTAGGACGACAAACGATCTGGACAAGATATGTTGAAGAACGGGCGGTACGCGCATCGCGGTAACTCATTGCACTGACAACCTTGAAAATGACAGTCCCGTTCATATATTCTTATCATGATGCTGATTCGTTCAAACATTCAAAGCGCCTACGAGAAAAAAAAATTTCTTTATTCCATCTCAATGCACAAAGGCTTTGGAATAAACATGATTCTGTGGAAATCTTTCTGAATGCATTAGACCATAAATTTGGATTTTTAACTTTCATTGAAACTTGGTTCCCCAACGATCATGATACTATACAGTTTCCAGGATACAAATGCGTATCAATTTCACGGAGTGATAAGAGAGGAGGAGGTGTGGCTATTTATATAATGAACTACCTAAATTATGCCACCATACAAGAGTTTTGTGCAATAAATCCACACTTTGAATGTGTCGTGTTTAAGTGTGTAGGTACCATATTTGCCGTTGTATACAGGCCACTTTCTGGATCACAGGCTATTTTTTTAGCATTTCTTGAATATATGTTAGAGCAGTGAATGCAGTTTAAGTTTCCTATAGTTTTTTTGTGGTGATATCAATATCGATCTCTTATTGCTTGATTCTAATCAGTAAAGAATGCTTGATATTTTTCTCTCGTTTGGTTGTGAAAATAAAATACATATGCCAACTAGAGGGACAGACATCTACCATACTTTACTAGATGTGTGTTTTACAAGCTACAAAAAGGATGATGCGCAAGCAGGTGTACTAATGCTGATATTTGTGACCGTTTACCTAAGCTTATGTCCTTTAAGCCCTACTGTACACCACAGAGTCATTCCAAAACATGTGCACCCATTACATACAGAACCATTATTGCAGATAGGACCATATTATTTAGAAACTAAGTAGCAGAAACAAGCTGGGCCGATGTTCTTCAACTGTGTGACTTTGTCTCAGCATATGACGTCTTTATTAAAACAGTTACCGAGCTCAACAATCAAGCCTTCCCTACAGTAGAATTGAAAAAGTGTAAAAAAGCCAGAAAGCCATGGATGAATGCCTACCTTCTGAAAAGAATTAGAGAGCGTGACAGACTATTTTCCTCTTTTATCAGGGCGGAAAATATGGACTGTTTGACCGAGTAAAACGAATTCGTAATAAGTTAAGCTCTGATATTAAAAAAGCCAGGACTAGTTATTACCAACATAAGTTTACTGATATCTGCAACAACCCTAAACAAGTATGAAATACAGTAAACAAGTTAGTGTCCAACAACAAAAGAGGCGGCATCTCTGAACTCGTTATAAATGGTGTCCCTTACGCAGGGGCGTCGCTTGCTGACAAACTTAATGAGCACTTTCTCATATCGCGGGCTTCAAGTAAATCTCAGGTAGGTAACTGTGATTTTACAACGTATATCACGTCCAACATCCAAAGCTCAATGTTCATGTTTCCAACTACGGAATTAGAAATCTGCACAGTAATCAAAAACCTAAAAAATAGCAGTGCATGTGGTGCTGATGACATTACCGTTCAACCTATAAAATCCATCAGTCACATGATTAGTCGGTCACTTACGCATATATACAACCTGATTTTGAGTACCGGAATATTTCCAGATAAACTAAAATTGCTAAAGTCTCTGTCATACACAAGGGAGGTGATAGAAATGATATAATCATAGGCAAAATTCGGTCCTACCAATCCTCTTCAAAGTAGTTGAACAAGTTATAGACATCAGGCTACTAAACTTCTGCAAGCGAAACGATATCATCGCTGAACACCAATATGGATTCCAGAAAGAGAAATCTACTGAAATGGCGCTAATAAAAATTAAGGACGAGATAATAGACAATATTGAGTAAAAAAATATATATTCAACAGGTGTTTTTCTAGGCTTTAAAAAGGCACTCGACTCCATTAAGCGCCCTATTTTACTGTACAAGTTATAAAATTATGGCATTAGAGGAACGACTCTCACATAATAATGAATTACCTCTTAAATCGTCACCAGTACAAAAATATTACGAATGCAAAGTCCAGCTTAAGTCAGATACAGTACGGAGTTCCGCAAGGATCAATCCTTGGGCCGCTGTTATTTCTGCTTTATATAAATGATATCATTAACGTGCAGTCTACACCAGAAATAATACAGCACGCTAATGATACCAATGTATTTATCTGCGGACAAGATCTAGAAGTCCTCCAAGTAGAAATCAATGTATGGCTGGAAAAATTGTCGACGTGGCTCCACGGTAATCAACTAGAGTTAAACACTAAAAAAACTAAGCACATTATGTTCCCCGCTCGCAACAAGTTTATAAAACAAGAAATACTTATCCATTTCGCGATGAATCTATCGAACGTGTAATATCACATAAATTTCTCGGTGTCATATTTCACGAACATCTAGACTGGTCAACCCACATTGAAAAAGTTCGCATTGGTATCTCTATGTCCATTGGCATCATGTATAAAATAACGGATCTTTTGCCTATCTGGCTTAAGAAACAACTATAATACACACTGGTACATTCGCGTTTCCAGTATTGTCTTCTTGTCTGGGGCACAGCATCTAAAACAAGCATAGAAAACACATACTTATTACAAAAAAAGTTGTGCGACTAATAGATCATGCACCATACCTTAGCCACACGGACCCATTGTTTAGAAAACACCAACTGCTTACACTGTGGAATGTTATAAACAAAAAGATAGCGTTAGCTACTTACGTACGCAAGCATTCCGATCCTAAAGCTTTTTGTCATCAGTATCAAACGAAAACACACACCTACAACCCCCGGCACGTATATTATAAGGAAAAAATACGTACAAACTACGGCACCCATAAACGTAGCTACAGAATTTACAGTTTTTTAAATGATCACCATCCTGCTGTAAGCATTATCCAGGAAAGTCGATCATTAAAAGCTTTCAAAAATAGCATCACTATATATCTGTTGTCACTGCAGGCATGACCACTCTTTTCGTTTTCATTCTGTTGTTTCTCACAGTATTTGCCCAACTGTTGTACATAAATGTACAATATGAAATAACTCCAGTTTCAGTGTTAACCAATTCACTCTGTATTTCCTCGTGTAGTGTTTATTTTATACGCTGAATGTTTTGTGCTCTCGACTGGGAGCAAGAAGGGCGCAGACACTTTGTAAGGCATCCATTTGCCTTTTGGTCTGTGCCCTAGGCAACATTACCACACATTGCCTGAATAAACTCTTTGAATGGCTTTCGCCTCACCGCACTTTTGGCCAAGAAAGTGCTCCTGAATTTTTGTTTTCTCACCCGTCGACACACGAACCACGCCGTAAAAGAAGTGAGGAGTATTCGAATGTGTGGTAGCATTCTGATTTTGGAATTCCATAAAGGGGGCTGGCGCGAACGCCGAGCCCCGACTACCAAAAATTACATGCCCAGATACTCCTAAATGGAGTACTGGCGTGCTTCAGCCTTCCGCACTGCAATGACAGGCCTCGGCACGGTGCCCCGACCTTGCTGATCGCCGGAGACACAGCACCAGGTAAGTATGCTAAAGAACGACTGAAATCGGATGTCATGCGATGCATACCTCTGTTCAGTACCAGAGGCCAATACACTTCTTACAGAGTTCCTTTTTTTGCAATAATCGCAATTTTGTTAAAAAAGCTACAGACGGACTGGGAGGGACCGCAGACAGGAGGGAGTAACTGAAGTTAACATAATAAATAATTTTAACAACAAGAAACAAAATAATTTAGGTGTTAGATGTGTTCGCACCTTGCAACGAAATCGAGTTGCGCGTGGGGCAGCGACCACGTAATTATGAGATAACTGTCTTCAAGCTTTTTTTCAATTGAATGAAAAAATGATTTTTTTTTATTTATGTTCTCGGGAAATGAAATGGCGCGGTATCTGTCTCACATATCGGCGGACACCTGAACCGCGCCGTAAGGGAAAGGATACACGAAGGAGTGAAAGAAGAAAGGAAGAAAGAGGTGCCATAGCGGAGCGCTGATGGTGGTAGTGATTTCTTTATTAAAACAATAGTATAAAGGAAGGAAAACATTTTTCCTAGCCCCGGCATCTGCCATCGATACTGAAGTACCTGATCTGGGGCAGCAGAAATAAATTGTGGCCGCAGAGCAGTGCGCGCACTCGTGAGCGAACATTGGTGAGCCTCTCTGCATTCCTCGAACACACGGGCTTGACGTCCCGTCTGTTCTCCGTCAGGTAGTTACACGCAGTGACCGAAGGCTGCGCGAGTTCTACCTTGAACGATTAATAACTGGACGCCCCACTCCAGTTGTAGCGAACACAGTGCTGTGCGCGTGTGTGATTTAATTCCTCTAAAATCAACTAATCATGCGCAAAACCTGAACACATTTCTTATTGTGTAAATAACTTGTACGTTATACTTCTCCCCTATCCTCTCTTCCTATCCCCTCACCTCTTTCATTTCATTTCTCCATTCTGCCTGCTATCCTTTATTTTCGCTGCCCCAGCTCAGGTGCTTCAGTATCGATGGCAGATGCCGGGGCTAGCAAAAATCTTTTCCTTCCTTTTTACTATTATTTTAATAAGCAACCACTACCACCACCACCAGGCTGAATGGAGGAATGAAATAAAAGAGGTGAGAAGACAGAAAGAGAGGATAGGGGGAGAAGTAATATTTACAAACTAATTACACAATAAGAAATTTGTCCAGGTTGTGCGCGTGATTAGTTCATTTTAGATCAATTAAAACACACGTGCACAGCACTGTGTTGGCTACAACTAGAGTGGGGCGTCCAGTTATTAATCTTTCAAAGGAGAACTCGCGGAGCGTTCGGTCACTGCGTGTAACTACCTGACGGAGAATAGACGGGACGTCAAGCCCGCGTGTTCGAGGAATGCACGGAGGCTAACCAAAGATCGCTCACGAGTGCGCGCACTGCCCTGCAGCCACAATAGCGTCTTGATGGAGTCTGGTAGTATGCCTGCGCCCTAGAGGCCGCGAGCATATCGCGACGAGCATCGGCGAACGCGGCACAGCGAATAAGTAGGTGTTCTAGTGTTTCCACTGCACCGCATCCGTCACACACATCGCTCGTCGCGATTCCGTGACGCACCCCTCGTTCCCCGGGCCACACGCAGCCAATGCGTGCGCGGAGGATCATTGCACGTTGTGGCCGTGTAAATGCACGACAGCCGATGATACTGTCGATGCGCTCACCTCCTGCGATGCGTGGGTCGGGGTGCTGCTGTCGGAGATGGTCATGGATGGCCTAACGCACAGAGCGGAGGGCTCCAAAATAATTTCGGAGAGAAGGGCTAACGCGGGCCTTGCGTTTTTCGGTTGTTCGGGCCGCGCGTGGTGACTGGGTTCGTCTGAAGGAGCAGTGGCGTCGCCATTGCGCCTCCTCTGGTCGAGCCCTTAGGGCTCCCGTCTCAGATGAGGTGCGCGTTGTGACGGCGAAGCTGCGTATAGCTCGGCGCACCCCGTCGACATCATCGCTTATCTGCGCATGGAAAGAGGAGCTTTCGGAGCGTCTACAGCGTCTTTTACGATCATCCTCTTTGACAGCGGCTGCATGGCGTTGTCGACGCAGTCCAACTGCTCATCCTGAGGTGCTTCGGTTTGAGCGCCAGGAGTTATGGCGCCTTTAGGTGCCCCTGCTCTTACATCTTGCGCCAGAGCTGTGGCCCAGCCAGTTGGCAAGAATTTCATAGCGTTTTTCGTCCATTTCCGTGACATTGCTCAGTCGCTCCTTCTGGTTGATCGCGATGAAGTTTCCGCACACCCATTTTTTGCTGTCTTCCCGCAGGTAGCTGCTGAACTTAATGACGGCCTTAGGGCTCCGTAAACAACAGGATAAATCAAGGAGATGTTAGATTCCATGAAACGAGGCTCAGTGCCAGGGCCAGATGGTCTTCTTGTGCAGTTCTTTTTAAAATTCTGGCTTATTCTAGGCCACATTTTCTCAGATGTGTCAAAACTTTGCTTCACTCGGCAAGTCTTTCCTGATTCATTTAAAAGAGGTCGCATTGTCCTTATTCCTAAAAACGTCTCCTTTCTCGACATGTACGGCAGATTGGCGCCCTATCATCCTACTAAATTCGGATTACAGAGCATTAGCAAAATTACTCGTTCGCCTTCTGCGGTCTCTTCTCATGTCCCTCATTTCCTGCCACCAGGATTGCTCCATCCCGGATCGTGAAATACATAGTTACTCTTCAGTAACGCCAGATATCCTAGAGTATACTATACGGCGGCGCGCACAGAGTCTTCTTGCTTCCTTCGATCAAGACAAGGCGTTCTACTTTTTAGAGCATGAGTATAATTACGGTACACTGGATTCTTTCGGTTTCATACCTTCTTTCGTGCTTCTCATTAAGGAGATGTACAGAGACATTTCAAGCACTCTGCTCCTCGATGGCCGGGAAAGTACCGCATTGTTGTTGGCCGCGGCATCCGTCAAGGTTGTCCGCTCTTCCCCCTTTTGTTTGTGTTAGCATTATAAAGCCTTTCCTCTTGGCAGTCAATCACCACTCTCTTTAATATTAGATTTGGATTTTCCAGGCAGTGAGGCAGTACGCGTCACCGCTCATGCAAATGACATCACACCCTTCTTAGCTGATGAACGCAGTATGCTCGAAGCTTTAAAAGTTTTTCGTGAGTACGCATCCTTGTCCAGGGCTGCTCTTAATTATTCGGTGAGTCGCTACTTTTTTGTTGGGAATCCTCAGACACTTATTACATGTGCGATAGCTTTGCAGTGGTGCGCGAAGATGCGCATTTTAGGCGTGACCTCGACTGTGCTGGAATATGGGATGGAATGTGGTCTTCGGTCGTAGAGGGCATCACAGCTCGTGTGCGGAGGGTGCAGACATTTGATCTGCCTCTGTTTGGGAGGCGCGACCTGGTTGAGTCGGTCGTGCTGGGTGCCTTCTGGTACTTTTGCAACGTTGTTAAACCACCCCTGCGCGTCATAAGGCTGGTGCAGACCACATATATTAGTTTTCTTTTTTGGTCGGGCAGAACCGAGCTTGTGCCTTGTGCTGTTCTTGAACCACCACGGGAGAGAGGAGGTTTTGCCTTTCCAACTTTGTCCGTCACGTCGTCGTTGTTAGCTTTGATGTTCGTTCTGCGTATGCTGCCGGGCAACACGTCTCCAGCGCGAACCCTGGTGCGGTACTTTTTGGGCCATTCTTTGCGCTTTTTGAATTCCTCCGCCCCTGTTAATCACGGAGCTCAATCAGAGCAGCCTACCGCTTTCTATGCTGCGTCAGTGGCCTTTTACAGACATATAGCGCAGTAACACCAGATGTCAACATCGTTGCAGAGCGTGTGGTGGATTTTAGACACTTTTAGATGGGGTGTACGCAGTAAGCTTGCGTACGCATCTCTTCAAGTGTTGCGTACGCTATGAATAGCGTAAATACGACACTTTTAGTCGGCCGTGCCGTAGCGCCCCTCATTCGCACGCATAAACAGTAGCGCCATCTAGTGACAACAGGTCAAAGCATATCAACGAACAGTTGAAGGAATTTTCATACATGATTACTGTTAACTAGGGTGAAAGAATTGCGAGCCTTTTTAGTTGCAACAATAAAAACTATGCAAACCGATGAAAATGTGAGAACTGAGTAAAAGCTAGAAACTGCTTCGCCAGGTGTCGTTGCTACGAGAAAAACACGCCGCATTTAGTTAGGTCTAGGAGCTTGGAAATCGCAAAATTATCTGAAAAACGGGGGCTAGTTATCGCTTATACCGGTTTGTGTGGGCATGTGTAGGCGAAATAAAAGCGAACCGCTACCATTTGAGCGAGCTATTGCGTAAGAGAATCCAGCGGCTACATGTATTTATTCCGAAGCGGGCGATATGATCGCCGCCATGTTCTCTACGCAGCACGTAGCGTCCGGCGTTGCGTACGCTGCGCTATGCTCTTTATAGCGGGCGGGCTACCGCAAAGAGCGGCTAGATACGTAGCGTTTTGCGCATTCGCATTTGTTACCCGCAGTGTCGTTGCGTGCGCAAGCTCACTGCGTACGTCCAACTAAATATAGAGAGTTTTAGTTTCACGTACGTAGAGGCTTCACGTACGTAGAGCTCTTACGGGTGTCCAGTGCGCATGCGCACAACGGAAAGGGTATGCGCGAGTCTCACGTACGTACGTGAGATTCGGATTTTTACGTTGCGGTCTTTGCGTTGTTTGCGTACGTAGCGTTGACCAACATGGCGGCGCCCTGCCCGCCGCTTCACAGCGATAACAGCTTCGTCGCTTATCCTTCGACGCGATATCGTGTTCTAAACTGTAGTATTCGCCTTCGATTTGCCCATTCTTACCCTAGCATAATGTTTCAAGTGACAAATGGCTTTTGTTTTTCAGACAGAAGGGCGATTTTTCAGCTGTTAAGCCTTGCGAAGTAGCGTTGGTCTACGTCATAGCAACGGTCTCGCGAGATCTCGAACTGAGAGAGCCCCAAACCAGCCAAACCACTGCCTCCTCTAGAAAGGTGCCTGCGGCGTCGCTCGCTCACCTATTGTAGACGCCGTGCCCTAAGTTGCGAACGGTTCTTAAGAGATGGCGCTAGCTACTTCCCTATCTGCGCTAATGCGGGAGGCTGGTCAGGGTGCCGCGGCGGTAGCAGCAGTAGCGGGCATCGGCGGCGCTGCTCTATCTATTCGACAAGCGCGGCGCGACCCCGGGTGTCTGTTCAATTGTATTTGAGTGAAGTCGTTGCTTTCTCGCCACTTGCAATGAAATTTTAGTTTTTTGCACGTATCGCAGTTGTTGCAGTCAATGTAGTTAGCGTTCACAAGTAACATAACAAGACGCCCTCAGAAAATATTTTTTTTACAGATTTGCCTCGTCCTGGAATGTCGCTTACGCAGTATGATGCGAGTCACACGTAGTTTTGATTAGTGGTAAACTCGGGGCAGGTTCAACGACAACATAAAAGCAAATCATCGGAGCTTGGTGTATGCTTAACAAGTCATCTACAATTTAAGCACTTTGCGAGAAATAGGCTTGCGGTCAAGAAACTTGACAACAGCATTCCTGTCGATAGCGCTGGCAGCATAGTTGCTGAACAGCGGCTTCATGAACTTGTGTACAATGAGTTCCAGGAGAACCTTGCGATGGTCGCTGTCTGTTTCCACAGCTGAGAACATTGAGTTCCATGAGCGCTGCCACACTTCTTTCGACGCAAACATCCAAAGGTTTTGTGAAATACTTTCTATAGGGAAGCACGTAGTCCACAATCTTCCGAAGGCCATACCACAATTTTACGAGCTCCTTCTTGGCTCGGGTAGAAGAGCCCGCCCTGATCTTGGTGGGCAATAAGGCCAAGGAGAGGTGTGGTGCCTTTCTGACCCTGCAGTTGTGCGACACAGTTAGAGCAAGCAATGCTTTCACTTGAAGCCCTCGCAATGAAACCTCAACCATAGCGGCACTGGCTTCGTCCGGACCTGTTATGTGCGGTGTCGATATTGTGCAGTGATTCTTTAAGTCAATCACAGCCTGAGCGAGAAACTTGTTACCAGTGGCATGCATGGTGGGGCTCCGTTGAGTCGGCAGCAGCTGCCTTGCGACGAATGATGTCGCGCTTTGAACGTTGCTCTGGTTGGAGGCAGCAACGATGCCGGTCTTCAGCATTTTTTCAAGTCGGGATATCCCGCTCTTCACATCAAGGATGTCGTTGGTACCGGAACATCGTCGCAAGAAGCCAAACCTATCGGGTCACTCGACAATTTGCGTGTGAGCACGAAGCGGAACTTCTTGACGGTCAGTAAGTGACGCATGCACTTCACATTTGATGTCGCAAAGACAAGAGCGTGGTGAGTTTCCTTGTTTAAGAAGCTTCCAGCCGGGCTTTCGTTCCTGAGGTCTTCGATGTAGACAAGGAAAGAAACCTCAAGCCATTTTAATCTTGGGTCATCTGCGTCCGTAAACTGACGGGCGTCTGCGTTATTGCAGTTGATGTATTGTTGGCAATTGCTGACGTCCATTATTGTGAACCACTTCTGTATCATTTGCATGAATTCAATTGTGGGTCCTGCTGAAGCGAAGTCCAGATCACATATGTGGCCGGCCTGATCTTTGAGGTAGCTAAGCGCGGCAGTTACAGGAACTGAAAACAACTTAACCGCTGATCTGATGTCCATTTGTTCTATGTTAGATGGATACACGTGTTTTCAGGTCAAGAACCTAACCGGCTTCACTGTCGAGTTTTTCTGCATTCTGTAGAGACTTTTGACATACCGTGATGTGATATGCTTTTCTTTGCCGAAGTACTTCGCCAGGAACTGTGACCTCACATTTTTAATTATGTGACTTTGGTCGAAAGAAAGAAAAAGCTCCGTAGCGGGATCGGCAGGGTGCGATGCTAGTATGTTCGCCTTGCCTCCGCACAGAATATCCATTGCCGCGACATTCACCTTGTGGTTTTCAGTCGCCAGCCAGACGATGTCGAATCCTACATCGGCTGTCTTCTTGAGCACGTGGCGTACAACTACAGCCAGTTGTTCTCCTGTACAGCCTTTGGTTAAAAAATACCCTATAGATATCTTAAACCTTGCGTGAAGACCGCACAGCAAAAAGCACAAAAGGGAGTTCGCTAGGACCTCGTCTTCTGAGCTGGGACTGATATCTTGAAGTTCGGGGCCCATGTCAACATCACCTACAAATGCATCTCTTTGCTTGTTGCATGTAGATAAGCTTTTTATGAATCCTCATCTCGTCTACCACAAGACCGCACACCTTCGACTGAGGCGTCTCCAGAATTTCTACTTCTTCTTCTAGGCGGCAGCTGACCAGGTCGTTAAACCCATCCTCTCCGGCGACTCTTCCAATATATTTCTGTAGAGTGCTTCGACATGGTAGTCGGAATAGTCCGTCGTTCCTGATATGCTCGTACGTCTTTGTCGACAGGTGTCGAATAACGATACAGTGTCTGATTGTGGTTTCAGACCACTGCAATTTATTCTTTTTATAAATCTTCACTTGGTCTCGAAGTAGCACTGCTTTTGCAGTTCCGTCTTCTGCATCGGCCGCAACTTCTAAAAATGCACTGACTAAGCAGCTCTCCTTCAGTTTCTGAAGCTCTTACTTGTACGCGTCCACTGTTATGTTCAGCATGTCAATTTTCGCTTTCAGAGCGCGTTCTTTTTGTCGCCGTCGTTTGCGCTGGGCCAAAAAACTTAAAGAGGGTGTTGGCGCTGTTTTGTGTTTGAAATGACCATTTAGCAAGAGCTTTGGTTTTTTGTTTCTTCTTCTCCACAGCTGATACCGGTTCTTTGCCATGTTGCACAGGTTCATGCGATGCGCCACTCGGTGCAGTCACGTCATGTTCAATGTGGAGTGCGCTGCTTCTACCGTCTGTAAATTGCCCGTTGGATGGCCCAGCAACATCCGATGTAGATAGCTCACCGGGTAGTTCAACTAAAAGGGCTTCCTTGTCTTGCTCATCTTCACACACGCAAGGCACACTTGGCGAAGGCTCGAGCTTGCGTTTTTCCTCTCCTCCACCTGTTTTCGTCGGAATGGCGGATCCCTCTGTGCGCGGCGTTCTGGCACTGAACACACAAGGCACTGCGCATGGCTTCAGTAGACGTCGCTTGCAGTCGTCTCGGAAATCAAACGGTTTAAAATGCAGGCTACACACAACAATGTAATCACATGCTGGCCCCCAATCGTTTCTCGCTATTGCCCCTATCCACCGCTCCCGCTTAGCGCTGTCGGATGGTAGCTCATGAAATGGGACTCCGGGCTCCTTTCTTCGTTCGCTTGAGGTGCAGTTTGGGACGCAACAATAGCGCGTAGTGCTTTACAAAACAAAATTCTTTTCAATACGCACAATGAGCATATAAAACTGCTGTTGAAGTGCCAAAATACCGGAACAGTTGCAAGCAACGAGCGGCAGCAGTCAGCAGACATATTAATCAGTTCTTCTGCTAATAGGTCTGCCAATGTATTTTTTTCAAAAGATTTAAACTTCCTTTAAAGAGGTATTAAGTAGCGTACGAGAGAGTAAAATAAATTTATTTGCGACTTTTTACTTCCAGCTCTGCGTGCTTTTGTTTTCATTTGCTTAAGCAGTCGAAAACGCGCGGAAGGCGCCGTCTGGCGCAGAGACGTCGCCTGCTACGGCGCGGTCGCGCCACAGCCGCGCGGTGATGTGCTCATGCGCGCATATGTTGCAAGCGGCCGCCACAAGGATCGCTAGCTACTACCGCAAGTGGAAAAGAGGAAAAAGAGAAAGGTAAAGGCAGCAGGTTTTTGTCGCACACGGCAGGCATCTTCCTAGAGGAGGCGATGGTCAAATATAGCCAAACCGCCAAACACGAGCACAGACCGAATGGCTTAGATTAAAGACTTGTCTCGGATGATTTAGGCTTCAACCAGAGTCTGTGTTTCTTAGTAGATGGCGCTAGGAGTAACGCGCGGCGTGCGTCGCACACGTGTAATTTTAAGGGTTTCAAACGACCTGCGTGCAGGCTACGTAGACTTCTCACGTTTGAGTACGTCAACCCTATACGTACGTGAAACTAAAACTCTCTGGTGTCTATTACGGGCTCGCTGTTGTTGCCTGTTGTGCCGGCGGCTCGCCGCTCACCGACGCGCCGCGTTCAATGGGCGCACCCAGCGTCGACACCTCTCTCAGACCTTCAAATAATAATTGTTTTTTTGGGAAAGGAAATGGCGCAGTATCTGTCTCATATATCGTTGGACACCTAGTTGGGCATAATTAGACTCGCCACGGTGGCTCAGTAGTTAGGGCACTCGACTACTGATCCGTAGAACCCAGGTTCGAAGCCTACCGCGGCGGCTGCGTTTTTATGGAGGAAAAATGCTAAGGCGTCCGTTTGCTGTGCGATGTCAGTGCACATTGAAGATCCCCAGGTCGTCGAAATTATTCCGGAGCCCTCCACTACGGCACCTCTGTCTTCCTTTCGTCTTTCACTCCCTCCTTTATCCCTTCTCTTATGGCGCGGTTGACGTGTCCACCGATATATGTCACAGATACTGCGCCATTTCCTTTCCCTCAAAACCAATTATTATTATTATTATTAAATTCGGCATTGAATGCTATCAATCAATAATGCACATTATCCAAAATGGAAATAAATTATGCAAAAACTTCATTTGTTACAACTTTCACAAAAACCAAAAATATATTTTCTTTTTATTATGAAATAGATGAGCACTACATAACTCGAGTCCACCATTTCAGATATCTAGGCGTCACTATAACATCAAATCTAAACTGGCATACACACATCAATAACATATGCTCAAAGGCCGAAACTGAACTGTGGTTGATAAGAAAACTGAAGCTTGCTTCCACAAAAGCAAAAGAGCCTATCTCGCGCTGGTACGACCGACACTGGAATATGCGAGCGTCATATGGGATCCGCACCATAAAAACCAAATCGACAGGATTGAAAAAGTTCAGAGAAGGGCGGCTAGGTTCATTTTGTCAAAATACAGATTTACAGATTCAGTGACTGACATGCTTCGTGAACTGAACTTGCCTCAACGTTCAAAGCGAAGGAAGATTGTCAGGCTAAAAATGTTTCATCTGTTATATAATAACCACTTCTACTTGAAACAGCGTTCCTCTAGAGCTGTGAGATCTTCTCACAAATATCAGGTTACACCCATGACGACCCGAATCAATTCCTTTAAATACTCCTTCTTCCCCAGAATCATAGCTGAATGGAATTCCTTGCCTCCGGACATTTTACAAGCAGACAATCTACACCAGATTGAAACTTATCTCTCCCGTTATTTAAGCCTATAGAAACCATTTGTCATTGCTGTTATTCATTATGTTCATTACCTACGGTTCCGATCTTCGGTGGTCTGAAACCGAGCGTATTATTATAAACACTTACCTCTCTGACGCATGCACACTTGTGGTCTTATCTGCTGGCAAGATGATTTCATATAGTTGTATAAATTTTCCACTTGTGACTGTGTGTACTTCTTGAGTTGTATGCATCCACCTGTAACGGCCTTACGGCTGACAGTATCAATAAAAAATAAATTAAAAAATCATTATTAACTAGTTGTTGGGGACAGTAAATGGCGCAATCTCTCTCATATAACCGGAACCGCGCCGTAAGGGCAGGGATAAAGGAGGGAGTGAAAGAAGAGCTGCCGTAGTGGAGGGCTTCGGAATAATTTCGACCACCTGGGGATCATTAAAGGGGCTGCAAAGGTGGCTCTAATAATGTTGCGGCATGTCTAGGATATTCAAGCACGCCGCTTCACAAATAGTGTTCAGCAAGAATTTTTTTAAATGCGCTTTCTAGAAGCCGAGTTATCTGTAGTTAAAATTTGAATTACAGCGTCTTCGCGCCTTTCCCTCTCCTCTCTTCACTTTTTGCACGCTAGAAGGTAGGCGCTCCTTCGCCGACCCCCCTCTGGGAGCGGAGCTTCCCGTCCCGCCGGAGATAAGCGGCTTATTGGCCGTGGCTACGGTAGTTGCCTGACGTCTAAAAGAATCTAACCAATGACCACCTCTCACCTTGTCTATACGTAGATGCGGGGGACGGAGGAGGGTGTGAGCATGAAAAAGTCGCCGGAAAGGGCTCGCCAACTTTGACGCGCGATTGTGGGTCGTCTGCTGCGTGTAGAAGAGTATTATTTGGCTCCGGTTTTTATGGCAACAGAGTGCAGTGATTAAGTGAGTTAATGTGCTTTTCTCGGAAGGTGTTTCAGAGCCCCTTTAATGTGCACTGACATCACACAGCACACGGGCGCCTTAGCGTGTTGCCTCCATAAAAACGCTGCCGCCGCAGTCGGGTTCGAACCCGGGAACTCCGGATCAGTATCCGCGGAGGGTCCCAGACCATCTACGTGACTTTGGTAACTTGGTTGGGCAGTGCTGCATAATTGGGATCAGCTAGAGCGGTCGGGTGTTTCACGCTCCAGTACCTGTCCGAATTGCCCGCTTCCGGAATCTGCGCGGTAGCGTGTGTCTTTTGGCGAGCGGTTCATGTGGGCATTCCGTGGGCAGGGCATTTCGTGCTTTGTCTACCGCAGCCGCTTCCCCAGCGGCCGTTTTGCTCGCCTGTTAATTGTTGCGTGTCTTTTAAAGCGAAAGCTTTACTGGCCGCGAACTTTCCATTTCGCCGTGGCGGTACTCCGAGGCGGCAGATGACGTCACAACGCGCGCCTCGCCGCGGATATTTCTCTCTCTCGCTTCATAGTCACTGCTCCGCATGCGCCACTAGTAGAACCAAGCCGCAGGTGTTCCGCCGCTGCTCAGCGCCGCGCCCTTCCTCAAAATCCAACTTTCACATTTCTCTTTCTTCTTTCCCTTCCTCCTTTATCCCTTCCTTTACTACGTGGTTCGGCTGTCCACCGAGATATGTAAGACGGTTACTGTGCCATTTCATTTCCTCAAAAACCAAACAAAACAAGTCAGCCCACGGCGTTCTAGGCCCGAGGAGTACGTAGCCCGGAACGATGTCCCGCCACACCAACCATATCGTAGACCAACCTTTAGCTAGAGGACCAGCCAGGAATTCAGCAGGAATCCAAGAAACCACGGAAGAAGATTTTATTGACGCCGCCGAGCCCGACCACGTGCAAGACCGAGGCAGGTTCGGGGCAGGCAACCAAGACCCTAGAGGCAGCACCCCGCATACAAGATTACAGACCGAAAAAAAAAGCCAGGACTGGGAAATCGCCATGTCTGGAAGGCAAAAAAGGCGACAACGAGATATCGGAAAAGCGGCCATATGGCGGCAACGGCGACGCTAGGCCTAACCGAGGAGAGGAGCGCAGATGGCGCGCCAGCTGCGTCGAGGCATCAGCAGCTGCGAGGAGAAGCGAGGCGGAGAAGACTACCTCCACTCCCGAAGGACGACCTGAAAATCGTGCTCCGGCTGAAGGGGCTCATAGTTAAAAATCTACAGACGCACCCAGTCGCTCGGGCGGTCGTCGCGGCCACAAGCTCGAGATGCAAGGCAGAAGACTTGATTATAAGACTGCGTAACGGATCCGACATTATAATCATCAGCACAGACAGCGAGGAAGCGGCCCAGGTCCTACGAAAGATCACCCGGCTCACGTTCGGGCACCGCACTACGCATTCAACGCTCACGTTGCGGCACCGGAAGGCACGCAGCGGGGAGTTATCCACGGGGTGGACCCAGGGACCACGCCGAAGGAACTCAAAGCAAATTTACGCGTCAGGACGCAAGGCGTCAAGATCCTTGCAGCCCGCATGCTGGGAAAAAAATCAAGCACCACGGTCGTAACCTTCGACGGCCCCATCACTCCCAGACAAGTCCTTTATTATGGTGGCGAAATGTGGTGCTACCCGTAACGACCGACAAGACAAGTATGCTATATGTGCTGTCAGCAAGGCCATCGGTCAGATGTCTGCCCGACTCCCGAGGCCAAGGCTTGCAAGCAGTGCGGCGAACAAAATCCGAAGGAGCAGCACCAGTGCAGCCCCAGGTGCCTGATCTGCGGGGGGACCACGTGACAGGCACCCGGGACTGTAAGCAGCGCCTCAAAATGGCAGAGGAGCTACGAGGAAGACCAACCCAGAAAGGCCAGCGACGCAGTCGGAGCCGGAGTCGAGCACGGAGGCCACGTTAGTTCGGGGAGGAAGACTCGGACCAGGGCCAGGGCGGCAACGGCAGCGGACACAAATCACGGAACCGGAGCCGTAACCGGGGCAGCCGCCAGAGTCGAGGCGCCAGCAGGGACGAATCCTACCCTCCCTTGGCGAAGCAGACCGGCGGCCCGGGCCAGCGGCAGGGGCAGCAGCAACAACCGCAGAAGAAGAGCAGCGGAGACGAGGTGAGCTGGGGAGCGGGCCCTCCCAAATCGCTAGTTCCGCACTCGGGGCGAAACAACAAAAATCACAACAACATGCACGCAAACTATGATAGAATAATAGAAGAAAACAAAGTGTTAAAACGAGAGTTGGAACTCAGCCGTGAGGAGACGCGCCAGCTTAGGAAAAGAATTGACGACCTTATCAGGGAGCTGCAATGGCAAAGGCAGGCAGGGTGTTCGCCCGTCAGGTCGCCGCCGCCGCCGGCCGAGCAGCCTGCACAACAGCAACATTCAGAAGAGCAGAGCTTTAAAGATGAAGTACGCAACTTCATGGCAGCCATACGAACTCTCATCCATTTTCTGTTCATGAGGAAGAATTCACAGGGGTTGCGCTCCCACGTGCTTTTCCTTTTTATTAACTGCGTTCAGATGAATAGCCACCCGATTCTTGGCCGATCCCCCAGTGCGGGTATGTGCCATCTTTTGACAGGCAAACAACAACAACAACAACAACTCAGCAACATGGCAGGACAAAACCGATTAGAGATTTGGCAATGGAACTGCAGGGGCTTCAGGCGCAAGCAAGGACTCCTGCAGCAGTTCATTTACACCAAAAACATACCACCAGATATAATCATGCTTCAAGAAACTAATTGCACACCCACGTAGCGGGGGTATAAGTGCCAGGAGAGCGGACGAACCGCAACCCTCGTAAGCAACAAAATTGTAGCCATAGCCCATGACGTCATCGAGGATACACAGATTGAACACGCAATAACAGAAGTTATACCTAAAAGGAAAAGAAAAGCTAGGAGTACCTTCATAGAAAACCTATATAGTCCTCCAAGGCAGAACAAAGCGGACTTTATAAAGCTCTTCGCCGTGGCGAGCAGGCTTGCCGGGCAGAACACCCTAATTATAGCGGGAGACTTTAACGATAAGAGCCGGAGCTGGGGCTACCCCAAAGACGAAAAGAAGGGTCGTAATATCTGCGTAGCTGCAGAAAGCATCAGATGCGAGCTCCTCACAGACGAAAATCAACCAACTAGGCAGGGTAACAGCGTCAGCCCAGACAGGTGTCCCGACCTAACCTTTGTCAAAGGAGCAAAACAAGCGGAATGGGAGAATCTGCTAGAAAACCTTCGCAGCGACCATCACATCATAAGAATAAGCACCGCAGCAGATAACGTCAAGAAAAAAAATTGGCACGGCCCGCCTCACGGACTGGGACGCCTTTAGGCACCACTGCCGGCAACTAGAGGGCAACATCACCTCGATAGGAGAGTGGTACTAACAACTTAAACAAATACAGGAAATGTATACCAAGGAGGTAGATCGTAGAGAAGAAGCACCAGAGGTGGACAAGCGGCTACTCAGGCTATGGGAGGCAAGACGCGGTCTTATTAAGAGGTGGAAGAAACAGAAATTTATTAGGAAGCTAAAGAAGAAGAAGGCCGAGGTAACATCCCAAGCAGAAGAGTACGCAACACACTTAGCAGGCAAGGGTGGCAACACTTCAGCACTTCGCGGAATGGAACACTCAGCACGGCTAAAACGTGGCGGATTCTAAAAGCTCTCATGGATCCTACCAAGACTAAAGCAGGGAGCAGAAAAACCATACAGAGACTAGTGCACCAATATCAAGGAACAGACGAGCAGCTCCTAGATGAAGTCAGAACCAAATGCTACGGCACAGATTAGCCCAAGGGCTACGAAGGAAACTACCTTGGAGAAGAAAATCCAGATATGGACAAGCCCATCACCAGAGAGGAAGTCACCGCGGAAATGAGAGCCATTACGAAAAACACAGCGGCAGGAGCAGATAGAATTAGAAACTCTCTCATAAGAAATTTAAGCGACGAAGCGGTGGGCCAGTTGACGGCCTACCTAAACAGAGTATGGGAAGAAGGAAAGATACCAGCTGAGTTGAAGCATGCCGTAGTAGTTATGATCCCCAAACCAGGAAAGAAGCTGCAGATCGAGAACCTCTGACCAATCTCGCTCAGTTCTTGCCTGGGAACACTGTACGAGAGGATCGTCACGAAACGCATCCAGCAACACCTAGAAAACAAGAGGCTCTACCGGCACACCATGTTCGGCTTCAGGGCGAACCTCTCGACGCAAGACGTACTTCTGCTGATTAAAGAAGAAGTCCTGGAGACAATGCCCAAACAAGGGGAGAACGTAGCCATGGCACTCGACACAAAAGGAGCCTTTGACAACGTCGACCACGCCGCTATAATGGAGGGGCTAAACAACACCAACTACAGAAGAATCCATGACTATGTCAAAGACTTCTTGACAAACAGGATGGCCACGGTGGAACCAGGGGAGCTGAGGAGTGATGTCTTCCCCACCCCAAGCAAAGGAACACCCCAAGGCTCGATCATCTCTCCCGTACTCTTTAATGTGGCGATGATCAGCCTCGCGAGAAGACTCAGCAGAATCCAGGGCATTCAGCACGCGATGTACGCAGACGATATCACGGTCCGGGTGAACCATGGATCCCTGGGGGAAAAGCAAGATCTGCTACAACGAGAAGCAACATGTGTTGAAAGACGTGAAGAAAAGAGGACTAGCCAGCTCTACAGAAAAGTCCGAACTATCGGGGGTAGGAAGACATCCCACCGACGCGCCACTCGAATTGGACTAGAGGGGCAAAATATCCCGGAGAAAAACATGATAAGAGTCCTAGGGATGTGGCTGCAAGCAAGCAGAAAATGCAGCCACATACTCTGCCTGCTCGGCAAGTCAGCCGAACAGGTAGGCAGAATGATAACCAGAGTCTCCAACCGAAGACATGGAATGAAAGAAGAAGACACGCTAAAACTAGTACGAAGCCTCATAGTCAGTAGGGTCATCTACTCGCTGCCATACCAACCCATGATCAAAAGCGAAACGGAATAGGCAGAGACAATCCTAAAGAAGGCATGCAAGACGGCACTCTACGTACCAAGAAACACATCGAATGAGAAGCTGCTACAGCTAGGAATCAGCAACACCTTTGTGGAGCTGGCAGAAGCACAGCACGAAGCACAGCTGCAACGACTCAGAAACACGTCTACAGGAAGAGCACTCCTGACAAGGTTGGGTCGCGACCCAAAGGGGCATCTCGATCGATCCGCCGATACACCCAACGAGATCCGTAAAACCCTGCAGGTCAATCCCATTCCGAAAAACATAGGCCCAAATCTCCACGCGGCCAGGACACAGGCGCGGGCAGATTATGTGGAGAGGTACTTAGACAAATTAGAAAACACAGTCTTCACGGATGCAACCATGTATCCATGGAATAGACGCGAAAGCTACTGCAAGAACGCTTCGGTGGTAGTTGATAACGCAGGCAATCTAATCACCTGCGGAACTACACGTAGCGTCAGGATAGCGGAAGCGGAGGAGGTCGCTGTTGCGCTGGCAGCGGCTAAGGGCTATCGAAAAGACGAATCATTGGTCATCCTAACGGACTCAAAAGAGACATGCAGAAACTATACGAAAGGTAGAATCTGCAGGCCTGCCTTAGCTATCCTCCGCGAAGCAGTACACCTCAGAAAAACAGCAACCCACAAATTAATCTGGATTCCGGCACACACGGGGATAAAAGGAAATGAAAGGGCAGAGAGCTTGGCTCGAGATATCGCGTACCAAGCCGAGCGGCCATACATCCTGAGACAGCACTTCACCGTGGAGATCGGATTTGCAGAATACCTAAACTATCAAAGAGGCAGGAGAATTAGTTACTCCCCGCCACATAAGGGCCTAACACAACAAGAAGCAGCTAGTTGGCAGAGGCTGCAAACGGGAACATTCTTTAACCTACATATACTTAGCAAGATGTATCCTACACAGTAAAGCAACACATGCTCGTGGTGCGGGCCAACCCCCACGCTTTACCATATAACCTGGCAGTGTAAGCGAAACTACACGTTCCACCAACACAAAACCTCGAGTGCGGAGCAGTGGGAGAGCCGGCTCACCAGGTGCGAGCTCGCCGCCCAAAGGGCAATGGTGCAGCACGCAAGCGAAGCAGCGCGACTCAGTGGAGCCCTGGACTAGGGGCCCAACCCTGCTTTGAAGGTCAAGAGTCTGCAGCGATGCAGACGAAGACCGAACGCTAAACACTTAATGGACGAAATAAAGTTTTTCTCTCTCTCTCATCTCTCTCTCTCTCTCTCTCTCATAGAGCTCATTGGTGTTGACAACTTTGCAAAGGCTACATTTTCACGAAAGGAAAGGCGCACAACCGGCTCCGTGAGTCAGTGGAAACCTCAATCTCGCTTTCATGTACGTGTCGTTGGTACCGAACTGCGAAAGCCTCCTTTGATTGCATTCCACACACTGGATATGCAGCGCCACGTCCCTGCCACCCTGGGAGGTGCATGCAGCTAATGCTTGATCACGAGAGATTGATCACGAAATTAACGCTGCCGTGCTGCATGTCAGCCACAGCGCTGGCATCGCTAATGCATTCCGGCCACATCTCTCTCTGACCACCGCCATTTGTGTCAAAGCACGAATGAAGCGTCCGCTTATCCAGGTAGCCAGTTATGCGCCCTTCCTTTACACAAGTCCATCGCCGTCTAGAACATTGTCAACGCAAACGCCTATGAGCACAGTGAACGCCGATATCTTTCGCTTTGTATATCCTGGATTAGCTGAGCTAATCAACATAATTGTTTTTCTTTCGACGAGGGATAGCCAGAGCTAAACCAACATCAATTTTTTCCTCTGTAGTCGGATACAACTAAAAAAATTACGACTGACGTAAGCCTCACCTTGTGCAATACGACAGCACCCCGAAGTGTGAAATTCGTCGCCACGAAATTATTCCGGAGCCCTCCACAAGGGCACCTCTTTCTTCCTTCTTTCACTCCCTCCCTTATCCCTTCTCTTACGATGCGGTTCAGGTGTCCGCCGATAAGTGAGACATATACTGCGCCATTTCCTTTCCTTGAAAAAAAAGCAATTTTCATTCACATACTATCTGCTTCGTATCATCCGAGGAAGGAGGAGGACAGCGTGGCTTACGTCGCCCAGTTTACAATTGCAGCCGGGGAGCAGTGGCAAACGCCCAGGATCGCAGCGCCGTCGCCCGGCTGAGAGCCCGCTCCCGCTGCCATCGCGGATGCTCGGTTACTTTTGGCATAGACGCTACATGTATGCACACACACTTGCACAGATTGAATACATGTTTGTAAAAGCAGCCGCACCGTGGTCAGAATGGCCGAGCGGTCTAAGGCGCCAGATTTAAGCTCTGGCTTAAATTTAAGCTCTGGCTTAGATTTAAGCGGCTGGACCATGCTTTCGTAATCAGCCGAATCCTCTATTCGGTTCCTTATCTACCCTTGCGGAAACACGACGAAGACAAAGTTGAGGTAATACTCCGCAAAATGATGAAGAGGGCACTTGACCTTCTTGTGTCCACCTCCATTGCGAGACTTCTTGCATTGGGAGTGGTGAACTCTTTTCAGGAACTCAAGGAAGCCCATCTCACAAATCAATACACGAGGCTAGCCCAAACGAAGTCGAGTCGGCACTTGCTAGCCCGCCTTCACATCCAACATGATATTCACATTCAGGAGCGGGTCCGAGTGCCCGAACTCTGGAGACGCGCCGTCAGATTTCGACCCCTCCCCACTAAGATGGACAAGGAGGATTATAGTGGTCGTCGTCAGGCTAGGGCGGAAGCCCGGAACCCTTAGCGCACCACTATGGCAACAAACATGGTGTCTTTTACGTAGATGTACCTGGGCCTACCCACAGGGAGTGGTGCACGGCAGCGGTCATACATCAAGAAATACAGGTGGATGGGCTTTCCTTTCGAGCCCCAGGCACAACACAAGCTGAAGAGGTTGCCATCGCCCTAGCTGCTTTTGATTCAAAATCCAAACACATAACAGACTCGCGTTCGGCATGTCGCAATTATGAGGCTGGATGGATAACTCCACTCGCTGAACGAATACTAAGGAACTGCAGCCGGGATATCGATCCTACACCCAGCTGCCTGGTTTGGACTCCGGGCCATCAGGGCCTAGCAGGAAACGAAGCTGCATATGCGGCGGCCCGAGCACTCATTCACAAGGCGTTCCCATTGGCTCCTGAGCACTTGGAACCTGAAGGTAGCTACTTACTCTCCTTCAAAGCTACCACATCCTATTATAAGAATAGGCATAGCCTCTACCCGGCCCCTGCAAAGGGACTGGTGAAAGCAAACGAACGCGTTCTACTCTGATTATTCACGAACACAATGCTGTGCCCGGCAGTACTAAAACACTTCGATCCCGCGTTCACTGGCAGGTGCAAACACTGTGGGGAGGTGGCTGACGCCTACCACATGGTTTGGGCTTGCCAGCGCAACTCAGCTCTCTCCCCCTACCCCAACCCTACCAGAGAGGAATGGGAGGCGGCCCTGCTTGGCTGTTCGGACCTTCAGCCCCAAGAGGCTTTGGTCAAGAGGGCTAAGCTAGCGGCTTCGACAAATGGGGTCCCGGAATAAGGATTCCACCCAATGCGGGGCTCTTTAAGGAGCCTCACCTCTTTCATTAAATAAAGGCTTTTCACCACAACCACCTCCACAAAGGCACCTCTTCCTTCCTCCTTTATCCCTTCTCTTACGATGCGGTTCAGGTGTCCGCCGATAAGTGAGACAGATACTGCACCATTTCCTTTCCCTGAAAAAAAAAGCAATTTTCATTCACATACTATCTGCTTCGTATCATCCGAGGAAAGAGGACGAGAGCGCGGCTTACGTCGCCCAGTTTACAATCGCAGCCGGGGAGCAGTGGCAAACGCCCGGGATCGCAGCGCCGTCGCCCGGCTGAGAGCCCGCTCCCGCTGCCATTGCGGATGCTCGGTTACTTTTGGCATAGACGCTACATGTATGCACACACACTTGCACAGATTGAATACATGTTCGTAAAAGCAGCCGCACCGTGGTCAGAAGGGCCGAGCGGTTTAAGGCGCCAGATTTAAGCTCTGGTCCTCGCAAGAGGGCGTGGGTTCGAACCCCACTTCTGACGTTTCTTTTTAGCTTTTCCTTATTTTGGACCTACAAGTGAACATTGTACGTACGCAGCACTAACACAGATTTGTTGTTGTTAGCCTATCAAAAGGCTAACAACTATTGTTAAAAGCATTAACACAAATTTCTATTGAACAGCACTGCCCTTTTTTTCTTTCTCCTGCAGTCGAACACAACAAAAAATTACGGCTGACGTAAGCCTGAGCTCTTACACAGTACGAGAGCACCCTGCTTGGATTCAGGTAGCGTGACTGAGCCGGAGAAGACACGAGGACGATCGGAGGAAGAAAATTTGGAAAACAATATACAAAGCCTATTTACATAATGTACAAGTAAGGGCAACTGAGAGTGCTCCTCAGTAAAGAGAGCTTCTTAGCAGTCGGGAGTCTCTCCCACCAAAGGGTATCTCTCAAGAAGGGGGCTCTTCTGGTACCGAAACAGAAGCTCGTTAAATACTCTTCGTATTCGCCACATCCTTAGCTGGGGAAGACAGTGCGAAGAATGATGTCCAGTCAAACGATGGCACTGATGGTACCACCCACGGCAGGGCGGTCCTGATGTTCCCTCGCAGCTCGGTCGATGGAAAGGAAACAGGACCCGGTCACGTTGTCGTCCACGCGGCCTCCAGGTGGGCGCGCACGTGGGTCCGGAATGCGCCCATATGGAACAGGAAGGCGCCTGCGTGACACTGGAATGCGGGCTGCTTCCCAGCAGGAGTTGAAAGATCTTGTACTGATGACCGGAACGCGGAACCTCTGTCTAAGGCGCAGCTCTCGGGCAATTGTTCAACCCCAGCGTGACCGAAGAGGACAACACTTATCTTGTACTTCGCAGTCTGATGACCTGTTCGAACACGTGGAAACGCCATTATCGTAGCTGCTGCCACTACCGTCGCTGCTGACATTCCTGCAGCCATGTTTCTTCCTGAGGGCTCATTCACCTTCGCAGTGGTTTTCAGGGAATCCTCTACATGTCCAAATTCGCCGAACTCAACAGCAGGAAGGGAGCGCGAGCACAACAACCCCAAAGGTGCGAGTTTGTGAGTGGAAAACTATTGAGTTCTAGATTCGCTGGTCTTCTGCGGTCTTCAGATGGCTTCGTCCATCTTCCTCCAGAGCGGTCTGTTGCCCTTAGTCCAGTGCTCCGCTGGATGCTGCTGCCAGTTGTGCTCGCCGAATCAGACCGTCTTGTTCGACCCGACCATCGCTGGAGAGCACTCCCTCCCATTGCTCCGCACTCGGGTTTCATGTAACGGATACACGTTTATCTTCTGGCATTCCCACGTTATGGGATACAGCGTGGGTGTTTCGTGGCACCAGGGGCATTTGTCATTGTATTGTGTGGGGTAAATTTTGCTAAGTACGTTTAGGTTCGGGACAAGCCCGTTTGTAGCTGCCTCCACGCGTCAGAGTCCTTTCTGCTGAGGGAGTTGTGCGGTGGTGGATACCGCTTTCGGCAGCCCTTGTATTAATTTAGTATCGCCGAATAGTATTGCGGTAAAGATTCGGTTCCCTGGAGGTCGCCTACGTTGGATGCTCGGTAATAAGTGTACCCTCGAGCTATCCTGTCCTCCACTTGGTTGCTTGCCACTCCCGTGTGTCCCGGCGTCCATACTATCGTATGCCTAATTGGTTCTTCGTTTGGTTGTCGTTGTGCTATGTGGTCCCCGGGCCGGAGTATGCGGAGCGCTCCTTGCCCCATTCTGCCTTGTAGGTAGTTGCGTCACGCCGTTTGTGAGTCTGTAAGGATGGTTAAAGGCCGTTTATACCGATAGCCCTCCGCTGCCGGCATAGCGACGGCCGCTTCTTCAGCCTCGCTATCATACAGTCTTCTAGTGATGCGCTGGTAATCTCGCGTAGGTTCGAATTAATCACCGTTGCTTTGCCGCGCTGCTCTGGCTTATGTGGCTGCGTCCATGTATGCAGTGGTTTCTTGGGGTTCGAATCAATCACCGTTGCTACCGCGTTGCTGTTGCTCTGCTCCGCTGCTCTGGCGTATGTGGCTGCGTCCACGTATACCGTCGTTTCTTTGGGTTCCTTGGGGACCAGCGCTGCAGTCCCGTTCGCTGGCCACTGCTCCCCGGCTGTGAATGTAAACTGGGTGACGTAAGACCAAGCTCTCGCCCTCGTTCCTCGGATAATTAGAAACACACAGAATGTCTGGCGGGCAATTTCGCATCTTTGGGTCCCAAAACGCTAGCGCTTCCAAAATGCTAGCAGAGTGTAACATGTTGCAGGGAATTGGTCGGACCCTGAGGGCGCGTCTCCGGGGTTCTGGCGCTCGTAACGTTTTCTCAAATGTGATGGTGTGTTGGATGTGCAGTCGGTCAAGAATGCGGCCACCGGATGGCGTTTGTGATAGGCGCGTATATTGGTTGAGGGGATGGGCGTCTAGGAGTTCCCGATAGGTGTTGACCACCCCCAGGTCCAAAAAAACGCTGGTTGGACGCGGTAATGGGAAGGTCAAGAGACCGTTTAATGACTTTGCGGTGCATGACTTGGAGTTGGTCCTCGTCGTGTTTGCGCATGTGAAGGTAGGGGGCTGAGTAGAGAATTCTACTCATTACAAAGGCATGTGCCAGCCGCTAGACATCTTTGCTTCGTAGCCCCCCACGCTTAATGGAGACTAGGTGGGCCATACGGTCCACCTGATTGCCATACGTGCGGAATTTTACGTGTGGTGTCCGGTCTGCGTTGTTGGTCAATAAAGCGACCGAGGATGCGGATCACCTTGGCCTCTCTAATCGTGTCCGAAGACAGTGTGAGGTGAATTGAAGTGTCGTCCCGAGGAGACGATCGAATATGGACAAATTCTGATTTGGTGGCAGCGCACTGGAGACCACAGTATGCAGCGTAAGTGCCCACTTCCTCCACTGCCTGTTGTAGGCAGGTCACCATGTGTCCGAGAGTGCCTTCTGTTGCCCAGATAGAGATATCATCCGCATATAGGGCATATCGAATGCCGCGCAAGGACCTTAATTTTGCAGGAGGGTCTTTCATTTGCGAAGTTGAAGAGTAGGGGATATAAAACCGCACCTGTGGTCTACCCCGGGAACCGATGGAATAGGGTTCGTGTTCCTTGTCTTAATTCGAATGTAGACCTGTCGACCCGTGAGAAATTGCCAGATGGAGCGGTATGTATTCTGACCACAGTTGGTATCTTGGAGGTGCTTGAGTATACTTCACGTTTCACATTATCAAAGGTTCCTTTCAAATCCAAGGCCAGGGCTACCTTTTCATTGTGAGGGAGTTCTTTGGGCTCTAATACGTCATGATGGAGTTGTAGAAGGATGTGTTGTGCATATTTTTGTTGTCGGAAACCAAACATAGTGTCTGCAAAAACGTGATGTGTTTCGAGGTAAGTGGACAACCCGTCTCACACCATAGTCTCGATCAACTTTCCGATACAAGATGTGAGGGAGATGGGGCGCAGGAGCTCCACATCAGATGGCTTGTCTGCCTTAGGAATATACGTCACTAGGGCAGTTTTCCAATCCGGGGGGAGAGGAATCTCTCCAATCCAGATAGGGGTGATAAATTCAAGGAGGGTACGATATGCTGCATCCGGAAGGTTCGCCAGAAGTTTGACGGTAACACTGTCCCGGCCGGTGCAGCACCGCGTTTCATTTCAGTCAAGGCCTCCTTCAAATCATGCAGCTTGAAGGGGGCGTCCAGCTCCAGATTTGTTGCCCTAAGTATGACAATGAAGAAAGGTCAGGGTCCACCATGATACGGAGATATCTGTCACACAATGTTCTGGACAGTTGTGTTGTAGTACCGGGAAAGTTGTGCATTGCACGTTGGAGTGGCCGCGCCGTTTCTGCAAGCGATATAGTGGGTTCAATAAGTGCACAAAACAGACGCCAGGTGTTGCGGACAGACATCTGGCGCGCAGCAGTGTTGCATCGCTCGACCCAGTTAGTGTCGGCTAACTGAGCGGCATAGTCGGCAGCCTTGTGGGTGAGTTCAAGAATGCGGTGTCTGAGTTTCTTCTTGTGTTTCTGCTTTTTTTCCCTCCATACCCTCCAAACCCTCCACTCTGATCAGGCCAACCCCACTCGCTTGGGCAACTCAGTAACCAGGGATATATGCACAGAGTTGACCCTTACCCGCAATATTCGGCACGCCGTCTGGCTTAACACCCAAGACACCCGTGGCAGTGAACACTGCATCATTGATACGACCATGTACACACAGCCCCTTAAACGACGCAGAAAGCAAGCACATATTCCCGATTAGACTAAGCTCCTCTGGAAACTTCCCTTTGTCAACACTGTTCGCTCGGGATATCAAGAATGGGTGACCTCTCTAATGACAACTCTCCAGAAAAACGAACAATGCATCCAGCTCACTGACTCCACCCCCGAAGTCGACAACCCGAACTGGTGGAAGGCTTCTCTTAAACTCATTGACTCAATGCTGCACCTCGTCACCATAACCTCTACCCAAAGTTCCTACAGCTGTTCTCCACAAAATTTTGCAGCCTCACTTCGTTCGGTTAACCTCCGCATAACACAAACAGCTAACTAACCGCACGCCGCTAAGCACGGGTACGCAAATGCGCACAAATACACGCACTTTCATTGCCCCTGCAATGCGTTAGCTACACTTTCGTTGATGTAGCAACAAACCCTTGGTATCTAAGCCAAGTTTGACACGCCCTAATCCACTGAACACACAAAAGCAAACACGTGCCAAAATTCATAGCCAAGAACCCGCGGCGAACAGTTCCAATTAAGGAATCAACGTCTAATCTGCACGACTTTAGCTGCATTCCGATGAGTGCCCTTGTCATTTGGTGGCACGGCAACTCCACCCTCTTCGTTCCTAAGTCAATGGTACAATAACTTTTATCGAAATTATAAGAAAAAACAACGATATCCGATCAACTTCGAATCAATAGCCCGAAACAAAGTAGCCTTTCTCTCTCATATTTTACAGACATAAAAAGAGGAATAAAAAAAACAGCTACCTCGAATGGCTACGTGGGCTGAAAGCTGACTCACCACCCCCGCGTTGAAAGTATTACTCTTTCAGACGCGCCCGCCGGGTTGCGCTCGGACTGATTGTACTGCTGCCAACTCGTGACAAAATGCTACTGAAAAAAACCCATTCCTGATCGCAACTGACATCTCCACAAACCCTCGACGCGCTCAGGCCTTGGTAGCGCATGCAAAGGCGAGAACCGACACTGGGTAACGGGCTTTGACCAGCGCAAGAAGCTGCTCTTTGTTTTCGCCCCAAACCCGAAGTTCGGCTACCCTTCCGCCCTGCGCGTCTCATAGAATACAGCGCCGAAAGTAAAGGATCCATCTTCTTTCTCAAGTGCGCGCGCCCGACAGGCCTGTGTGTGTGGTCTCTGTTGCACGATCCCTACGCTCGCATGCTCCGAATGCCGCGCAATCCACCGCCTTCTAATCTCTCGGGCCTCTTTGACTGGTCTCTCACCACGTTTTTGTCAGGCGTGCGCGGTCTGAGTCTTTTTGCGTTTTTATGAAGGCGAAACGCTAAGGCGCCCGAGTGCTGTGCGATTCCAGTGCACGTTAAAGATCCCCAGGTGGTCGAAATTATTCCGGAGCCCTCCACTACGGCACCTCTCTCTTCCTTTCTTCTTTCACTCCCTCCTTTATCCCTTCCCTTACGGCGCGGTTCAGGTGTCCAAAGGTATATGAGACATACTGCGCCATTTCCTTTCCACAAAAACCAATAATTGTTATTATTATTATTATTAGTCTTCTTGCAGGCCGATGCCTCTAGAAGCATTACGCGGCTGCTCTGGTCGGAAAACGCGCTCTTCCATTTACGTTACTGCGGTCACCTTTAGAAGCACCTGCGCGTGCCACGTGACCAGTAACTTTTTTTTTATTCGAGAAGTGTGCCATGAGGCATAAGTTGAAAAAGGAAAGGGGGGAAGGAATGTAGCTGCAAGATTACAATGTCCAATACAGAAAGGATTTTCTTTCCCTTCTGCCGAATTTTTATATGTGCTGACATTACCACCTGTCTGCGCAGCTGAATTAGGGCTTGACAATCTATCCGTTTTTCTCGGTCCTTGCGCTTGCCCTTTTAACGCGAAAGCGTTAAGGAGCTCGTGTCGCAGAAAAGCCGGTGTCGTCGGCGTCTTTGGCCGTGAGCGAAAAAGGGCGCATTTCGGTGGACATCTAACCGCGCCGTAAGGGAAGGGATTTTCCTTCCCTTACGGCGTGGTACGGGTGTCCGAGAATTGTTAGATAGGCGTCTTCTCCTTTCCTTAAAACCAATTTTCATTCCAATTTCCTTCCCGTTCGGCCTGGTTCGTGTGTCCACCGAGATATGTGAGACAGGCGTCCTTTCCTTTCCTTAAAAAAATTCAATTTTCTGTTCCTTGCCTTACGGCATGGTTCGGGTGTCCACCAATATATGTTTCGTTTCCTTAAATTGTGCGTGAGAGGGGCGCACAGAAGGACGATGGCGTTCCGTTTATTCCTTGGCAATGCTGCAACACGCTGTCGCGTCCTGCACTTAAAGGCGAAGCTTGAGCGTCCTCCAAATTTTTATTATTGCGAAAGCAATGCTGCTCGCACTTTCGGTCCATCGGTGGTCGTGGCGCCTCCTTACACAGCTGCGCGTCACGTGACCGTGTGACGTCACGCCAGACCGAGAGACGGGGCCCCAGCTCGCGGTATCGATGGTGGAGGCGAAGCCTTGCGCGGTGCTGCTGCTGCGCTACCGAGAGAGGGCGCTCGCTGGTATGACGTCACGCCAGACCGAGAGACGGGGCCCCAGCTCGCGGTATCGATGGTGGAGGCGAAGCCTTGCGCGGCGCTGCTGCGGCGCTACCGAGAGAGGGCGCTCGCTGGTGTGACGTCACACCAGACCGAGAGACGGGGCCCCAGCCCCCCAGCTCGCGGCATTGGTGGTGGAGGCGGAACCTTGCGCGCCGCTGCTGCGGCGCTACGGAGAGAGGGCGCTCGTTTCGACCAAGTGTGGGCGCTCGCTTGGTTGGGCAGAAACCAAGCAAAACAATGTATAGCCATAAGTTTAACAAAGGGCAACCATGTCCACACCATCAGCCGAACCAAGGCGCAGCCAAGGGTATTGCTTTCGCAATCTTCCAGGCTTAACCAAGCTAAGCCTTCAGCCAATTTTTTTCACCTAGACTCTTCCGTGCACTTCTCCTGATCACAACTAGCTTCCTCTAGTTTTTCAGTCGCACATTGTAAACCTTCATCAAATTCAAAGCTGGCCTCCTTGCCTTCGCAGCAGAGAGTCAGCTGCACACATCTGAGAGACGGACCTTCCACTGCCCCCGACTTGGGCAGTTCGCTTCCCGTAACGTAGTCCATCACCTGCTTATCGCTATGAGTGCTTTCCTCTGAAACGCACTGCTCATCTAGAATCGGGCTCCATCGTAACGCGGTCGAACCCAACATAATAATAATAATTGGTTTTGGGGGAAAGGAAATGGCGCAGTATCTGTCTCATATATCGTTGGACACCTGAACCGCGCCGTAAGGGAAGGGATAAGGAAGGGAGTGAAAGAAGAAAGGAAGAAAGAGGTGCCGTAGTGGAGGGCTCCGGAATAATTTCGACCACCTGGGGATCTTTAACGTGCACTGACATCGCACAGCACACGGGCGCCTTAGCGTTTTTCCTCCATAAAAACGCAGCCGCCGCGGTCGGGTTTCGAACCCAACAGCGGCGGCCGCTTTTCGGTGTAGGAGAAACGCTAAGACGCCCGTGTGCTGTGGGATGTCAGTGCAGGTTAAGATCCCCAGGTGGGCGAAATTATTCCGGACCCCTCCACTACGGCACCTCTTTCTTCTTTCAGTCCCTCCCTTATCTCTTCGCTTAGGCGCGGTTCAGCTGCACAGAGAGATGTGACAGATACTGCTCCATTTCCTTTCCAAAGTCAATTTTCAGAGAGCGTTAAATATCCCAAGGTTGTCGAAATTATTCCGGAGCATTCCACTGCGGCACCTCTTTCTTCCTTTCTTCTTTCACTCGCTCCTTTATTCCCTTACAACGCGGAGCGGGTCTCCACCGAGATGTTTCAGACAGTTACTGCGCCATTTCCTTTCCTCAAAAAAACGATTTTCATTTTTTCCTCTAAAGCCCTCCACTATAGCACCTCTTTCTTCCTTTATTCTATCACTCGCTCTTTTATCCCTTCGCGTACTACACGCTTCGGGCCTCCACCGAGATATGTGAGACAGTTGCTGTGACATATTTTTTCCTAGAAAAAAAGGTTCATAGTTTTATACCTTCTCAAAACACAACGTGCGCGTCCGCTCCCGTGTATCTGGACACACGGGCGATGACGACGGGAACCAGCAACGCCACCTAGGCGAATTCTTCCAAACCGGGGTGCTCCCGTGGCCACGTGACCAAACGTCATCGTTGCGGGGCCGTCGTGTCCGGCACGGTGGCGGCTGCAGTGGGCCAGTGGCATGCTTGCACGCGCATCCCTCTTGCCGTCGCTGAATAATGTGGTCGTTTGCTCGAATCTTTATTTCTGTGCGCGAACCGCAACGATGACTGACATCGCTGTTTATTGCGTGTTATGCGTGCCGAATAGGGCTGTGCAAAATGAGAACCAACTGCGAAATGCCTGGAAAGTGTGTGCTGCGGTGCAATGAAATTTACAACGCACGTGGTCGCGGAAAAACGTGGTCGTTTGCTCGAATATATCTGTGCGTGAACCGCAATGGCGACTGACATCGGTGTTTATCGCGTGTTATGCGTGCCGAATAGGGCTGTGCAGAATTAGAACCAACTGCGAAATGCCTCGGAAGTGTTGTGTGCCGCAGTGCAATGTAAATTACAAGACCGGCCTCAAGGTGTACGTCGTCTCGTTCCCGAAAGCCGAAAAAGCAAGAAAACCATGGATTAGTGCAATTCCGCGCGAAAACTTGGTTGGTCGTGTCAGCGAACTCCAGGTTAAGGAAAGTTTGATGCTTATTATTTTCCAAGCAGGTTGCTTCTACCTTTAGGGTTGCAAGCCTTGCTTAGAACTCTTTTGTGGCACGTAAAGATAAATGCGTGACGCATAGCCCAGGATGTCAAGCAGGCGTACTTATATTAGGATATATTTCTTTTGTTCAGGTGTAAGCCGCCGCGGTGGCTGAGTGGTTATGGCGCTAGGCTGCTGGCCCGAAAGACGCGGGTTCGATCCCGGCTGCGGCGGTCGAATTTTAATGGAGGCGAAATTCTAGAGGCCCGTGTACTGTGCGATGTCAGTGCACGTTAAAGAACCCCAAGTGGTCGAAATTTCCGGAGCCCTTCACTACGGCGTCTCTCGTAGCCTGAGACGCTTTAGGACGTTAAACCCCCACAAACCATAAACCAAATCTGTTCAGGACTGCGAGCGTCACTTTAAAGCCGAAGACATCGTTCCAGAAGCAAGCTATATTGACCAAGCCACCGGCCGCACAGTGACAGCATCACTCTCACGTTTGCGGCTTCGACCTGAGGCCGCACCGGCGGTGTTACCCGATTGCCCAAGCTACCTGTCCAGAGAAGGGACTAGACGAGAGGACCCAGAGAGCAAGCGATTGCGCTTAGACGCCGCTGCCCTTGAGAAATTGCTCGCCGCGGAGTCGATTATCCCTGCCCGGAAGGAGGACGAAGCAGACAAGCTTTGCGATATAAAATCTTTGGCAAACTTCGTTCGAGGAAAGCAGCGAACATTTTGGCATGTCATCCAATGCAATGAGCCCGTCAGTTTGGCCCACATTTGTGACGATGAGGCTCCTTGGATTAAATACTCTGTTGTTACAAAAACTGACCTAACTCTGACAGTAAACGTCACAAAAGCACCAGTCAAGCGGCTCGGGTCCAAAGTGCTTGTTCCGTCGGCGGTCGACAGCAAACGACGGCTGCTGGATTTGCTTGAGGGAGCCAAGGAGGTCGACAGTGCCGTGAGTTCAAGTTCTGAATGCTCAGGGGCATCTGCAAAACTGTCGTTTCTCTTCTGAGCAAACTATCCGCACCGCAAGGAGACGATAACTCCCCGACCATTCAACTGCTGACCGAGAAAGTGCAACTAATGTCAACTAAAAAAGAACAATGGCGCTACTCTGCTGGCTTCATGATTTACTGCTGCATACTTTTATCGCCTCATGCATACAAGTACATGTACAGTCACGACAGCATCATCATGCCGCACCCAAGGACCATTAGGCAAATATGTTAGCCTCATGTGCAAGTTTAATGAGGTAGCACACATTGCACTCATGCATATATGCATGAGTGCATATATGCATATAGCCTTATAAGGCTAATTGAGAATTTCTGCACAATGTTTTGGCAGGGCATCTTTCGCGGCTTAGAAAAAAATGGATACAAAATCATGTGCTTTGTGTCTGACAACAACGCGGTAAATCGAAGGGTGATGATGCCTTTTAATTACTCAGTGACCAACACCCCGGAACCCGCACCAGAAAAATCACTGGCAAATAATTTCGTTTTCCGCACCCATCAGATCACCATCGGCCCCTGTTCTTTGCCATTCACAATGTGCACTTACTGAATTGCGTGCGCAACAACTGGGTAAAACAAAATGACCAGTGTTTCTGGTTCCCTGAGTTTGAACCAAGCACAACGGGGGAGCGGCGCATGCAGCGTGCGTTTTTTAAGACCATAAAAGACGCATATAATTTATAGAGTGACCAGCTGCTCCGATACGGCTACACTCTGTCCAGGAAAGCTGTCTCTCCAACAGACATTGAGAAACACAATGTTAAACTTGCTTCAGCTTTTCAGTGAGTCCGGATACCCGCCGCGGTGGCTCAGTGGTTAGGGCGCTCGACTACTGAGCCGAAGTTCCCGGGTACGAACCCGACCGCGGCGGCTGCGTTTTTATGGAGGAGAAACGCTATGGCGCCCGTGTGCTGTGCGATGTCAGTGCACGTTAAAGATCCCCAGGTGGTCGAAATTAATCCGGAGCCCTCCACAACGGCACCTATTTCTTCCTTTCTTCTTTCACTCCCTCCTTTATCCCTTCCCATACGGCGCGGTTGAGGTGTCCAACGATATATGAGACAGATACTGCGCCATTTCCTTTCCCCAAAAAAAAGAATTATTATTATTAGTCCGGAGCGAACGCACTTCGAATGATTTTAGCCAAGCACAGCCTCAAACTCTACGAAGAAACCGCCAGTTTCATATATATAATGGTAAAATGATTGAAAAGTTGTCAACGTCAAAACTGCTCTCAAAGGACGGAGACTAAGGGATGAATATCAAAAACCTGTCTACCCTTCTTCCATTCGACTCGAGGCTTTCCTTTTTGAGTGAGTTCTTGAGCTGGTAGGAGGAATGGAAAGAAAGGCGGGCGGATGCCTGCAGGTTGTCTGATGAAACTCATCGTGCCCTTATCCAGACGACTCAAGCATTTATTGAAATTGCAAGATGCTGCTTTGAGGAGCTCAAGATGATCTTTGTGCTTCATGGGAAGTTCCAGACCGACCTTTTACAATACCGCTTTGTATGTTACCGACGACTGGCTGGTTCCCAATATTTGTCCGTAAGGCAAATCTATGAATGTGAAAACAAATCGCTACTACAAAGCACATTTCAACAACTGAGCGTGGTATCTGGTATCAAAAGCGAGAAACATCAAAATTGGGAAGAGCTGCAAACACAAGCAGCCGTGCCAAGCCGAAAATTCAACATTGTTGTGACCGAACAGGCGCTGTTAAAAACTGAAGGATGTCGTTCCAGTCAATGCATATGTGGCTGGTTACTCGGTTCACATCGCTCTTAAGAGGTTGAAATGCGACAAATGAAAAGAGCTCTTGACAACTGACGAGACTTTCGCTGTTTCGCCTGAAAATTACATGTACAGTCTTGTCAAAAAAGTTGACAGGGGAGCCCTGGTTTACGCAGAAATGCCAGCTGTCAATGCTGCCCCTCACAATTACGTTGTGGTGGAAGAGCTGTCTAAGCATTCGGAACTTACAAAGGTCCACAACCAGCGCCAAGTGGCTACGGAACTCCCACTACAATTGCTTAGCGATGAGGAGCCTTCACACTTCGACGCCTGTGAAAAACGACACACGAGTCAGATAGTGCGGAAATATGTGTTGTGGTGCAGTACAAACATTCTCCTCGAAAATTTCTGCCGACGATTAAATGACACGGTGCCTGACCCGGACAACAAGACTAAGGAGCGGCAGCTGCAAATTCTGACAAATAAATGAATAAAGCATGTAGAAATATGTAGCAAACATCTGGTTCTCTGTTGTGTTTTTCTGTCCTGTTTTTTTTAGAATAGTGCACGCGTACCGGAAAAAAAAAAAGAAAAAAGATGTCCGCTGAGCGCACTCTTAGGGGGATAGTACTGAAGCGCTCCTTCTCTTGCGCCGGACGGTGGCCCCACCCGCCCTACGTCACGCAAACAGCCCCCCGGCCTTGAGCCAGTCTAGGTGGCGTTGGAACCAGTCCGCTCACAATACGGCTCGGGAGAGTGTCTAGTTCGCTCCTCCGCTGGCATACCCCGCCGTTACCGACAATGCTGCTGGTATGTTCGACAACTTGGCTGTCCTACCGTGTAGACTGGAGCGTGCCAAAGAGAGGAGCCGTGCACGACTTTCGACCGTTACAACACTGGGTTACCTTCTTACCTCAGCTGCTCTCACACGGCATGAGCACATCTCCATTAATAAGATCAGCGCCGATGACGCCGAAACGCCAAGTATCATCCGTAAGTGGCTTAACGGCCCTCGCTGGCATCAGGGGGGCAACATCTACATTGTGAAGTGCCCGTACTGTGGCTGTATGTGTCTTGCTAACCTGTTCCACCTAGTTTGGCATTGTTCAGAGTTCCGTAAGGGACGCGAGGACCTCGCCGCCAAGCATGGTTTTCCCACCGATGGCGAGGAATTTCGTGCATTGAGCAGAGCCGAAGCGAACGGCATCTGAGAAAATATTGGCAAATATGATAAGTGGTCGCTACAAGGCAATGTTTAGTGTGTCTAGACCACTCATGCCGTCCCTAATGTATCAATAGACACCCACTTTTCCTTTCCTAAACAACCCATTTCCCCAACAAACAGCTGTGAGCCTCCCTTTCAAAATAAACAGTTCATTCATTCATGCATTAATTCATTCATTCCTTCACTTATTCATTCCGGAGCCCTAAACTACGCGACCTCTTTCTTCCTATATTCTTTCCCTCCCTCCTTTATCCCTTCCTTTACGGCGCGGTTCAGGTGTCGGCCGATATCTGAGATGTGCTGTGCGATGTCAGTGCACGTTAAAGATCCCCAGGTGGTCGAAATTATTCCGGAGCCCTCCACTACGGCACCTCTCTCTTCCTTTCTTCTGTCACTCCCTCCAATACCCTTGTCTTACGGCGCGGTTCAGGTGTCCAACGATATATGAGACAGATACTGCGCCATTTCCTTCCCCCCCCCCAAAAAAAAAACCAAAACCAATTATTATCTGAGATAGATACTGCGCCATTTCCTTTCCCCCGAAACCAATTTTCAATTTCGCGCCGGGGACGCTCTGTTACGCCAAAACATTGATTTTGGTCCAAATCAGATAAGGTGAAATTTTGGGGGTCTCCCGGGCCCAGTTTTTGAAAACGACACGTGTCGAACTTCTAGGTTGCCGTCACAGCGAGGGCACTAAGGCCGGACTTCGATTTTGGTCCAATTCAGCCAAGACCTAATTTCGGGGGTTGCCGGGTAAACGCGCTGCATACCTCGGTAATCCCCAAGGTATGCAGCGTGTTTACCGGCCATGTAGCTCCTCAGACCACTTTCGAGCGCAATGCTCGGCGCCTTCCTGCGAACGCTGCGGTGTCCACAGCCACCGGAGCGAAGTCTCTGCCCAGCTCCCCAGACGCTGCAGTGATCACCAGCCGACAGTGACGTGTTCTCTGCACCGTTGCTATTTAGACGAGCCCACTGGCGCCTTCCCATCGCTCGAACCAGCGACGGATAATAAACTCGGTCGACAACGCACCGAGAGGAGGCACAGATAGACTCGGCGGAAGCTCCCTCATTAAGCAAACTGCCGCGTTCGGCACTTTGCGCGGAGGCGGAAGGAACGCCCAAAAAAGACGTGGCGGTCCTGAGCCTGTTGCTTCTGTGACTGTGTTCGCAGCTCATCCCGTGGTTGCCACTACCCCCCCCCCTTTAATCGGGTGCGCAGTGCACAACCGAGGTGGTTCCTGCTGCCGTCACGTCGGCGCCTCCTGCATCGCTAGGCACATCAGCGGATCTCGCGTAAAAAAACCTGTAGTCGACGCCTGTGGCTGCGAGTATGTGCAAAGTCCGGGGTGCCTGGGAAAACAAACTGGTCGAGTCATGAAAATCACAACGCACGCGGCATCGGGTCTCTCGAAAAGTCGCGGTGCGCTGTCGAATCAAACGGGACACGTGAAAAAGCTGCCGACGTAGCGCAAGGAACTACAGGAGCCACCAACGGCAGCACGGAAGCTTACGCTTGAGAGCCAAGAGCGCGAATTTGATAATTCCAGCGACTCTTTCGCATTTGGTGACTGGAATTCCCCAACACTGACTGAACTTTAAGTGCGATGTAGAGATGGGGTTTCTGCGGGAGGTGGAGCGTTCGGTTCAATCTGCGACCAATGGTTCTAACAGAGCTCAAGAAGGTAGCCGGGAGGAGTAGCCTCTTATGAAATCCCGTCGTTCCTCGGGAGGGCCGGGAAGCCCCGCTAATGTGAGTGCGCGGCGCCTTAGTGATGCCTTCTCGGGCGGCACGTCTTCCTAACCGGGCTTCGAAATTTAAAGGCGAAAGCTTTTATAAGCTCATGACTCGCCAGCGAGGAAGTACCAAGAGAAGCGTCAAACTATATCTGCTAATGTAGCTCCACTTCTATACTATAGCTCCACTGCTGACAACGCTTCTTCTTTAGCTTTTACTCCCTGTGGGCCTGCAGTGAACGTTGTACATACGCAGCACTAACACAGATATTTATTAAGCAGCACTGCCCTGTTTCTTTTGAAGCGAAAAGTTTCACTACGCCAGCTTTTCGAACTGTCAGCCGGGCCGTAAGTTTGACCTTGAATGCTGCCAGAGGTCAGCGTGGCCACAAGTTTGACCTTTAGTGTAGCTAGAGGTCAAACCATGAGCATAACTGGTGGTAGTCACGTCCGACACATGACGTAACGTCACGCAGCGGCACCAGCGGCTGTTACACCAACTATCTCTACTTTGACCTATGACTTTTGACCCTGACAGTTCCCTCCGGTTAAGCGGGAAAGCCTCTACCGGCATCGCATGCGCTGGACATGAAAGTGGGTTCTGCATAAACCGCCGGAGTTTGCGGGTTCGAACCCGACCGCGGCGGCTGCATTTTTATGGAGAGAAAAGGCTACGCCGCCCGTGTGCTGTGCGATGTCAGTGCACGTTTAAGATCCCCAGGTGGTTGAAATTATTCCGGAGCCCCCCACTACGGCACCTCTTCCTTCATTTCTTCTTTCACTCGATGCTTTATGCCTTCTCTTACGGCGCGGTTCAGGTTTCCAACTATATGAGACAAATGCTCCGCCATTTCCTTTCACCAAAATCAATTATTATTATTATTATTATTATTATTATTATTATTATTATTATTATTATTATTCCTTCAAACTTATTATTAGCTTCAAACTCGACTAATGATGTGCAGAACAATTTTGATTCAGATTTATCAACAGTCGTTAACAACTTTAACCAATTCTTCGCTAAGTTTACTGGGGCGTCCAAGCGTTCGTGTTCCACTGCTAGCACAACTAATCCGGTAATTGCATCCGCTTTCCTTCCCTCTATCACGAAAGAAGAACTTTACTCTTTATTAGGCAGCTTCGGCAGGCATCAATCGCCAGGAGTCGAGAAAATCCGCATGTGTTATCTTCACAGGAATTTCGGCATTTTGAAGAAAGTCCTGTTAGAAATCCTTAACGCGATAATTGTAAGCGGAAGCATTCCTGCACGCTTAAAAACAGCCGTTGCGCGGCCACTTTTTAAAGGTGGCGATGCAAAGTGTTTGCATAATTACCGCCCCATTTCCATCCTAGCAAGTTTAGCGAAAGTTTTAGAAAAGCACATATTCTTAGTAATATAAACAGCTTTATTTCCAAATCGGGGGGTTTTCTGATTGTCAGTACGGTTTTATCGAAAAAGATGCACTCAGGCCCTGTTAGCAGAAATGAGTGACCACTTGTTTTCTACACTAGAAATAAATCTCGTATCGTGTGCACTTTTTCTGGATGTCGCAAAAGCGTTTGACACGGTATGCCATGCTATATTATTGAATAAGCTCTACAATTTATTTTTTCTTGGTCCTTTTTTTAGGTTATTGCAAAACTTCCTTACATATCGTTCGCAGCTTGTTTCTATTTCAAATATCTGCAGCCCCCGTGTTTTCCTCAAGGCTGGTGTACCGCAAGGTTCCATACTGTCTCTTACTTTTTAATGTATATGCTAAGGAGATATGTACTGTGCTACCTACTTGCAAACTATTTAAATATGCAGATGATACTGCACTTGTAGCTACTCACGTGAACTTTTCTAACGCATTTTCCATGCGTCAAACTGTCGTCAGAAAATTAATAGATTGGTTTGATATGAATTTAATAGAGATTAATCATTCTAAATCAAAGTTAGTTTGCTTCCGCAGCCCACTCAAGAGTGTGTCACTTTCTTACCCCCTTTATCTACACTCATCCCGATGTATGAACTGCTCTTGCCCTCCAGTACAGTTTTCGGATTCCGTAAAGTATTTAGAGATTTAGTTTGATTTCGGTCTTCTTATTTCTACTCACTTATCTTACATATAAGCAAAACATCGTAAAGTCGTCTGTTAGTTGTATCGTATTAAGATGTTTCTACCAATTTCAGTGCGGAAATTATTGGTTCATTCCTTAGCCTACAATGTACTCAAGTATGGAATCACAACTTTTGTTTATTGTTCTGATATCTGGCGTCAACCTGTAAATAGATTGTTAAAATGCATGTTAAAAAGTGTTACTTACAATGTGTGTACTCCGCAAAATATGAACCTCTTTCAGATGCTAAAGATTCCCAATTTTCGATCCCTTTTTGTCCATACCGTTGTACTAAAACATTTCTGGAGCGATACATATAAAGTCCCCACTGTGTTCCCCGGCCTTTACGTCATGTGCCTGACTTTTCAGTTCCTCGCACACGGACTAGGTTTGATAAATATAGTCGAGCTTATTATGTTCCAGATATATTTAATGCTCTTCCCCCTGAAATTAATTCCGGTGAGTCTGTACGTGATATTCGCATAAAACTCAAGAAATTGTACTTAAAATGATTGTGCTGTACACATTAATTCTGTGCCATTGTGAAACTTTTCGGTTTCTACCTTTTTTCTTTTTTTCTGCCCCCCAAAAATAGTCAATTCTTGCGGCTGAGTCTTCCTGTCGACTGACAGGCTTCGCGTGACAAGCCACATGTGATGGCTTAGGCGAGCCTGGTATCTGTGACTGTATTTGTAGACTTGTGAATAAAAAATTATTATTATTATTATTATTATCTCATCCAGTCTGAACGTCGCCAGACCTCCGAAGCGCCCGAAGGCTATTTTCGTCTCCAAGCTGTACCCTGAGACAACGTCTGCTGATCTGACGAACCATCTGAAGTCCGTGAACGTCACCCCCTTTCCTGCCGGCAGTTGAAAACGAAATATGACTCTTACTCCACCTTCTACCTCACAGTCAGTGCGGAATTTTACGATCAGCTTGTTGAGCCTTCGATGTGGCCTACGGGCTGCATCTTCAAGGCTTTTCGTGGAAAGCTCCTGGATGGTATGTTACATCCTTCCGAGCTGACGGTTGATTCAGTCAACCCTAACTTGGATATATATTACCAAAATGCCCGAGGTCTTCGGACGAAGGGACCTGTATTTTTTCCAAAGTATTAGCCTCTCGTTATTCGGCTGTTGTAATTACTGAGACTTGACTGTCTGGCGAAGTTAACTCAGGTGACTTCTTTCCTAATAACTATTCTGTTTTTCGAAGTGACCGTTCTGAATCAGCTTCTAAACAAAAGGGAGGGTGAGTGCTCATTGCTATTGACAGTTCCGTGCAGTGCGTTCGGCGTTCCGACCTGGAAACCATCCAAGAATCTGTCTGGTTAGAGCTCACTTTAACTCGACATCAAAAACTTTTATTGCAGCTTTCTACATTTCCCCTAATCTGCCTCCTCCTGCCTACGGTGATGTACTACATTCTATCGAATATGTTATCACTTCTGATAGCAAGCACAAACTACTCATTTTAGGCGATTTTAATACTCCAGGTATTAACTGGAATACCTTTACATATTCTCACAACAATCATTATGTAGTTAGTAAGTGCAACCGGCTTTTAGATTTCACAGCGTTTCACACATTGCAGCAACACAATTTAATCAAAAACTGTTGTGGTAATGTTGTTGACATTTGTTTATCTAATTTTGAAAATGTTCGAGTCTCGACATCTGACATCTCACTTACTCGCTGTGACAAATTTCATCCTCCAATTCTAATAACGGGTTCGGTTTCTGTCCCACCTTCTTCTAATTCAAATCGTGCGGGGAACTCCCCCCGTTTCGCTTACGCACTTGGCGACTATGTTGGTCTCTTCGGTTTTTTCTCTTCTGTCGACTGGTCCGTTTTAAACGAAATCAGCGATGTTGACGAACAAGTCAGTCGCTTCACTGAAATAGTTCTCAATGGTATGCGCCAGTACATACCTCTGCACACTCCTACTCGCAGCAAGTTTCCGTTCTGGTTTTCCAAGGAACTTAGAGCAGCGCTGAAACTTAAGGAGCGGGCCCACCATAAAGCGAAACGCCCTGGACTGGATACATGAGCAGATGAATTTCGCCGCTTGCGTTCCCTTTGCAAACGCCTGTACAAGCGTGATCATGAGTCATATCTTGAATATTTAGAGAATATTGCCTCTAATCGTCCTACTGAATTCTGGCGATACGTTCGCAAGCGTTCGAATAAATCTGATAGTCATATTCACTTAGTTGACTCTCATAGTTATGAAATTCGGGATGTCGCTGACGGCTTTGCTCAACACTTTTCCTCCGTGTACAAATCTCCACGTTGCGATTCCGTATGCCTTCCAGCTGGCGCACCTAATTCCGTTCTTCTTGACGAGACGTTAGTAAGGGAGAGTCTTAAGTGTTTGAAACCATCTTTGTCCCCTGGACCTGATGGCATTCCAGCCGCTATAATAAAAGCCTTCAGTAGTACTTTTGTCCCTGTTTTAACCACGATATTTAATAACTGTTTGAGAAATTCTGCGTTTCCCCGCGTGTGGAAAACGGCGCGTGTTTTCTCTGTCTTCAAATCAGGAAACAAATCTGATGTTTCGAACTACCGCCCCATTTCTCTTCTTTGTGCAACCTCTAAGCTTTTTGAATTGGCTTTGCACAAAGTACTTTCCTTCCACCCCAAACATGTAATCATACATAATCAGCATGGTTTCATAAAAGGTCGTTCTACTACAACTAACCTTGTGACTTTTATGACGTATACATCAGCTGAAGTCCTTCAGAGGAGTCAGGTAGACCGTGTGTACTGTTATTTGAGCAAAACTTTCGACGTTGTTACTCTCACTCATTACTTCTTCAAAAGCTTCTGCTGTTTGAGATCGACGTTTCAATTGTAGCCCTCCTACGCAACTATCTTTATTATCGGTCCTGCTTTGTCAGTGTAAATGGACAGACCTCATTTGTTTACACTCCAACCAGCGGCGTTCCTCAAGGCTCGGTATTAGGCCCGCTTCTGTTCTCTGCTTTTATCAATGACGTTTCCTCCGTGGTCAAAAACTCCTCGTTTCTCCTTTATGCGGACGATATAAAAATGTTCAAGGCAATACACACTCTTCATGATTGCTTGTCAGTGCAATCGGACATATCCACCTCTCTGATTGGTGCTGGAAGAATGGGCTCACTCTCAATTCGTCTAAACCCAAGGTTGTCTCATTTGCGCGTAAAACGCACAGTCTTATCTACTCTTATTTTATGAATGGTAGGCCGCTGCCAGGGTTGATGAAATTAATGACCTCGGCGTACTTTTCGACCGTAGCCTCAGCTTCTCCTCTCATACAAAACGCATTGCTCTACGGGCTATGCGTATACTTGGCTTCATCTGCAGGCTTTCGAGAGAGTTTCGAGCCCCACTTCCTTTTTTAAAGCTCTACCTCTGCATATAATAGCCGCTTTTGGAATATGTGTCTGTTGTTTGGAACGGCACTTGCCAGTCGAACTGTGAAAAAATCGAAAGAGTTCAGCTAAAGTTTTTACGCATATTTCAACATCGGTTTTCTTGCAAAACTTCCAGCTCTCGTCCCAGACGGAGTAACTCACTGCAGCTTCCTTCTCTTAGCTGCCGTCGCGTGAGGGCAGATATAATTTTCTTGTATAAACTTCTTCATGATCATATTCTGTGCCCTCAGCTTCTAGCGCGTATCATTTTGCGTGTACCGCGAAAGAGCATAAGGGAATTCAGACCATTCCAAGTTTCTGCGCTCCTGCACTCCCTCTCCCCTCTGGACTGAATGCAAAAGTTGTTTAATTCTCCTTGACCTCACCTTGATATGTTCGAAAATTCTCTCCCTTCCTTTATATTGGATGTCCGTGACGTTCCACGTTGAGCACTCTTTTTCTCATACATAACTTCCCCTTTCATGCATTTTGTCTTTACTACACTTGTGCATTTGCACCGGTATTATAGTTTTTTTTTTCCTTAATGTTCATCACGTCTACTTGTTTTCATTAATATTATTTCTTTATTACTGTGTACTCACGCCTGATTGTCTGTAACGCGTTCACAAATTACATTTCTTATTGTGTATGATCCTACTTCTTGCTTGTATTTCAGAGGTTTCTTATTCGTTCATATTAGTATTGGCTTTATTCTTGTTTGTATTTTGCTATATGCTGTACTTGGCTGTTATCGGTCATTCTTGTGTTCATTCTGTTTGTTTATTGTTTCATTAGTTATTTATATGTCTGTTGCCTGTTCTAGCTGTTTTCATTTACCGCTGCTCTCGCTGTTTTCTTGTTTTCGCTTTTTTGCTTCATGCTTGCTGTCACGCCTAGTTTATGTCTTTTTTTTCTATCGCCTTGACTGTTGCATTACCTCCCCTGAGTGCCTTCCTTTGTGGTGAAATAAATTTACATTTTGTGCGTGTGAATGGTGTACCAGCACCAAGACCTTTGGGTTGTTCCTGGGCATATTATAAAACGCCGGTACACTTTGATGCGTTCAGCTGAATGCTAGGTGTGATCGACGCGACGCCTACTATAGAGAGCGGCAGATGTGCGCTCTGTCCCCGCGTTGCGGAGAGGAGGGAAGGAGGCATCCCAAGTGTGCTGCCTACTTTCTCCGTGACGTCACATACCTTGACTGAGCGGAGCGGGAAGCGTCCGCTGGAATCGCATGCGCACTGAGCAGGGCATCAAAGTGGGTTCTGCATAAAACGCCGGTGCACTTTATTGCACTCAGGCTAACGCTAGGCGCGTTCGATGCGACGCCTGCGTGGAGACCTCCAGACGCTGGACCACAAACGTAGCTAGGGAGATGCAGCTTTTCAAGGGAAAGTTTTATTGGCCGCAAACTCGCGATTTTGCTGTGGAGGTACTCCGTCGAGGCACGTGACATAACAACGCGCCCTTCGCCGTGGAAGGTTACTGTGCTTCGCGCGCTCGCTGCGCCATCTGGCATGGCGTCACACCGCGCCGCTCGCCGCCGCCGAAGTTTGGTAGGACGTGACACCGCGTTCCTCGTCGTCGCGCTGGCCTCCGCTCGCTTCGACAGCTGCGTCGCATGCGTGATAAGATGTCACAGGATTGAAAAGGAGAGCTGGCGTGCGCCGCAACCACAGTTGAGGCGACAGTATGGACGGCGACAATTCTGATAAGCTGGAGGAGGCCTGGAATCGACAGCGGAACGAGATGAGGAAACGAATAGCCCAGGAAACAGACGAAAAGCGTGCCGAACGACTGGCTAAACGCCGTCGTGAATATGCCGCCGCGAGACAGACACTTTAACGTCCGGTGTCTCGACACTATCAGCAGCGACAGCAGCCGGAGGAGAGACCTGAGTCCTGCTTCACTCAAGACGGCCCGTGATGAAAGACGGAATGCGACAAAGAGACTTCAGCGGCGAGCTCAAGAAACCGAAGATCAACGTGCCGTTAGCCTAGAGATTATGCGTAAAAGTGACCCGCCCCTTCAATCCTTGGATAGCCTCGGTGCTGAAATCAAGCATGGACCTACAGGTCATACTGGACGTATATGCTTGTGCTTTATACGTTCTGGAATATGTGAACAAGGCCAACCGGGTAGTTTCACACTTGCTTTCGCTACATACATCCTGGCACAGCAGAGCTAAGCCACTGCCATTTTTTTCTTGGAACACATAACGTTGTGATGTTGGGCGATTTCAACTGCGTGCTCGACACGGTCGCTGTTGTGCAGGGCCCTGGTAGGGGTAGGCCAGGCTGCAATGCGCGCGAGTTGCACCGCCTAGTCAACCAGTTTATGCTCACAGACGCTTATGAGCTCCTGTATGGCGGCGTATTTGTGTGGACTACGCGTCGCGGGTTATCGTCGAGCAGATTAGAAAGGGCGCATCTACCGACGGGCGATTCAAGGACAGTGTGTGTTGCTAACGTAATGACGCTGCCATCCTCGCCGGTATACATATCAGACCACCGCCCCTTTCTTCTGTCAATCGGGGTTCGGTTGCATGTAGTGTCTCCTCACAGGCCATGGCATTTAGATGTGCGCATCCTTCACGACGCCAGCACGAGAGAAATGCGAAAGCAGACATTGCGTTTTAACGCCAGAGCTTTAAGGAGCTCTTGTCGCAGAAAAGCCGGTGTCGTCGGCGTCTTTGGCCGTGAGCGAAAAATGGCGCAAAATCGGTGGACTCCTGAACCCCGCAGTAAGGAAAGGGATTTTCCTTACGGCGTGGTACGGGTGTACAGCGAGAATTGAGACAGGCGTCATTTCCTTTCCTTAAAACCAATTTTGATTTCAGTTTCCTTTCCTTACAGCCTGGTTCGGGTGTCCACCGAGATATGCGAGACAGGCGTCCTTTACTTTCTTTAAAAATTTTTTTTTTCATTTCATTGCCTTACGGCGCGGTTCGGGTGTCCACCAAGATATGTTTCCTTTCCTTAAATTGTCTGGGCATGGGGTCGCACCGAAGGACGATGGCGTTCCGTGGGTTCCTTGGCAATGCTGCAACACTCTGTCACGTCCTGCTCTTGAAGGCGAAGCTTAAGCGTTCTCCAAGTTTTTTGTCTTGGAGGATGTCTCTATTTCGCGTCGAGTGCGCCAGCCGCCGTCGGCCCGGCGAGACCGGTTCAGCAAGACCGGTTCCGCTCCGCGGCGAGGAGCTTGTTGTAACGTCATGTGCCTCCTCGGAGCACCGCCACGGCGAAATCGCAAGTTCGCGGCCAGTAAAGCTTTCGGTTTAAAACCTTGTGCACGATGGGATTCGAACCACCATCCTTCCTTTCCGCAGCTGAGAGTGCTAACGACTACGCTACTTCCTGCCAACGCATGTGTTGTTCCCCTTGTCTAAGACGCTGGACAGGGTTTGCAGAAAGTCGTCGAATCAGATGAATGTCTCCAAAATGCCCTCCAATGTCACCAGCATTTAAGATTCACAAACAATTGTGTACTTATTTAACATCTTGACCACACATCAGCGACACAAGCAGCAACACTGGCTATCGAAAACGTGCCATGGAAACTGGCTGCTAGTATCAACGTAGCTTTTGACGTAACCACCGAACAGCTATAAAAGTGGCGCACCACCGAAGACCTCCTTCACAAGCATTCAGAAGCAGCGGCACCGCAGGAGCTGCTATCTGGACCCTAAAACCTTGACCTTAAATTGCAGGTTGGTTTTTCCTTTTTTCTTACATCTTTTGCAATTTTTTTCCTGGTAGCCGCTGCTGCTGACTGCTCGGTCTTTCGTGACGATAGGAAAAATGACTGACACATGTCTCGCATGAAACGAAGAGCTTTCTGAGGATGAAGTGTTTATAAAGTGCTCGGAATGTCAGTATATGTATCATATTGGCACATGTTCAGGGGTAAATGAAGCCGCATACAAAAAAGGCAGAAGGCGCAAAAAAGCATGGAAGTGCCCAGCATGTAATACAGGAAAGGCGCGAAGCAACCAGAGTGGTAAGAAAACCAGGAACCGGAAGCAAATCTTGCAAGTGAAATTGCGGATATTCGTCTCGAGGTCGCAGAAGTACTTGAGATTAAGCCAAAAATCGACACACTATAAGTGATAAAGGCCACTGTGGATGCTATTGAGCAGTTTATGCAGGAAATGTCTACAAAATACGACGAAGTTTTTTCAAAAATGAAACAGCAGGATGCAGACATATCTGCCCTCGGAAAGCGAGTGGAAAAGCTCGAGGCTCAGGTAACAGAACAAGAAAATCAGGAATTAAGGCAACAAGGTAACGAACTAGAGCAGTATGGCAGACGTCAAAATTTAGAAACATTTGGCAGCCCCACCATAATAATGAAAACCTACTGGAAAAGCTTAATGTCTCGGCCACTGATCTCGAGCTTCCGCTCCTGTCCGAGGGAAATGTTGAGGCTGTTCATCGGTTGCCCTCACGATCTATCAATGACAATGACAATGAGGTCGGGGAGAGTGCTAAGAAAGTTGCAGCTGTTCTTGTACGCTTGGTATCCCGTTCAACCAGAGACGCATGGCTTGCAAAAAAAGGACAGCTGAAGGGAAGGATATGTAAAATATTCTTCGATGAAAACCTGACAGCACAGAACAAGGCGCTCGTTTGGAAAATGAAGAAAACGGCGAAATAAAAAGAGTATGAGTTTCCCTAACCAAAGAATAAAAAAATGATTGTTCGTCGCGGCCACCGCACCCGAGTTATGAGGATTAGGACGACAAACGATCTGGACAAGATATGTTGAGGAACGGGCGGTAAACGCATCGTGGTAACTCATAGCACTGACACCCTTGAAAATGACAGTCCCGTTCACATATTCTTATCATGATGCTGATCAGTTCAAACATTCAAAGCGCCTACAAGAAAAAAAAATTTCTTTATTCCATCTCAATGCACAAAGCCTTTGGAATAAACATGATTCTGTGGAAATCTTTCTGAATGCATTAGACGATAAATTTGAATTTTTAGCTTTCACTGAAACTTGGTTCACCAACGATTATGATTCTATACAGTTTCCAGGATACAAATGCGTATCAATTTCACGGAGTGATAAGAGAGGAGGTGTGGCTATTTATATAATTAACACCTTAATTATGCCACCATACAAGAGCTTTGTGCAATAAATCCACACTTTGAGTGTCTAGTGTTAAAGTGTGTTGGTACCATATTTGCCGTTGCACAGGCCAACAGGCCAACTTCTGGATCACAGGCTATTTTTTTAGCATTTCTTGAAAATATGTTAGAGCAGTGCATGCAGTTTAAGTTGCCTGTAGTTTTTGTGGTGATTTCAATATTGATCTTTTATTGCTTGATTCTAATCAGCAAAGAATGCTTGATATTTTTCTGTCGCTTGGTTGTGAAAATGTAATACATATGCCAACTAGAGTGACAGACATCTGCCATACTTTACTAGATGTGTGTGTTACAAGCTACAAAAAGGATGATGTGCAAGCAGGTGTACTAATAGCTGATATTAGTGACCATTTACCTAATTTTATGATTTTAAACCCTACTGTACACCACAGAGTCATTCCAAAACATGTGCACCCATTACATACAGAACCATTAATGAAGCTAAGACCATAATATTTAGAAACTTAGTAGCAGAAACAAGCTGGGCCGATGTTCTTCAATTGCCTGACCCCGTCTCAGCATATGACGTCTTTATTAAAACAGTTACTGAGCTCTACAATCAAGCCTTTCCTACAATAGAATTCAAAAATTGTAAAAAAGCCAGAAAGCCATGGATAAATGCCTACCTTCTGAAAAAAATTAGAGAGCGTGACAGACTATTTTCCTCTTTTATCAGGACGAAAAATATGGACTGTTTTACCGAACATAAGCGAATTCGTATTAAGTTAAGCTCTGATATTAAAATATCCAGGACTAGTTATTACGAACCAAAGTTTACTGATATCTGCAACAACCCTGAACAAGTATGAAATATAGTAAACAAGTGAGTGTCCAACAACAAAAGAGACGGCATCTCTGAACTCGTTATAAATGGTGTGCCTTACACAAGGGCGTCGCTTGCCGACAAACTTAATGAACACTTTCTCATATCAGGGGCTTCAAGTAAATCTCAGGCAGGTAACTGTGATTTTACAAAGTAAATCACGTCCAACATCCAAAGCTCAATGTTCATGTTTCCAACTACAGATTTAGGAGTCTGCACAGTAATCAAAAACTTAAAAAATAGCAGTGCATGCGGTGCTGATGACATTACCGTTCAACCTATAAAATCCATCAGTCACATGATTAGTCAGTCACTTACGCATATACGCAACTTGATTTTGAGTACCGGAATATTTCCAGATAAACTAAAAATTGCTAACGTCGCTGTCATACACAAGGGAGGTGATAGAAACGATATAATTATAGGTCAATATCGGTCCTACCAATCCTCTCGAAAGTAGTTGAAAAGTTATAAACATCAGGCTACTAAACTTCTGCAAGCGAAACGATATCATCGCCAAGCAGCAATAGGAATTCCAGAAAGAGAAATCTAGTGAAATGTCGCTAATGAAATTTAAGGACAAGATAATAGACATTTTTGTTTATAAAGTTTATACAATAGGCGTTTTTCTAGACTTTAGAAAGGCATTCGACTCCATTAGGCGCCCTATTTTACTGTACAAGTTGTATAATTATGGCATTAGTAGAACGGCTCTCACATTAATAAAGAATTACCTCTTAAATCGTCACCAGAACACAAACATTACGAATGCAAAGTCCAGCTTAGCTCAGATACAGTACAGAGTTCCATTAAGATCAATCCTTGGGCCGCTGTTATTTCTGCTTTATATAAATGAAATCAATAACGTGTAGTCTACACCAGAAATAATACTGTACGCTGATGATACCAATGTATTTATCTGCGGACAAGATCTAGAAGTCCTCCAAGTAGAAACAAACCAATGTATGGCTGGAAAATTTATCGACGTGGCTCCACGGTAATGAACTGGAGTTAAACACTAAAAAAACTAAGTACAGGCGCGGACAGAAGTAAACGGAGCGCGCCGCACAAGAAAGAACTGCTTGTGAGCGCCGCCTAGCCAAACCAGACGAAAGCTCGAAATCGCCACGCGCATATGCAGGCTCCCTTCCGGCGCGACCCTCTCAATGTTCCGCTTGCCTCGCATTCGTCCGGCGTCTAAGTCGTGCTGATGACGATCATGATCGGATGGTCGCGCTCTCTGTAGCTAGCGAACATTTAGGAATACACAGACCGCTGTCCTGATAAGGCAAATTGAGCGGGGATGGCTCCACCTTTAAGCCGCTTCGTGTGAGACAGCTGGAGGCGCGTTTGCGCCGCAAATAACTCGCGTGTTTAGAAGTTTTGCTGCCGCTGGGACTCTTCTACGTCTAGCTCGCAAGCAAACGCGCCCGAAACACTAGGCGTACTGCCGCAGTTTTGGGTTAATTTTCTACAGTTATCACTGATGATTCGCCTTGTCCCTGCCAGGCACCGACGCAGCACTAGTGCATGCACCCTGCCTGGCTCCCCCGAAGCAAACTGTCCCTATTCTGGATCCTGCTTGTAAGGCCGCGCTTCATCAACGCGTACATTTTTTTTTTCATTCCCTTAGCTTGCAGTCACTGCGGGCCTCCGGTCAACGTGGAGAGCTCTCAGTGAAGCACCGAGCTCCCCCCTACCCGCGTGCCACCCCCCCTTCCCCGCAAGCAGCGGCAAAGGCGCAGGAGGCACGGGCTGCTTGACAGGACCCCTGTGACAGCCGAAGACATCTGGCTTTGTTTAGCGCATCAAGAAAGCATGCGAGGCGCGCACAACGAGCACGTGGTGCCGCTTGGCCTTAGGCAGCATTCCCGCGGCGGCAGAATGCGGACCACCTCGCATTTCGCGATGGGCCCCTTTTTTCTTTTTTTTTTTTGGCATGCTCGATTGCACCGAAGCGTCGCGGGCCTCCGCCGTCTCACACTCCTGCGGCGAGCCAGTGGATTATTGGTCCCGCCAATTAGCTAAAAAAAACTTCATCCTTCGAGAGGCGACGCGCGGGTGCGGCAGGGAAGGGGAAATCATCAAGAAATACGGGCGAGAACTTCCCCCGGAGAGAGGGTTTTCAGAATGTTTTCGGTATGTGTTACTTTTCCTTTTTTGCCAAGCCCCGGGCTCGAAGTTGTGTCCAACCTTCAGGGGCTGTGGCTACCTCCATTGGTTATCGAAGCTTAGGGCGGGCCCCGAAATATGACCGCCCTAACTTCTTTGTTTGCAAAAGCTTTAAAATTGCATGTAAAATCATTGGAGAGCAGTCTTGTCTAGTTGAGCTAGAGGCTCCGTGCAGTGGCACGTAATTCTACAGACCTAGACTCTAACCTCGGGTCGATGAGTAAGGTCTTGTCGAGTTTCTCTGTGTGAGATAATTTCTTTTAAGTTACAGTTTGACTGTCTGTGTGACTCAACTTGTAACGCAGTTTTCCCTTGTACATCCTGTAAATACATTTTTCTCTTTGTCTTCATAATCTGGCATCAATCAACGTCTGCTTCTTCAACACCATCGAATTCACGTTTGGAGAGGTCTTGTGACCCTCCGAAGAAACGCAAAGAACCATCTTTAAATTTACTCTGCTCTTATCGCCACCGAGACAGTGCGCTGCGTATACGTATCGCGCTATCATGTGTGGAACAGAGCTCATGGTAATCACTTTGCATGCACCTTCGGATCTTAGGATGACTACAAGCACCCGCTGTCTCACCCACGTGGATGCCGCGCCAGCAGTGCGTCACTGTTGCGTGCCCCGCGTGCGAAATTCGGCATTTATAAGTACCCGTGTGCGCCCACTAATAGCGCGAATGTCCGGACCCCGCAGAGTATCTGTTACGGGTCCAATGGACTTATTTTTGGAAATGTGGCGGATAGTTTGAAGGATGCTTCACTCCAGCCACCGGTTGGCCCGGTATTGCACTACCTCTGGGCTCGGCCTTGTCTTCAGCGCGTCTTTACTATCCTGTCTTTCTATCCCATCTTTCAACTCTCCTACTCTCTGCACGTGGTAGCGATTGTGGCTCGGCTTGAGCCAGTGAGCAGGCCTGTGCACTTTAATTTTCTTTCTTCCTGGCAACAACAACAGACAACAACAGACACTAATCAGAGTATGAGCCACGACAAAGCCCGGCAAGCGATCCAAACTCTTCTGTGCGAGCTGTATTACTTCACTGCTACCGGTTACATATAGACATTGGTCTGTTTGACATATAGGCGTGGCAACTCAACAGCTGCATCAGGCACATTTGGAAGCAGTCACTATCCTTGAGACGCTGGATCGCGCTGCAAAAAGCGCCAAGAGCGGCGTTTTCGTCTCATATTAAGCTGACCTCCTAGGCGAGGTTCCATTGTAGGAGAAATGTGGCGCAGGACAGACACACAGGGAGCATGCTTTGCTGCTCCATCGGTTTCTCGTGGGAGCAAGCCGAAAATGAACGGTAACTGTATTAAAAGAACCTGGAACGGCGGTGGTGGATCGAGTGTTTTGAGTATATTTGGTGTATAGCGGGACAGAAATGAATCCCAGAGGCAACTAAAGTTCCAACGAAGCGCGCTATTTGCAATGGAAACGCGCCTACAGCTGTCTCAGATGAAACGGCATAATGATAGCGTCGCCCCCGCGGGATTTGTGCCATCAAGGCAGCGGTTTGTGCTTCCCGAAATGCCCGCTCGCCACTAAGGGCGCAACCATCCGACCATAATCACCATCAGAAAGACAATAGGCCGAATGCGAGGCAAGCGGAGCAATGAGAGGGTTGCGCCGGTAGGGTGCCTGCATATGCGCGTCGCAATTTTAAGCTTACATGTGGTTTGGCTAGGCGGCACTGACAAGCAGTTCTTTATTGTGCGCCGCGCTCCGTTTACTTCTGTCCGCGCCTGTACATTATGTTCCGCGCTCGCAACAAGTGTATAAAAGAAGAAATACTTATGCCAATTTCGCAATGAATCTATCGAAAGTGTAATATCACATAAATTTCTCGGTGTCATATTTCACGAACATCTAGACTGGTCAAATCACATTGAAAAAGTTCGCATTGGTATATCTAGGTCCATTGGTATCATGTATAAGATAAAAGACCTTTTGCCTATCTGGCTAAAGAAACAACTATACTACACACTGGTACATTCGCGCTTCCAGTATTGTCTTCTTGTCTGGGGCACAGCACCTAAAACAAGCATAGAAAACATATACTTATTACAAAAGAAATTTTTGCGACTAATAGAAAATGCACCAAACCTTAGCCGCACGCACCCATTGTTTAGAAAACACCAACTGCTTACACTATGGAATGTTATAAACAAAAAGATAGCGTTAGCTACTTACGTACACAAGCATTCCGATCCTAACGCTTTTTGTCATCAGTATCAAACGAAAACACACACCTACAACCCCCGGCACATATATTATAATCAGGAAAAAATACGTACAAACTACGCCACCCAGAAACTTAGCTACAAAATTTCCAGTTTTTTTAGATCATCACCATCCTGCTGTAAGCATTATCCAGGAAAGTCAATCATTGAAAGCTTTAAAAAATAGCATCACTATATATCTGTTGTCACTGCAGGCATGACCACTCTTTTCGTTTTCATTCTGTTGTTTCTCACAGTATTTGCCCAGCAGTTGTACATAAGTGTTCAATATGAAATAACTCCAGTCTCAGTGTTAACCAATCCACTCTGTATTTCCTCATGTAGTGTTTATTTTATACGCTGAATGTCTTGTGCTCTCGACTGGGAGCAAGAAGGGCGCAGACACTTTGTCAGGCATCCATTTACCTTTTGGTCTGCGCCCTAGGCAACTTTACCACACGTTGACTGAATAAACTCTTTGAATGGCTTTCGCCTCACCGCACTTTTGGCCAAGAAAGTGCTCCTTAATTTTTGTTTTCTCACCCGTCGACACAAGAACCACGCCGTAAAGAAAGGAAGGAGTACTCTAATATGTGGTGGTAGCATTCTGATTTTGGAATTTCATAGAGGGGGCTGGCGCGAACGCCGAGCCCCGACTACCAAAAATTTCATGCCCAGCTACTCCATTTAGGAGTAATGGCGTGCTTCAGCCGTCCGCAGTGCAATGGCAGGCCTCGGCATGGTGCCCCGACCTTGCTGATCGCCAGAGACACAGTACCAGGTAAGTATGCAAAAGACCGACCGAAATTCGATGTTCATTCGATGAAATTCGGTTCATACCTCTGTTAAGTACCAGCGGCCAATACACTTCTTACGTAGTTCCTTTTTTTGTATTAGGCGCAATCTTGTTTAAAAAGCTACCGACGGACGGGGAGGGACCGCAGACTGGAAGGAGTAACTGAAGTTAACCTAATAAATGGTTTAACAACAAGAAACATAATAAATTAGGTGTTAGATGTGTTCGCACCTTGAAATAATAATAATAATAATTGGTTTTTGGTGGAAAGGAAATGGCGCAGTATCTGTCTCATATATCGTTGGACACCTGAACCGCGCCGTAAGGGAAGGGATAAAGGAGGGAGTGAAAGAAGAGAGGAGCAAATAGGTCCGTAGTGGAGGGCTCCGGAATAATTTCGACCACCTGGGGATCTTTACCGTGCACTGACATCACACAGCACACGGGCGCCTTAGCGTTTTTCCTCCATAAAAACGCAGCCGCCGCGGTCGGGTTAGAACCCGGGAACTCCGGATCAGTAGTCGAGCGCCCTAACCACTGAGCCACCGCGGCGGGCATTCGCACCTTGCAACGAAATCGAGTTGCGCGTGGGGCAGCGACCATGTAATTAGCAGCTACCTCTCTTCAAGCTTTTTTCAATTGAATGAAAAAAAGATGTTTTTTATTTGAGTTCTGGGGAAATGAAATGGCGCGGTATCTGTCTCACATACCGGCGGACACCTCAACCGCGCCGTAAGGTAAGGGATACACGAGGGAGTGAAAGAAGAAAGGAAGAAAGAGGTGCCATAGCGGAGGGCTCCGGAAAAATTTCGAAGAGAAGTGCTAACGCTAGTTTTGCGTTTTTCAATTGTTCGGGCCGTGCATGGTGACAGGGACCGTCTGAAGGAGCAGTGACGTCGCCATTGCGCCTCTTCTGGTCGAGTCCTTAGGACTCGCGTCTCAGATGAGGTGCGCGTGGTGACGGCGAAGCTGCGTATAGCTCAACGCACCCAGTCGCCATCGTCGCTTATCTGCCCATGGAAAGAGGAGCTTTCGGAGCGTCTACGGCGTCTTTTACGATCATCCTCTTTGACAACGGCTGCATGGCGTTGTCGACGCAGTCCAACTGCACATCCTGAGGTGCTTCGGTTTCAGCGCCAGGAGCTCTTGTGCCCTCAAGGTGCCCCTGCTTTTACATCTTCTGTCAGGGCTGTGGCCCAGCCAGTTGGCAAAATTTCAGAGCGTTTTTCGTCCATTTATTTATTTCATTTATTTCATAATACTGCAGGCCACTGCTTGGCCCAAGCAGGAGTGAACATATAATGATACATAACCAAAAGAATAAAGTTATTCAATATTAGCAGCACACGTAGACCAAAAGAATAAAACCAAAAGAATAAATTTATACAATGTTAGCAGCGCACGGATACTAAAAGAATAAACCAAACAATAAACTTATACAATATCAGCAGCACACGTATACAAAACATACATATAATCAATATTAGCAGGTAAATAGACGATTTAACGCATCAGAAAAACTTTGCGAGGAAAAAACAGATTCCGGTAGCGAATTCAAATCTTGCACTGTTCTAGGGAAAAAACTGTATTTAAAACTGTTAGTTTTGGCGAAAAGGGGAGTAAGTGAATGTTCAAGAACATTCCGAGTCCTTCTCACTAGAGGACGCTTAATGCACTCCGGTAGCTTCAATTTATTTTTACCTGTAAAACTATTAAACACGAATACCAATCTATTAATCTTTCGGCGGACTTCTAGCGTAGGAATTTTATTTGACATCATTAACTGCGATGGAGAGTCTTCCCTTTTGTATTTTCCGTATATAAACCTAACCGCTTTTCTATTTACTTTTTCAAGGACCATTATGTCCTTTTTCGTGTACGGGTCCCAAACGACTGAGGCATATTCCGGGATATTGCTCAGTCGCTCCTTCTGGTTGATCGCGATGAAGTTTGCGCACACCCATTTTTTGCTGTCTTGCCGCAGGTTGCCGCTGAACTTAATGACGGCCTTAGGGCTCCGTAAACATTAGGATAAATCAAGGAGGTGTTAGATTCCATGAAACGAGACTCAGTGCCAGGGCCAGATGGTATTCCTCTGGAGTTCTATTTAAAATTCTGGCTTATTGTAGGCCACATTTTCTCAGATGTGTCAAAAATTTGCTTCACTGATTCATTCACTGATTCATTAAAAAGAGGTCGCATTGTCCTTATTCCTAAAAAGTCTCCTTTCTCGACATGTCCTGCATATTGGCGCCCTATAACCCTACTAATTTCAGAGAGCATTAGCAAAATTACTCGTTCGCTTTCTGCGGTCTCTTCTCCCGTCCCTCATTTCCTGCCACCAGGTTTGCTCCATCCTGGGTCGTGAAATACATAGTTACTCTTCCGTAACACAAGATATCCTGCAGTATACTCTACGGTGGCGCTCACAGGGTCTTCTTGTTTCCCTCGATCAAGAGAAGGCGTTCTACTTTATAGAGCACGAGTATAATTACGGTACACTGGATCCTTTCGGTTTCATACCTTTTTTCGTGCTTCTCATTAAAGAGATGTACAGAGACATTTCAAGCACTCTGCTCCTCGATGGCCGGGAAAGTACCGCATTGTTGTTGGCCGCGGCATCCGTCAAGGTTGTCCGCTCTTCCCCCTTTTGTTTGTGTTAGCATTATAAAGCCTTTCCTCTTGGCAGTCAATCACCACTCTCTTTAATATTAGATTTGGATTTTCCAGGCAGTGAGGCAGTACGCGTCACCGCTCATGCAAATGACATCACACCCTTCTTAGCTGATGAACGCAGTATGCTCGAAGCTTTAAAAGTTTTTCGTGAGTACGCATCCTTGTCCAGGGCTGCTCTTAATTATTCGGTGAGTCGTTACTTTTCTGTTGGGAATCCTCAGACACGTATTACATGTGCGATAGCTTTGCAGTGTTGCGCGAAGATGCGCATTTTAGGCGTGACCTCGACTGTGCTGGAATATGGGATGGAATGTGGTGCGCTCGACTACTGATCCGGAGTTCCCGGGTTCGAACCCGACCGCGGCGGCTGCGTTTTTATGGAGGCAAAACGCTAAGGCGCCCGTGTGCTGTGCGATGTTAGTGCACGTTAAAGATCCCCAGGTGGTCGAAATTATTCCGAAGCCCTCCACTACGGCACCTCTTTCTTCCTTTCTTCTTTCACTCCCTCCTTTATCCCTTTCCAGACGGCGCGGTTCAGGTGTCCAACAATATTTGAGACAGATACTGTGCCATTTCCTTTCCCCAAAAAACCAGTTATTAATGTGGTCTTCGGCTGTATAGGGCGTTACAGCTCGTGTGCGGAGAGCGCAGACATTTTATCTGCCTCTGCTTGAGACGCGCCACCTGGTTGAGTCGGTCGAGCTGGGTACCTTATGCTACTTTTGCAACATTGTTAGACCACCCCTGCGCGTCGTAAGGCTGGTGTAGACTACATATTTTTCTTTTCTTTTTTGGTCGGGCGGAACAGAGCTTGTAGCTCGTGCTGTTCTTGGACAACGACGGGAGGGAGGAGGTTTTGCCTTTCCAACTTTGTCCGTCACGTCTTCGTTGTTAGCTTTGAAGGGCATTCTGCGTATCCTGGCGGGCGACACGTCTCCAGCGCGAACCCTGGTGCGGTAATTTTTGGGCCATTTACGCTTTTTGAATCCCTCCGCCCTTGTTAATCATGGAGCTCAATCAGAGCAGCCTACCGCTCTCTATGCTAAGTCAGTGGCCTTTTTCAGACATGTAAGCGCAGTAGCACCTGATGTCAACATCGTTGCAGACCGTGTGGTGGACATTAGACACTTTTAGTTGGGGCGTACGCAGTAAGCTTGCGTACGCATCTCTTGCTGTGTTGCGTACGCTGTGAATGGCGTAAATACGACACTTTTAGTCGGCCGTGCCGTAGCGCCTCTCATTCGCACGCGTAAACAGTAGCTCCAGCTAGTGACAATACGTCAATGCATATCGCGATCAGTTGAAGGAATTTTCATACATGTTACTGTTAACTAGGATGAGTGAATTGCGAGCCTTTTTGTTGCGAGAATAAAAACTATGCAAACCGAAGAAAATGTGAGAACTGAGTAAAAGCTAGAAAACTTCTTCGCAAGGTGCCGTTGCTACGAGGAAAACACAATGCATTTAGTTAGGCCTAGGAGCTTGAGAATTGAAAAATTATCTGAAAAACAGGGGCTAGATATCGCTTATACAGATATGTGTGCGCAAGAGCAGGCGAAATAAAAGCGAACCGCTACCATCTGAGCGAGCTATTGCGTTAGAGAATCCAGCGGCGACATGTATTTATTCCGAAGCGGGCGAGACGGTCGCCGCCATGTTCTCTACGCAGAACGTAGCGTCCCACTTTGTGTACGCTGCGCTATGCTTTTTATAGCGGGCGGGCTACCGCAATGGGCGGCTAGATACATTGCGTTCTGCGCATGCGTATTTGTTGCCCGCAATGTCGTTGCGTGCGTAAGCTCACTGCGTGCGTCCTACTAAAAGCGTCTATTACGGGCTCGCGACTCACCGATGCGCCTCGTTCAATGGGCGTGCACAGCGTCGACACCTGACCTTCAAATAATAATTCTTTTTGGGAAAAAGGAAATGGCACAGTAGCTGTCTCATATATCTTTGGACACCTAGTTGGGCATAATAATTAGACACGCCGCGGTGGCTCAGTAGTTAGGGCACTCAATTACTGATCCGGAGATCCCAGGCTCGAAGCCGACCGCGGCGGCTGCGGTTTTATGGAAGAAAAACTCCAAGGCGTCCGTGTGCTGTGCGATGTCAGTGCACGTTGAAGATCCCCAGGTCGTCGAAATTATTCCGGAGCCCTCCACAACGGCACCTCTGTCTTCCTTTCGTCTTTCACTCCCTCCTTTATCCCTTCCGTTACGGCGAGGTTCACGTGTCCAGCGATATATGTGACAGATACTGCGCCATTTCCTTTCACCAAAAACCAACCATTATTATTATTATTCTTATTATTATTATTATTAGTAGTAGTAGTAGTAGTAGTAGTAGTAGTAGTAGTAGTAGTAATTACTTTTGGGGGAAAGTAAATGGCACAATATCTCTCATGTATCCGGAACCGCGCCGTAAGGGAAGGAATAAAGGAGGGAGTAAAAGAATAAAGAGGTGCCGTAGTGGAGGGCTACGGATTAATTTCGATCACCTGGGGATCATTAACGCGCACTGATATCACACAGCACACGGCCGCCTTAGCGTTTTGCCCGCATAAAAACGCAGCCGCCGCGGTCGGGTTCGAACTCGGGAATTCCGGATCAGTAGCCGCGGAGGGTCCCAGACCATCTAGGCGATTTTGGAAACTTGGTTGGGCAGTGCTGCATACTTGTGATCAGCTAGAGCGGTCGGGTGTTTCAAGCTCCAGTACCTGTCTGAATTGCCCGCTTCCAGAATCTGCGCGGTTGCGCGAGTCTTTTGGCGAGCGGTTCATGTGGGAATTCCGTGGGCAGGGCGTTTCGAGCTTTGTCTCCCGCAGCCGCTTCCCCAGCGGCCGTTTTGCTCGCGTGTTAATTGTTGCGGGTCTTTTACGCGAAAGCTTTACTGGCCGCAAACTTTCGATTTCGCCGGGCGGTACTCCGAGGAGGTACATGACGTCATAACGCGCGCCTTGCCGCGGATATTTCTCTCTCTCTCGCTCCATAGTTACTACTGCGCATGCGTCACTAGTAGCACCCAGCCACAGGTGGTCCGCCGCTGCTCAGCGCCGCGCCGTTCCACAAACCCCAACTTTCTATTTTCTCTTTCTTCTTTCCCTCCCTCCTTTATCCCTTCCTTTACTGCGCGGTTCGGGTGTCCACCGAGATATGTGAGACGGTTACTGTGCCATTTCATTTCCCCAAAACCCAAACAAAATAAGTCTGCCCACGGCGCTCGTAGAGCTCATTGGCGTTGACAGCTTTGCAAAGGCTGTACATTTTCACGAAAGGAAAGGCGCAAAACCGGCTCCGTGGGTCAATGGAAACCTCAATCTCGCTTTCAGGTACGTGGCGTTGGTGTCCAAATGCGGAAGCCTCCTTTAATTGCGTTCCACACACGGGATAGGCAATGCACCCTCTCTGCCACCCTGGCAGGTTGCATGCAGTTAATGCTTGATCGCGAGAGATTGATCACCAAATTAACGCTACAGTGCTGCATGTCAGCCACAACGCTGGCATCGCTAATGCATTCAGGCCACATCTATCTCTCACCACCGCCACATGTATCAAAGCACGAATGAGGCGTTCGCATATCCAGAGAGTCAGTTATGTGCCCTTCTTTTGCTCACGTCCATCGCCGTCTAGAAAGTTGGCAACGCCAACGCCGATGAACAGAGTGAACGCCGACATCTTTCGCTTTGTATATCCTGGATTAACTGAGTTAATCCACATTATTTTTTTGCTTTGGACGAGGGTTAGCCAGAGCTAAACCAACATCAATTTTTTTCTTTCCTCTGTAGTCGGATACAACTAAAAATTACGACTGACGTAAGCCTCACCCCGTGCACTACGACAGCACCCCGAAGTATTAAATTCGTCACCTCGAAATTATTCCGGAGCCCTCCACAAGCGCACCTCTTTCTTCCTTTCTTCTTTCACTCCCTCTTTTATCCCTTCCCTTACGGCGCGGTTGAGGTGTCCGCCGATATGTGAGACAGATACTGCGCAATTTCCTTTTCCTCAAAAAAACAATTTTCATTACCATACTCTCTGCTTCTTATCATACGAGAAAGGAAGGCGAGGGCGCGGGCTTACTTCGCCCAGTTTACACTCGCAGCCGGGACCGGTGCGCCGCCGCCAAGCGGAGAGCCCGCTCCCACTGCTATCGCGGCTCATCGGTTACGCTACATGTATGCACACACACTTACACAGAGTGAATACATGTTCGTAAAAGCAGCCGCTCTGGGGACAGAATGGCCGAGCGGTGTACTTAAAAAAAAAAAATTACACACCGGGACACTCCCAGTTAAAAAGTTTTTGGAAGGAAAGGATTTCTTTTTACCGTGGGGATCGAACTGCTTAATTTGTAAACAGCCCGAAACAATAGACCATGTTTTTTTGCATTGCTGGGAAGGGGTTTATTTTTGGGATGTGTTACAAAGGACAATAAAGAAAGAGCTACCACTTGACGCGCAGGGAATTCGTTATTTAAGCACAGACAATGAGGATGGGGTACCATTTGATCTCATAATGCTCTTGGGCCTCCACAGTATATGGCGCTCCAGAATGGCAGGCTATTATTGTGACAAAGACGCACGACCTGCCCGAATTTATTTTCGGGAAAGAATGGACTGCTTTCTGGCCATCCAGAAAGCAGCTGCGGAGCCTCCCGAGTGGCTCTCGAGGCTAGAGCCGCTCTGTATGCTTCGTGAATTTTAGTATGACGAAGCCAGACTCATGATGGCTGACCACGACAGTGTCGTATGTACATAGCGTTTTGTGTGTTTTTTGTTGAGTGTTTTTGTGTAAATGTTATGAGTCAAAGCCAGGCAATAAAGAAAAAAAAAGTCAGAATGGCCGAGCGGTCTAAGGCGCCAGATTTAAGCTCTGGTCCTCGCAAGAGGGCGTGGGTTCGAACCCCACTTTTGACAACGTTTTCTTTTTTAGCTTTTTCTTATTTTGCACCTACAAGTGACCATTGTACGTACGCAGCACTAACCCTCATTGGTTGTCGTTAGGCTATCAAAAGTCTAACAACTAGTGATAAAAGCATTAACACACAATTCTTTTAAACAGCACTGCCCGGTTTCTTTTTTCTTACCACTGTAGTCGAATACAACCAAAAAATTACGGCTGACGTAAGCCTGAGCCCTCGCACAGTACGACCGCACTCCAAAGGTGCGAGTGTGTGAGTGAGTGAAAGAGTGTATTGAGCTCTAGATTTGCTGGTCTTCTGCGGTCTCCAGATGCTTCGTCCAACTTCTTGCAGAGCGGCCTGTTGTCCTTAGTCCAGGGCCCCGCCGGATGCTGCTGCGAGTTGTGCTCGCCGAATCAGACCTTCTTGGTCGACCCGGCAATCGCTGGAGAGCACTCCCTCCCATTGCTCCGCACTCGTGTTTATATATAACGGGTACCACGTCTATCTTCTGGCACGCCCGCGTTATGTGATACAGCGGGGGTGTTTCGTGGCTCCAGGGGCATTTGTCATTGTATTGTGTGGGATACATTTTGCTCAGTACGTTTAAATTCGGGTACGAGCCCGTTTGTAGCTGCCTCCACGCGACAGAGACCTCTCTGCTGAGGGAGTTGTGAGTAAGTGGATATCACTTTCTGCAGCCCTTGTAGTAAATTAGTATAGCCGAATAGTATTGGGGTACAGGTTTCGTCCCCTCGAGGTCGACTACGTTGGATGCTCGGTAATAAGTGTACCCTGGAGCTATCCTGTCCGCCTTTTGTTTCCCTGCCACTTCCGTGTGTCCCGGCGTCCATACTATCACATGCCTAATTGGTTCGTCGTTTGGTTGCCGCTGTGTTATATGGTCTCTGGGGCAGAGTATGGAGAGCGCTCCGTGACCTATTCTGTCTCGTAGGTATTGTGTCACACCGTTTGTGAGTTTTAAGGATTGTTAAAGGCCGTTTATACCGATAGCCCCCGCTGCCTCCAGAGCGACGGCCGCTCCTTCAGCCTCGACTATCGTAGTCTTGTAGTGATGCGCTGGTGATCTCACGTAGGTTCGAATCAATCACCGTTGCTACCACATTGCTGTTGCTTTGCCCCGCTGCTCTTGGCGCATGTGGCTGCGTCCACGTATACCGTGGTGTCTTGGGTCTTGGGGTTCGAATCAATCACTGTTGCTCTGCCCCGCTGCTCTGGCGTATGTGGCTGCGTCCACGTATACCGTCTTTTCTTAGGGTTTCTTGGGGACCGGCGCTGTGGTTCCTGGCGCTGGCCATTGCTCCCCGGCTGTGAGTGTAAACTTGGTGACGTAAGACCGCGCTCTCGCCCTCCTTCGTCGGATGATAACACATCGTAAGTGTGGCGGGCAACGCTAGCGGAGAGCACCCCAAAGGTGCGAAATTGCTCGCCACACATACTATGTGCTTCTTATCATCCGAGCAAGGAGGGCGAGAGCGCGGGCTCACGTCACCAAGTTTACACTCCCAGCCGGGGAGCAGTGGCTAGCGCCTGGGACCGTAGCGCCGCCGCTCGGCCGAGAGCCTGCTTCCGCTGCCGTCGCGGCTCCTCGGTTCCTTTTGGCAGAGACGCTACATGTATGCACACGCACTTGCACAGAGTGAATATATGTTAGTAAAAGAATCCGCATAGTCGTCGGAATGTCCGAGCGGTTTAAGGCCAACATTTTTTTCTTCGGTCAGCGTGGCTTCCAACGTGGTAGTTCCATGGGAGATATAAGGTGTTTTGAATAAATAAACTCCGTCCCGCCGTTTATCTTTTGTGGAAAAATTGATCCCTTGCTTCTGGATTCCGGAACAGTGTTTCATAAGGTACCCATACTCGTCGAAAGTTGAAAAGCAGGCTCTACACTTCTTCGACATTAATGACAACATTATTAACTGCTAATGAACAGTGACAGACAACTAAAGAGGAGATTGGGTGCAGCAGAAAAGATTGCATCAATACCCCATCCCTGCATTTACCGGAAAAGAACAGAAGACACCACCGCCATTTTTCAAGCTGAAACCATCAAATTGTACTCTATCGTCTCGCTTTTAAATTTTTATGTTGTTATCCTTCGCCCTTTCTGACATGTGTTCTGTTCTACCTAATCACGTTATAGCTCTTGCTGCGGAAGTACTGCTTCACGAGGTCTAAACCAAACAAAAATCTTGCAGTGTCCCTGACCTTGAGGGTGCAGAAATGAAATAAATCCTGGCGCGACTGAGTTTCGAACCCGTGACGGCCCGTATATATCAGCTTAGCCGGCTACTGATGCAGACCACTATGATATCGCCGCAGCTGCCCCCACCCTGAATTAAACTGCAATGCACTCTCGAGCTGTACACTTATACCCTCAACTCTACATTGAATGGCACCCGGAAGCGTTTAATCCTAGATGTACGCACTACAATAGCATTGCAGACCTTGTCCAGATGGTCTGGGCCTGCCCTTCTTACAACGACCCGAATAGAAAGTGTAGAATGCTGGGAGTAATTATTACTCAAGCACGCAGCAGAAGAGCAACGCAGTCATCGGTCTCGCCCTGACCGCAGCCGAGTCCGAAGGAATTCCGGACAATGGTTAGGGGCATGGAGGAAGGAAAGAACTCAGGAGAGGCGGCTACGTCATATGTTTTGAAGCCGCTCCACCCTTCTTACCCCCTACCCCTATTTGGCCACCGTCTCGGCGAGCTTGCGCATGCGCAGCAGACAATCTAGCAGGCGACGCCGATGCGCCTAGCGTTACCATTGGCTGCGCTGTCGAACAAAGACTCCCAGTAGTTCTTGCGGAAGCTCGTGACGTCCAGCATACTTTTTGGCGTGCAGTTCAGATAGTGAGGGCCTCTCGTGAGCTTTCCTTCCTCCATGGTTTGGGGAATGAATGTAGTCCTAGGCTAAAGCCTTCTCCCCCATCACATTTTGCGGTTGCGAATAACAGTTATTTTGCTCTCTCGCTCTCTATATAGCTGTGCATTGCACATCGTCGTCTTCATGAACTGCCCTCAGCGGCGCGAACATACCACATCAGCTTAACCTCGGTCAGAGCTTAACCCGAGTCTAATATCGTCGCCGGACGTGCCGACGACCTAGCAAACGAAATCATGAGCCAACCAGGCTAAACACATGCTTTTGCACGTCTACTCGGTTTAACTACGTTGACATCCAGCCAATTCTTTTGCGTTTTAAATTTTTTTCGGTGTTGGCTCTTTATACTATCCGGTTTCTAAGTGGTTTTATATCTTTTTCCTGTCATGTGAACTCTGGAGACCACGAACAAAAGGCAAAACGCGTATCTAGAACACGTTCTAGGCGTGTTTCCGGCTGAACACGCGATATCTAGCGATAACATTTGGTTAAAAATGGACTTGATGTAAGCATGTGCGGTTAAACTCATATAAGATTTCATCCTCATTTTTTGCCTTCCTGGTCGCAGCGGCTTTGGGAGCTGCGGAACACACAGCTCGGTCGTTCTAGACATGTGTTGTGTCGTCTTACGAGAGCACACTAACGAAGACGTATGCGCTCGTACGTGGTCTGCAATGCACCATCAGCTCGCCCTTCAGTCTTCGCTTCTGAGGTAAACACGTCTGAGTGCTCGTGACTGCACTATAATCCATGCCCTCCCCCCCCCCCACCCCTCGCCCGCGCTTTTGCCTATATCTGTTCTTGCATGCGTAAATTGTGGGGAATTTCCCCCACGACTTTCTCTTTGGTTTGCTTTCCCGCGGTGCACCCTCCCACGGTTTCGCCTCGAGGAGGGGATGAACGTATTTATCTCCCCCTTTTCAAACCCAAAAACTATGCTGGCCGAGATGAAAATTTGAAATTATGTATGTCGTATATATAATAAGGGTGTTTTTAATGTTTCGATGTATGCATGTACGCCTACTGCAGTGACTAAAAAACGTTAATTCACATTAGCTAAATAACTGATTGATGGTAAAAACTATCATCTCAGTTTGTGTCGGCCTGGTCACAAAAGCTACGCCCAAAAATGGATTCCATGTACATTTCCCATCGTTATACTGTTAAAATTTTTGAAAGTCTAATTTTGTACGCCTGTATATGTGCATGGTTTGGCAGCAAATAAAAACAATTCTTAATGGCGCTCACCCTGCATTCTCTTTCTTTACGAGTGTTTCCATCTTGGCTCCAGAATATTCTTCCCAAATATGTGGACGTGCGATTTCCGGTTGTCTAATAATGGCATATACTCCGACTTTTAGGTTACAAAACCTCCCTAAAGAACTAGCCAACGAAAAATGACTGTTGCGAACAGACAGAGCACCCAGCAAATGACACCGCATTCCTATTTGCTCCCTAAGCATCCAGCGTGTTTTTCTTCACGATTGTTGGACGCACTAATTTCGGCACCGTTCTTTCATAACATTTTCACAGGAGCATCGAAAGGCAGCGATGAGAAACTGCGTGCAGTTTTCAGGTCTTGCTTGTGGGTAATCACTTTCCTGCTCTGTCCCCCCTTTGGTTCAGGAGAACTCTTTCAGACAAGCGCTTAATCTCTACCAGCAGTAAAACTGCGGTGAATCGCTAACTTCTCACAAGTTGGAAAGTTGCTGTGCTTGCGCTGCAAATGTCACTTCGTTATATACACATTCTTTCCTGTGTTAGAGTCCTTTTCAAAAGTTTAGAGCCATGGGGCTCGTTAGATATCCCCGGCGTTACAAATTTCTTGCAGATCCGGTCTCCACTCCTTCGAACGTTCGGACTTCTGGGGATGCTACAAGCGCCCCACTACATGGCTTAGCAGAACACACCCTTGGGCTCCGAACTTTTGAGAAAGGCTGCCCCTCAGTGCAACAGGCGGTGTAGAAACGAATGCTCTATGTTGAGGTCGGTCGCCCGTTGTGTCCTCGAGTCCGAGTCGCCTCACAAAGGAGAATTTTCGATGTCTTCGCCTCTTTTTAATGCGATGGCATTAGGAGGGCCATGGACGAGATAACTGTCCGGCGGTGTCGGTGTCGGTGTGAAGCTTCCGCCTCCTGTAGTTGGTGTTTGGGGGGATTTTCCTCCCTCCACCTGTCAGCTGTCGAACTTCCCTCTTTCCACTTTTAAGGGAGCGGAGAAAGATACCGGACAAAGATTGACTCAGCAAAAGCGCAAATGACTGAGAAGAAAAATGCTCAGAAAACAGCAGGCCTGCGTGCTAAATAAACACACTCCGGAAGATCTGTGTGTGCAGAAATGAGCTTTTCGGGAGCTATTCCCTCTCGCATTGCTCGAGAAGAGCAACCTGGGTCTCACAATCGTCACCGGTGGCTGTGTTTGAAACAGCCGCCTGCCAGTGCAGTGGCGCATCGCTTAAGCGCTGCGCCCCAGCGCCGACTCACCGCGATCTAACAATGTAACACATTTTCCATGGATGCGTAGTGGGAATTGGAATAGAATCAAAATCGGAGAAGATGAGGAAGTGAAAGATAATGTACTCAGATCTGGAACAGAGTCCTGTTTAGAGTATACGCAGTCCTGGAATTGATTCCTCCGCATCAATTAAAATTGATCACTTCTAAAATTTTTGCAGAATCCTTTCCGCGTGTTCAAATTGGATTGGCAACAACCAACTTGACTGCCTGCCAGCTGTGATATTACAATAAGGTGGGCACAAACTTTATTGCTGCTTTCACTTTGGAGTTTGTTCAGTCTGGGACTTACGTGAAATGTATACAGCACAGTGAAGCTTGGCAAGCATTAAAAACAGGACAACAAAAATCAGAACCAATGCTCGCATCAGGATGGCTATAGTTTTTGGCTTGCTATCGTCGGAAGTCGGAATACAGATTAGCTCATGGCAAGCAGGGCCCAACTAGCAAAACAATGGTCGAAGCATGTTCAGAGAGTGAGTAACTGAAGGATGAAGTTCAATTTCTTTTTCACATTCTGACCTTTTTTATGCGATCAACACTGAACTAAAACTAATTTTCCAGCAACTTCTTTTAAATTAGGGACGCTCGCAAGCACGAAGACACGTTTTACGCTCGCAAAAGAGCAAGCGACATCAGTCTATCTTTCAGTGGCCTGTGTTTTTGGAACGTTGGCATGCATGGCAACATGTTTTGTGGCCATTTCGCCGCAGTTCCACGCGGGCTACCATTTCTGGTTTGCTGAACCTGAAGCCATTACACTGCGAAAAATAAACGAGTACACGTCCACTGCTTGACGAGCGGTTGGAGACTCGGATGAAAATGTTTGTAGTTGCAGAAGCGTTTTAGGTTTTTCCTCATACCAAATTCCCAGAAAGAATACAAGCTGTTTGCCTGTGTAACATCAGCGTAAAGACAGATCGTAACCAGCTAAGCATTGGCTACTTTCGTCCATAATCTACATTTGCGTGGTTCAATCTGTGATGAAGAGGTCCACACCAACTCGCGTAAGTTGCGCAGCACTGCAGCTGCTTGTCCTGACTACCTGCATTAGTCGGTTGGCATAGAAAATCTACTCGTAATGAAAAACCGAGCTTCACCGAAAGGAATTCTTTCATTTCTCATTGAGTGCGTGGACGGGCTTTGTGCAGGCCAAGAGAAGCGGATGTTATGCTGAAATGAGCATCGTGAGTCAGCAGCAATCAACACCCATCAGTAAACGCTTCTCGTGGCTTGAAGACCGATTCAGCAGCAGAAACCATTTGATTGGCTTGGTTTGGTTTATGCGGGTTTAACGTTCCAAAGCGACTCAGGCTATGAGGTACGCCGTTGTGAAGGGCTCCGGAAATTTCGACCACCTCGGGTTCTTTATCGTGCACTGACATCGCACAGTACACGGGCCTCTAAAATTTCGCCTCCATCGAAATTCGACCGCCACGGCCGGCATGGAACCCGCGTCTTTCGGGCCAGCAGCCGAGCGCCATAACCACTAAGCCACCGGGGCGGCCTAGAAACCACTTTAATTTTGTTCATAGTGAAATGGAGTTTTAAGTGACTCATGTGTTTTTTTTTCCATAGCGAGGTCATGAGCTGACTTCAGGTAGAAATGGCACTGCTCAGATGAAAGGCAAGTTCCCTGTTATTTTTACAGAGAATATTCGGTGGCAGAAGTGATCAAAACTGTTCCACTGTCTTTTCCATAAAAAAAATGCAACGTAAATCTAGCCAAAAGCAGTCATCACACGCTGTTTGGAAACAAAATCAGCCTCCAGAAGGCAAGATAGCCGGCCGCGGTAGCTCAGACGTTAGGGCGCTCGGCTACTGATCCGGACTGCCCACGCTTCTAGCGCGACCGCGGAGGCCGCGTTTCGATGGAGGCGAAACGCAAAAAGGCTCCCGTGGGCAGTGCGATGTCAGTGCGCGTTAAAGATCCCCAGCTGGCCGAAATTATTCGGGAGCCCCCCACTACGGCACCACTTCGCCGATTTCACTCTCTCGTTTATCCCTTTTCTTACGGCGCACTTCAAGAGTCCACTGAGATGTTATACAAATACTGCGCCATTTGTTTTCCTCAAAGAAAATTTTTTTCATATCGCGATTGTATTCCTAATATTTTGCGTTAGGTCACTGCATACTGTTGGGGCACGAACCCAGTACCCTCTTTCTCTGCTTTAGTCCAGAACTGTTCACATAGGCGGAGAGCGGTGGACGAAGCCGCTGAAGAGGCCAACGTCTTTGGTCACACATTTCACCAAATGAGCGAAAAACTGGGCACCCATTAATGATTTCTTTTTCTTTCGTATTGAGGCTAGGTGCCTTTATTGGAAAGGGACTGGGCGTATCTCCTCGCACCAGCTTACCGGGCGCTTGTCGGTTCACTACAGCTTTTGTTTTAAAGCGAAAGCTTTACTACGCCAGCCAGATAGCCATTTAGGCTCGTCGCGCACTTCAGCCCTATGCCATATGCCGTCGCCGACGAACGACCTTGAGCCACCGTTGCCTGGAACACCGCAGCTGCGCTACAACAGATGGCGCCGCCATCGAAGTCGCTGCCGTCGCCGCTCGCACCACCAGGGGCCCTATTCTCGACACGCATGGCCGCCGTTCCGCGCCATATTGTCTCTTATTGGCTCGGAGGGCGATCACATGCAAGTCACGAGTTTCAAATTTGGGGCGCGAAACCGTCAGGCTTCGAAATCGCTTTCTCCTGTGACGTCGAAATGACGTTACCTTGAAGACCGATTTTTAGCACAGTTATACTTGGTGCCGGGATGGTAGATTTAAGTGTCTGTGGAGGGGAAACGAAGCTACAGCTGGCAGGGAAGAAAGCACTTGGCTCGTTTTAGAAATTTTGAGAAAAAATTCTCATACTGTGAAGAGTCCCTTCTTAGAATCTCAATGGCTGGAGGCATGTCACGTGAGTCACGTGATACGCAAGCATAATTCAGGGAAGTCAAAATGACGTTTAGTGGCGCAAAGGAAATGCTGCTATTGCTGAAAAATACCGCGTTTGGCCGCCGTAATTTGGGACGGCCGCAAGATGGTCAAATTATGACCACACTGGTTTATACGGCTGTTAGCTCACGGCAGTTTGGTGGGCGCCTATTTGAAGTAATAAACTGTTCAGAAACATCTTTGTTTTAAATGTAGAAGCATTTAAACGGCGTCATAATGGAACCTCTTAAATAAGCAACCTTTTAGAGCATTAATTTTCAGAGCGTAAATTTACACCAGCGCGAGGGCTCTAGCTGCTCTCCCGTTTCAAACACTTCTCTCGTGCTAAGAAATTATGGGTCCGCGCGGCCGCGGTTGCTCAACGCGGATATGGCGGCGTCCGTAGCTCCCTTTCGTTAGCGTGGGCTGCGAGAAGCAAGGAATTTGTGAGTGCACCTCAGCGCTTTCGAAGGACTGCAGGGTTCATGAGTGCGACGGCCTGGCCAGTGATATATGGTGTAGTGGCTGTGCAAGAAGCTTTGCGGCAAGAGGCAGCGCGTGAGCACCTTGGTCTGCCTTAAACATGGGATTGTAGGTGCTCCGGCCGTTATTCGATCCTGTGTGTTTCAAGGCGCGATCGGTAACTGTGCACATCTGAACACCAATTATTTAAGTGCTTGCCTTTATTTACACGTTGTCACTGACCTGATATTCAATTGCGTGTGTGATGAAAGGGTGGCACAAAACGTTGTCTGCCGGCTGAACAACATGCTTCCAGAATGTGTTCGCCTTGTCGGCGGGACTGTGCTCATCAGTGCATCATCTGTGTGCATCATTTGTGTGCATCAGTGTCTGTGTGCATAAGGACAGTTTCTGAAGAAAGCAGTGTAAGCAAGGCAGCGTACATGTGCCTGGTACATCGTCTCGAGCATCGATGAGGTAAGGGAAACAGCAACGAAAAATTGCTGTTGCCTTTCTTCAGATGGCTGAATGCAAGGTTATTCATATTGATGGCTGGTGGCTTTCTTCGTGTGTGTCATAACAAGTCCCTCATGTTCATACCCTTTTTTGATCACTTGCAAACAGCTTTGAATCTCATGGTACATTTATTTGTAGCCTATTGAGCGAGGGAGCCTTGTGCAAATAAAAACAGCACTTCAAAATAGTCTTGTCTGAAAGCAAAACACTCAATGAGTTTTCAGATTACTACAATATGCGGGTGTGGGTGACTCGTAGGGCCTCTGCATGTCTATGGTTTTCTTTCGTTGCACACAAACACAATGGCTAGGCATCTGCATTTTGAAAATGCAGCTGCAAAAGCATTCGTGCAGTGAGATTTTAATGAAGTTAAATATTCTGAGGTAAAGTTAACCTTGGGCCTTCCCCTACAAGGTGCCTTGTAGCAGATTAATTCACTGCAGCACAAGAACAATAAATATTTTCACGTAGTGGTGACGGCAGTCGAAGCAGCGATGAAGACGGACGAAAGGGTCTTCTAAAAGAACTGTTTATTGGGCTGACTTGCACCCAAAATGGACTGAATCACTCGGCGGCGGCGAAGCGACAAGCGTGCTCGGCGGTCGTCGAACAGAATGCCCGCCGCTGTCGGCCGTGCTCAATTTAAAGCTGATAGCGAACATTCGAGATAAAGGGCGCAAAGTTACTAGAACATTCCGGAACAACGTAGAATCAGCTTTGCCTGGCAGCGATCAATCGAGATAAATCTAGTCGCGTCTTGCGTCGCAAACAAAGCGATAAGGTGGTGTCGCGGCAGATTTGAAAAACGAACAAACACTGCAAATATTGGCGGCATTACTCCCATCTCAAAGAAGCATCGACCCGATGCATTAAAACAAATAATGCGACTAGTAAGGGAAAAAAACGGATCTTGCGAAAATAGAGCATGGAAATGCAGCGGCCTTTAGCGCGCATAATACGGCTTCAGACGGACTACATGGGCAATTTCTGGTCGTACGCGACGTCGCTGGGATGCAGTCATTGCGTCAGGGATGACTTCATAATCCAGTTCACCCAGCCGACGAAGAACCTTGTACGGGCCGAAATAGCGGCGCAAAAGCTGTTCACTGAATCCATGGCGGCGAATGGGCGTCCACGCCCAGACTTGGTCTCCTGGCTTGTATTCCGCGTTGCGTCTTCGTAGGTTGTAGCGTCTGGCGTCGGACCGCTGCTGATCTTTGATCCGTAATCGGGCAAGCCTTCGAGCTTCTTCTGCGCGTTGAAGGTAGGCGGCAACGTCGACGTTCTCTTCTTCTGTAACGTTGGGCAGCATGGCGTCTAGCGTGGTCGTGGCATCCCTGCCATGGACGAGCCTAAAAGGCGTCATCTGGGTGGTCTCCTGCACTGCGGTGTTGTAGGCGAAGACGACGAAAGGCAGGATGACATCCCAGGTTTTATGTTCGGCATCGACATACATAGCGAGCATATCGGCGATGGTTTTGTTCATGCGCTCGGTCAGACCGTTGGTCTGCGGATGGTATGCAGTTGTCCTCCGGTGGCTGGTTTGGCTGTAGCGCAGGATGGCTTGCGTGAGTTCCGCCGTAAATGCTGTTCCTCTGTCCGTGATGAGCACATCGGGGGCGCCGTGTCGAAGAAGAATGCACTCCACGAAAATTTGGCCACTTCTGCTGCTGTTCCGTTCGGTAGGGCTTTCGCCTCGGCGTAGCGGGTCAGGTAGTCGGTCGCTATGATGATCCACTTATTTCCAGATGTTGACGTTGGAAAAAGGCCAAGCAAGTCCATGCCAATCTGCTGAAAGGGTCTTGAGGGAGGTTCAATGGGGTTCAGAAATCCTGCTGGTCGTGTGGGAGGAGTCTTTCGTCGCTGACAATCTCGGCATGTTTTCACATAGTGTGCGACATCGGCAGACAGTCGGGGCCAGTAATACTTGTCTTGAATGCGGCGGAGGGTGCGAGTAAACCCGAGATGTCCAGCTGTCGGCTTGTCGTGTGAAGCCTGTAGAACGTCTTCGCGGAGACAAGTAGGTACAACACGGAGGTAGGCTGTTTTGTTCGCTGTAAAGTTCTTCTTCACAAGGACCTCATTCTGCACACAGAAAGAAGACAGTCCTCGCTTGAATGAAGCGGGGGGTGAAGAAACCTTGCCTTCCAGGTACTCGATGAGGCCTTTTAGGTTGGGGTCCGAGCGTTGCTGCTGAGCAAAAGAGCTTGCGCTGATGGGTCCCAGGAAGGCGTCCTCATCGTCGTCCAGCGGCGGTGCATCTACAGGGGCTCGTGAGAGGCAATCGGCGTCAGTGTGCTTGCGTCCGGACTTGTAAACGACGGTGACGTCAAACTCCTGGAGACGCAGACTCCATCGAGCGAGTCGGCCAGAGGGATCTTTCAAATTGGCAAGCCAGCAGAGCGCGTGGTGGTCGCTGACCACCTTGAACGGCCGTCCGTAGAGGTAGGGGCGGAATTTCGACGTAGCCCAGATGATGGCAAGGCACTCCTTCTCAGTGGTCGAATAGTTAGCCTCGGCCTTGGAAAGGGAACGGCTAGCGTATGCGATGACCTTCTCCAGCCCGTCACTTTTTTGAACGAGAACGGCGCCTAGTCCCACGCTGCTTGCGTCGGTATGAACTTCAGTATCGGCGTTTTCATCAAAATGCGCAAGGATCGGTGGGAACTGTAAACGACGCTGAAGTTCCTTGAAGGCTTCTGCTTGCGGCGCTTCCCATTTAAACGGCACGTCTGCCTTCGTCAGTTGGGTCAGGGGCTCGGCGATGCGCGAAAAGGTTTTCACAAATCGTCGGTAATATGCGCATAGTTCGAGAAATCTGCGCACTGCTTTCTTATCGGCCGGTGGTTGAAACTGTTTAATAGCAGCTGTTTTCTGCGGGTCTGGGCGTACTCCTTCCTTGCTAACGATGTGGCCTAGAAACAGCAGCTCTTCGTAGGCAAAGTGGCATTTCTCTGCTTTCAAGGTTAGGCCAGACGACTTGATTGCGTCTAGTACTGTTCGAAGTCTTTTGAGGTGCTCTTCAAAGTTCGAGGCGAAGACAACGACGTCATCTAAATATACCAGACAAATCTGCCACTTCAGGCCTGCCAGTACTGTATCAATTACTCGCTGAAACGTCGCTGGTGAGGAACAGAGACCAAATGGCATCACCTTGAACTCAAACAGCCAATCCGGAGTTATGAATACTGTCTTCTCGCGATCTCTTTCGTCGACCTCAATTTGCCAGTAGCCGCTCTTGAGGTCCATCGCTGAGAAATATTTGGCGTTGCAGAGGCGGTCCAGTGTGTCGTCGATGCGGGGGAGGGGGTAGACGTCCTTCTTTGTTATGAAGTTCAAGCGGCGGTAATCCACGCAGAATCGAAGTGCGCCGTCTTTCTTTCTCACTAGAACAACCGGTGCCGCCCATGGGCTGTTTGAAGGCTGGATGACGTCGTCGCGAAGCATTTCTTCGACTTGCTCCCGGATGGCTTGTCGTTCTCGCGGAGACACACGGTAGGGGCTTTGACGGAGAGGTCGGACGTGTTGATCCGTTATAATGCGATGCTTGGCAATTGGCGTCTGTCGCACCTTCGGCGATGTCGAAAAGCACTCACTGTAGTTTTGAAGCAGATTGCGGATCTGGTCTTGTCTGTTCCGGTGCAGGGCTGGGTTGATGTCGAAAGTGGGCGAGTTCTCTTGGTCAGGCGGATCTTCTGCGGAGGGGTCGGAGAGGGCGAAGGAATCTCGTACGTCAGATATTTCGTCGTAGAAAGCAATCGTCGTTCCTCTGTTAATATGCCGGTATTCTTCGCTGAAGTTAGTCAGCAGTACTTCGGCCTGGCCATTGCGGAAATGTGCGATGCCTCTTGCGATGCTGATTCCTCGGTCTAGTAGCAACTGCATGTTCCCCTCGATGATGGCTTCAGTGTTTATGGCTTTCGTGGCGCCTACGGTCACGATAACGCTTGAACGGGGTGGGACGCTCACTTCTTCCTCCAGGACACATAGGGCAACGTGATTTTCCCGAGTTTTCATCGAAGCGATGGCTTCGTCCGTCGAAAGCGTGATCAGCTTGGATCGCAGGTCGATGATCGCCTGATGCTCATTAAGGAAATCCATACCCAAGATCACTTCGCGGGAGCATTGCGGTAGCACAACAAAGGTCGCAGGATAGGTATGTCCTTTGACAGTCACTCGCGCTGTGCATCGTCCTGATGGCGTAATGAGGTGGCCCCCAGCGGTGCGAATTTGTCGGCCGTCCCAAGCCGTTGTGCCTTTTCTGAGCTGCGCAGCGAATGTTCCATTCATCACCGAGTAATCGGCTCCTCTGTCGACTAGAGCGGTAACTTTCCGGCCGTCCATAGTCACTTCTAGGTCGGAGGTCCTGGCTCTTGCATTGCATGTCGCTCTCGGCGTCGGGTCACGGCTTCGTCGCGTATGCGAGTCACGGGTTGGGCGTGTGGTCGAAGCTCCTCAGGGTGGCGGCGTCGATTTCAAGGTAGCTTGCGTCGTGGTCGAGGTTCTCATTGTGTGCGGCGTCGGTGCAGCGAGTGTCGGTTCTTCATGCGGCGTCGCGGGTGCAGCGTCTTCATGGGGCGTGGTCGGTGGAGGATCTTCGGCGTTTAGCTCGTGAGCAACCTCACCTCCAGAGGTCGCTGCCTTTAGTTTCCCCTACGGGGGCTGGGCGACCTTCCTCGTACCGCGGCTGCGTAGCTGCGGCGTGGCGACGCAAAGCGCGAGGTTGACGGCGATGGTGAGCGCGAAAAGCGGTTCGGCGTGTACTCTTCTCGACGCAGGCACACGTCGATTTCGTGCGGACGTTGTCCGAAGCGTGGTCGTGGGGCGATAACGGCAAATCCTCGAAGACCGATACGTCGGTACGGGCAGTGACGAAGAATATGGTCGGCCTCACCGCAATGGAAGCACAACGGCCGGTTGTCAGAAGTCCTCCAGGCGTCGCATTTCCTGGGGCTTGAGCGTCGGTCATAGGCTGGGCGGGCGGGGGCTGGGAGGCGGCGTTGTGGAACGATTGGCTCATCTCGGGGAGGACGTGGGGGTTGTCGTTGGGGCTGAGCAGTACTTACTGCAGCGGCGTAGGTCATGGCCTGGGGTTCTGTGGCCGTCGGGGTGCCAAGTGCCTGTTGCACTTCTTCCCGTACCACATCCATCAGAGTCGCTGCTTGTGCCTGGGGGGAGATGGCAGTAATCGGCGTAGCTCCTCTCGGACGATTTCGCGGATAACTTCCCGCAAGCTGTCGCTGGTGGTGGCCGGCGTGTCCGAACGGATTGCACAGGCAGAGGAAGGGCGATTGTACTGCCGAGCTCGAACGTCGAGGGTCTTCTCAATCGTGCAGGCTTCTTGCATAAACTCCTCGACTGTTTTTGGCGGCTGGCGGACGAGGCTTGCAAAGAGTTGTTCTTTTACGCCACGCATTAAAAACTGAACTTTCTTTTCCTCGGTCAACCCGGGACCGGCGCGGCGAAATAGGCGCTTCATCTCCTCGACGTAACTGCGGACGGGCTCATTCGGAAGCTGGATCCTGGACTCGAGGAGTCGTTCGGCTCTTTCTTTCCTCACGACACTGGTGAATACCTTCAATAGTTCTCTCTTGAATAGCTCCCATGTCGTAAGGGACGACTCGTAGTTTTCGTACCACGTGCGTGCGGAGCCATCCAATGAGAAAAAAACGTGTCCAATCTTTGCCGCATCATCCCACTTGTTGAATGACGCCACGCGCTCAAACTGGTCCAACCATTCTTCAGGGTCTTCGCCTAGGGATCCATTGAAAGTTGGCGGCACCCGCGGCTGCTGCAGTATGATCGGTGTCGACATCTTTGGCGAGGTTGCAGTGCTGGTAGCAGCGTCTTTTCGCTGTCTGGTGCGGTCCGGCAGTTTCCCGAACTCAGGCTCCTCTCTCTGGAGACGTCGGCTGGCTCGCTGAGCTGCTGGTTCGTCCTCGGGTGTGAAGCGCTCAGGGCTGGGTTCACGACTTGAAGGGGGCGTCCGGAACATGGAAGTTACCCCGCACCTCCACCAGATGTCACGTAGTGGTGACGGCAGTCGAAGGAGCGATGAAGACGGACGAAAGGGTCTTCTAAAAGAACTGTTTATTGGGCTGACTTGCACCCAAAATGGACTGAATCACTCGGCGGCGGCGAAGCGACAAGCGTGCTCGGCGGTCGTCGAACAGAATGCCCGCCGCTGTCGGCCGTGCTCAATTTAAAGCTGATAGCGAACATTCGAGATAAAGGGCGCAAAGTTACTAGAACATTCCGGAACGACGTAGAATCAGCTTTGCCTGGCAGCGATCAATCGAGATAAATCTAGTCGCGTCTTGCGTCGCAAACAAAGCGATAAGGTGGTGTCGCGGCAGATTTGAAAAACGAACAAACACTGCAAATATTGGCGGCAATATGTAACAATTATTTATACCCATCAGTCTGTTACATCTGCCACCAAGCACCAAGAGCCTGCTGTTTGCATTTGGTGGGGTAAGGACGTAGTCAAGCTGTTTTCACAGTTCTGTTTTACTTCCTCCGTCATTTTTATAGAGATGATCAATAAAATATAACTGTTACAAAAACAGTTTATTTGGGTAGTAGCTTTACAGTCATACGTGAAACTTTAGTTTGATAATTACAGCCCTGTGATGTCACGTATTTGAAAGTCTTTTCTCTTGTGTGTATGAAACTTGCATTGCACTCAAGCTCACGCACTAAAGACAGTGATTGCCTTCCAGGTGACAGTGTGTATATTGTGCCTCTTTGATGCATCACTCCTATCCTAGGAAGTCATGTGCTGGGGAATGCTGCTGCAAGGTTCAACTTCCTTCACCTCTCAGCGAGAGTGCTTCTCAAGCAAAGAATCATTCTTGGGAAGGGTTGCATTGGATGTCTTCACAGGTGTCAAGTGCTGTACATATGGAACAGGGTTCTTTTCAAAGGTGATCATAACTTTTACTGTGCAACACATTGCAAGCATCCGCACTTAGCTGTAGGACTCACTGCCATAGTTTTCACACGTAGTCATGCTATGATCAGTCTATGTGAACATTTTTTATGCTTCAAGTTTCATTGCACACAGCAAGAAAGCTGTTGAAGTCTATGATTTTTGTGCTGGTCTTTAAACAGGACCAAATTTTACTTTCAGTGTGTCACTAGAGTGTATAATGACTGGTGCGTTTGATGTGTAGACTAGGGTTTTCGCTAGTTCTGCAGTTCTTCATGTGACAGGATGCGTTCAAGGAACTTTTCTCTTACCATCTGCAAATTGGCAGTATGTGTGTTTAAACACATGGTTTAACGCTACTGAACAGTTGCCAATTCTTGACGTACTGCATTGCTATGTGCTCTCTTTATGCAGAATGTGCATTTTGATGCTTTAATGCAGTGAAACAGTGAAAGTCACCAAAATGTTTTTCTCCTGCCACTAGAGCTTTGAACCAGTACTTCTCTTTGATTTCTGTTAAACGTTTGTGCTCCATGACGTGATTACTGGTTCAGTGAAATTTCTTGACATGCACAAAACATAGGAATGTGTATGCAGTCATTTATCACATCTTGCTCAGGGTGCAGTCTGATCTTGTAGGCAACTGTTCGTCCGATAGGAGGCCCCTAATGTGTCATTTTTGTGTGCTCATAGAGCAAAGCAAGCTTTATCTCCTGACATTTCTTTGCCTCTGTGCCCGTTTTCTAGTGTTGGTTTTACATGCTACGTGTAGTGATACAGCAATCCACTAGTTTTCCTCTGAGCAAAAAGTGAGTCAACTCTCCTATGTTTGCCATCTGCCAAGCTTGTATGAATGAAAGACAAGGCAGCTGCCTGCTGGTTCGACCAGTTTCGCTGTGTAATGCCCCGCATTTACCAAAATAGTTGCAGGCACTTTGCTTCTTGGCAGCTGCTAATGCCGTTAGGAGAATCTTAAAAAAATTACAGACAATCTGTTCACCCCATGTTCATTTGGTACGACTGGGGCATCAGTGGACGCATTGCTATTTTTTTGTTCAACACAGGAGTCTACTGGATTTGGCACTTCGTGAAATGGGCATTATAAATCCGCACATATACCACATCACACTTCTTTCACTCGATGCAACTTGCCTTGTTGCCGGAGAAATCTGCCTCTGTGACCCTGATGTGTGCGGGCTTTACCACTTTTGATGTGTGGCGGCAGCAATTAGCTCATTACTGTCGTTGCCATCACATGTCCTGCAGAAGTCATGAACTTTTCTTGTGTAACAAAAACAAATGTGTTTGTTGTGATACTTTGCAGAAAGGAAGTGTGTTCTACAGCTGACTTGCTCCGAAATTTTACTTGAGCTTCAAAAGAAAATTGGCAGTAAAGCAATCATTTTTTTAGAGCAAGCAAATATTTCAGGGGGCTCAAATTTTGTGCAATATATCTTCCAGTGCACTCAATTTCCACTAACATATTGCAGTTTTCTCTGCCTTTGTATTACAGCTGATTTGCTTAGTCAATTCAATGCACCAGTTTCGCTTACATCTATCCTGATCACCAGTTTATCGTCTACTTTACCCAGTACTCGCGCCTTTCCTTGCGATTAACTGTGTCAGTGTCACCTATGTCTAATCCCGCCTCTGTGTTAAATTATCTGTGTATGCGCGGCAATGCTGATGTTCGACAAAAAAAAAAGATGCAAATGACTAAATTCACGAGAATAAATAATAAATAAATAAATAAATAAATACTTTATTCACTCCAAAGAAACAATACAAGACGCGGACGCGCCAAAGCCTCAATTGGGCTTGTAGGGCGCCGTCCGGCAGCAGCAACAACCTCTGTTACCAAATCAATTCTTTGTTTTGTGTACATTAAAACATATGCACTAGAGCTGTTCAAGCTCGGCAATAGCATCTCGTAACTGTCTGCGAGTGTTCAAGTTGAAAACATTATCAGGCATCTCATTGAATATACATGGGATATAATATGACCTCATAGACATACCAAAATGAGTTCGCACTGCAGGGACAATATATCGAGAAACTTTTCTTAATGGGATTGGTTTAACGTTGTGGAACCGAAAGTCAGAGTTCCAGAAATATCTGAGTACAGTGATTTGTTTGAACACAATGTCAAAGGAAGGCAGACCTGAAGAAAGGAATACACTTTGCTGTTTATGGGGTATTGAATAGATGACACTCTTAGCCATATTCTTGAGAATACGGTTTATCCTATTTTTCCATGTTGCAGAACAGTTGAAGAAACAGCACATGCCATATCTCAGCAGAGAATACCCCAAAGACTGTGCAATTAAACGTCTTATGGCAAATGGCAGGTAGGCCCTTAGAGCATAGAGCAAGCATGCGACGCCTCTAAGCTTCTTACTGAGGTGTGCCATGTGCGTGTTCCAGGATAAATCACTGTCAAAGTAAATGCCAAGGTATTTCACGGACGGAACACATGTAATGGCGTAGCAAGAACATGCAGTGCAACTGGAGCTGTGCAAAAAAACCGCAGCGTTTTTCGGGACTGGCTTGTGTGCATTTCTAAAACACACTAGATGAGTTTTTTTTGGGGTTTATATCAATCAGGTTACATAGAAACCAATCATATAGATTAGTAGCGTCCTGTTGAAGTTGACGGAGTTGCACTCAACACTTTAGGGCACTTTGTATACAACTATGTACATTGCGAACTCATCTTTCTCAGGGTTTGCTTTAGTTGTGACATATTTATTCATTTCAATCCAATTTAGCATCCATCGTCCTCTAATTAGGGTGCTTTTTATGGTTGCAGCACATATATTTCTGGCAGAATACAACAGCGTAGCAACTGCTCCAGTGTGTATGTTTGTAAACAAACCTAGATCAAAAATTGTAACACTTGTTCTGCTTCGTATTTGGCATTTCTTTTTTGGTTTTTAATGGTGCGCCACCTGTCTTAAATTGTAATGAATTGCAGGGTTGTAGTCAAAAATCTTCAGGCCACATGGTGTGCTTTTGATCTCCGAAGTGCAACACTCAGGGTCCTTGAAGTTAAAGGGTCTTGAAAGGCTAATGCAAGGGTTTTTCTCACCTTGCAGAAGTTTACAGCATGATGGGTGTCTTAAATACCCCACTACACAGCTAAAAGGTGAACCTTGTGGCATGAAGTCTTCACGTAGGGGTGTACATGCACCGTATCGTTGCGATTTCTGCCGCTGACTTCTCCTTTTAGCTGTGTATTGTATGGTGCTGCGAGGATAATTTATTTCGTGTTGAACAATCTCCTGTGGTTTATTAATTATAATGAATACATACTACGTGGTGCACACATTAAAAAACCTACTGAAAACATTGAAAGCAAATGGCAACCGTCGCTAGCTAGATTGCTTTTTGTGCATCCTGGAGATTTTTATCTTAATAGTACCCTAACCGGAACACTACCGCTGTCTGTATTGGTGCCTCCCATATGTTGTCCTGTGGGCCACATCAACCTTGAATGTCTTGCCTATTTTCTGTCTAATCTTATGCTTGTGCTTTTCCTGTCATGTTCCTGCCTCCATTACAGCAATGTCTGGCTGTATTAAATTCGAAAATTGGTTGTCAATTTTATGTTCCCCCACTCTTCTTTGTATGCCTCCAGGCCTTCAGAGTATGTAAATAAGTTAATTTCCTCTTTGTCTCTAGTGCTCGTAAGTTTACTGTCATGTTTTTCTTCTCTTTCAGCTCCTCAGCTGATGGTGCCACTTAGTTCTCTCTTTAAACACTGCGTGCAAGACCGGCTGGAATGCTTGGCCCCAAAACACATGTTCAGGCTTTGTGTGATGTGTACTAGGTAATGAGTGTGCAGACATGAACATTAAACCAACAGTTTCTTGCATCACACCAATAAAGCTGCCGCGGTGGCTCAGTGGTTATAGTGGTTGGCTGCTGACCCGAAAGGCGCAGGTTCAATCCTTGCCGCAGCGGTAGAGGCCCGTGTACTGTGCGATGCCAGTTCACGGCGAAGAACCCGAGGGGGTCGAAATTACCGAGAGCTCTCTACTACAGCATCTCTCATAGCCTGAGACGCTTTGGGATCATAAACCTCATAAAACCATGCAAATAAAGCAAGTGCCCTGCGCAGTTCATGTTCTCCACACGTGATGAACACCTGTAATGCTAGCATTCATGACAGTGTTTGATATTTGTACAACTCCTAGAACCAGTGTCTAACTGGTTTTTGTGATTATTTTGCCATTTTCATAGGCATTCGTGGACTTAAATACCTCGGAATGGAGCTGTTGACAAGGCGAGAAGACAGCGAGTTCAAAATAAAAATGAAGAAGCTAGAAAATGAAAAAAAACTTGAGCAAGAGGACGGCCGTCTCGAACTAGATAGAGAGCGCCTTGCACAAGAAAGAGAGCGCTTCGCCTTAGAAGAGCGAAAAAAATAAAGCTTCAGGAGGACAGGCTTGCTCATGAAGCCCTATGCAGGCGAGAAGATAGCGATTCCAACAGCAAGTTGAGCAAATGCTCATGGAGCAAGAGAAAAGGCTCGCTGCTCTCATTGATTGCTTTCTCTAATAAATTCTTATTTCATTATCAACAAGGCAACTCTGCGATCCTTTTCTTATATGAAATAAGCGCAGAAGACTGTTCAACACAGCTATGTTGTCTAGTGCAACACTGATGGGAAGACATTTTAAAACACTGATGCTCTTCCCGCTTGGAAAGCAGTGCATTTTCTGCCTTCTCACCATTTCTTGTTGATCGTTTATTTTCAAAAAACACAGTTGTAATGATAGGAGTCGAAAGTACTACAGGACTGTGAAAGCAGTGATAAGAAAAAATGGTTTAAAGATAGATAAAACGTGCATGCATATGCGAGAAAACACGCATCCCTAGTATTCTAGCCACCCAGAGGAGCAAGATATTGCTCCAGTACTGGAGGTTCTAGTCCAAAGTAACTCGACACTTGAGAGCCGTACAAGCAGGTGTAGCAATTGGCAAGTATTGCACTCACTTTGTGCATGCATTCAACTTTTGATTGAACAGTTTTTGATTTTTTCGAAAATCCGAAAACGACGTTGCTGGAGATTTTTCCAAATCCCACTCCACTGACTGCCGCACAGAACTCATGGCCTTAATAAAGGCTAACTGTTGTGCTGTCCCACGGGTTTTGCCATAAGGCTTCATCAAAAGAGGCCTCAAAGGGTACGCTGGGTCCCCGTAAATGTAATAACTGCGGCCCTGGACAAGCTTCTCAAGCTTTTCATACCTGTGGCTCTCCCTCAAGATCCTTAAAAAAAGTGCAGTTAGTAACATACCTGTTTCACAGTCTCATAGCTTTGTACTGTCTCATACAGTACCAAACAAATTGAGGTCTTTAGGAAAAAAATGCTATAAAGCAAGAAAAATGGAACATGCTCATTTTTCAAGAACATTTTTGATACATGATTTGTTTGCTGTGTTTTATGGCACTTAAGCTACTAAGGCCATCATGTGTTAAACGCAAGGTTTTGTGTCATGAAGAGTTTTTCATAAGAGTTTTAAGTGGGATCACCTTCGTTACATCAACCTAAAGCATCTTTAAACAAGTGAACACTTTCAAGACCTTTTTTTTCTTTAGCACCTCTCCGAGTTAGAGAAACATTGATGGGAAGGAATGCTAAAGACACTGAGTGCATTTATCAGTGTCCTGAACTTACCTGCATCATGCTTGCTTCCAGGATATGACCCGTCCAGATGGCAAATAATTCCGTTAGGGCACATAATGGCCTGATATTTTAAAGCTTGGCTGCGCTTATGGCCAGAAAAGAAAAGCTTCTGGTCTCTGGATGGACGGCAGATTGCTCTTGCTCTGCCATCAATAAAAGCCCAGCAGTTTTCTAGCGGTGCCCCTTTAGAACGGACAGCCTGGAAAGAAAAAAAAAATAAAAGACAAAAGTCCTGTTATAAATATTCTCAAGCAAAGAAACTAGCGTGAGAGCGCTACCTGGGAGAACTTTTCCAGAGCCGCAAGGTCCAGCCACGAATGGTGGTTCATGTCGTCCAACAAGTGTTTGAACCTGTCCTGGATGTGGACTAACACTTTGTTCGTTATGCTCGAAATGACTGAATAGTGCCGTCCGAACAAGCGCTACAGGTCACACAGCCAGTTCGGGTAGGCTAGTCTACGCAAGGCTGTGCAAAGCGCCTCATCGCCGGGTACCGGGACCTCCTGAGTCGAGTATAAAACGTCGGGCAGCAACAGCGCACTCCGAAGCTTACGCAAGTGGTTCCTCTCAAAGCGAAACAGTGTGCGACACACTCCGTCGTCAGTTTCTTCGATATTGAACAGCCATGGGAAGAAAGTGGGCCCCTTCGTTCCACGCTGAAGACTTCCAGACATAGAATGCCTTCAATTTCTGTCCACTTCAAAGTGGGCATTAGAAGCGGGTCTTCAAGTATGCTTCGCGGCTTTGGCATCGTTTTTGTAGACGTAGGAAGTGTAGATGTAGGTACGTAACACAGTGGCTCATGAAATCAACGTCAGAAAAAACTAGTGCAACCGTGGCTAGAGCTACGGTTGGCTTGCTTTGGATATCGAGAAGACCCGACCGGTCGAAGTACATCAGTATATGTTAAAAAGATTACTGCTGCCTAAATTATTTTCAGCTACATATAAAATTGTACAATAAAGAGTATGTTTTACTGAATAAGCAGAAATAGTGACCCTATATCGTTTATCAGATGTAGTGCTTTCAGTTTATTCGCACAGAGGGCGCTACGAGAGCCCTCCACTAAGGGAAATTCGTTTCACGGGCAACTAAAAACGATTTCGGTGACAGCGCTCCGCTACCGCTTACCGTGCTACCGTGAGCGGAGCGGGACCGCCGCTCCGGTCAACTAAATGTGTCTGTCATGGAGAGCGCGAGAGAGACGCAACGACAGAGCGAAATGAGCAAGAGACAACGCGCTCAAGAGACGCCAGAAGAACGCCCCGCACGACTCGAGAAGCATGGTGACGAAGATGCTGCTAGAAGTCGTGAAACGTCACGGGGTGACTCTTCAACTGCGAAAGAGACCGGTTTGAGTTCTCAAGACTGTCCGAATGAGACGCTGCGTAGACGACGTGCCGCGGAAACGATGCTTTCGCAATTCAACTAGGGTTAAACAGAGCTGAACCGCAGCCAATTTTTACAACCTGCTTTCAGCCTCATTTGACCAGGGAAGCTTCTTTGTCTCTCCATGCAGCTCTTGTTATATGACTCGCCGCAAACAAAGCACAGTTGTGGCATGCATTGTTGTTGGCCTTCCCAGCTGCCACGTCATATCTTGTCTCATTAAGCGCACACGCGAAAGCAGCAGCCGGGGCCGCTTTCACGCTCCCTATTCCTGCAATTTTTTGTTAGTGAGAAAACAGCGTATTCTGGCAGCTACTGCCCTGCAGGTACAAAATAGGCCTAAAGATTAAGTCCGCTGTTGGAAACTAACAATACAAGAGTTGTTATTACGTCGTCGTTTTATAATGATTGCTGCTACCATTATAGTTACAGCCGGCGGTGGTTACCTCAGCCTGCTTTGTTTATTGAGAATCCGTGTGCCCGTTTTATTACCTTCCCCCTCCACAAAGCAACGACACTGGCCCCGTCACACCACGCGTGGCGCGCAAGAGAGCAGTAAGAGTAACCGAAAAAGCCACTCAGGACTCGCAGCGCAGGGAGGGCGTCATGATAACCTTAATAGCTGGCGTGGTTGGTGGTGGCGTGTGCCTGCGTGCGCGCGTGTGTGTATGCGTGCGTGCGTGTATGCGTGCACGCGTGTGTGTGCATGCGTGAGAATGCGTGTGTGCAGACGTGCGTGCATGCGTCTGCGTGTGCGTGCGGGTGTGTGTGTGTGTGAGTCTGAAGAAAAATAGAGTGCCCTCTTCACTCCATCGGTGTGTGCTCATGCGTGTTTATTGCGCTTATAAGAGTGCCATGAGGTACTTAAAAGTGCTTTAACACCAGCTGCAATGCGCGTGAACCCCCCCTCCCTCTCACACGTGCACTCACTGATGCTCAATTTTTTAAGTTCCTAAAGACGAAGGAAAAGGTACGACTTTGACCAAACTCACTAGACAAGAGCACAGGTCATAAATGAAGCCAACGAGAGAGTGCTTTCTACGTATTTTTGGGGAAGGGGTTTCAACCCCATCGCAGGCCACCGGTGTTGGGGATTGCACTTCAGCGCTACAGGTGCCACCAGAGTTCGAGGGGCCCTTGAGTAGGCTAACTTGTTGAGCCCCGCAGGTCCCGTCTCCGAATGACGTTGTCGGACTCCGTTAAGTAGGAAAACTACAGTACGGTTTATTATCATTTTTACAATTATGAGAATCAAAAGCGGGGATCTGGAGCAGCACTCGCTGTCGAGTTTTATATCGTTCGCCGTCCCTAGATTCCTTAGGTTGAGTACGCCCTCGCCGGGGTGGGAGTGGCCTGCAACTTTCACTCGCGCGCACAAACTCACGCCACCGCACATATTGACACACCCCCGTCGCATCCCGAGCCCGAGAGAGAGAAGGATGCCGTCGGGATAATGCCGATTGCGGTAGATGACGTCAACTGGCCAGTGGAATGTTCCCACGCGCCGCCGGCACCTGTACTTCAATAGATGACAGCCGACACGCAAGGCCAGAATGCAAGATTTGGTAGGGAAGCTGAAAGGCGTCGCTTGTCCACTGAGATGCCTGAGAAGAATGAGGACGATCACCGCCAGCCCACCGCTGTTCTCCCAACGCCTTCGAGCCACAGGAAACGAGGCCCCTTTGTCCCCCGGAAGGCTTCTCTTAAACTCATTGAGTCAATGCTGCACCTCGTCACTGTAACCTGTACCTAAAGCTGCTACAGCTGTTCTCCACAAAAATTCTGCAGCCTCACTTCGTTCGGTTAACCTCCGCATAACACAAACATCTGACTAACCACGCGCCGCTAAACACAGGTACGCAAATGCGTAGAAATACACTCACTTTCATTTAACCTGCAATGCGTTAGCTACACTGTCGTTAATGTAGCAACAAACCCTTGGTATCTAAACCAAGTTTGACACGCCCTAATATACTGAACGCACAAAAGCAAAGATGTGCCAAAATTCATAGCCAAAAACCTGCCGCGAATTAAGGAGTCAACGTCCCACTTACACGACTCTAGCTGCATTCCTGTGAGTGCACTTGTCATTTGGTAGCATGACAACTTGGCACTCTTCATTGCTAAGTCAATGGTACAATAACTTTTATCGAAGTTATAAAAAAATACAACATCTAATCAACTTCGAATCACTAGCCCAAAACAAAGTAGCCTTTTGCTCTCCGATTTTACACACATAAAAAAGAGGAATCAAAAACATCTACTTCGAATGGCAACGCGGGGTGGAAGCTGACTCACGACCCCCGCGTTGAAAGAATTACTCTTACAGACGCGCCCACTGAAGTGGCGCTCTGACTGATTATACTGCTGTCCACTCGTGACAAAAAGCTACCTAAAAAACCCATTCCTGATCGCTACTGTAATCTCTACAGAGCCTCGACGCGGTCAGAAGGCCTTGGTAGCGCATGCAAAGGTGAGAACCTACAATGGGTAATGTGCTGTGACCAGCGCAAGAAGATCGTGTTTGATTTCGCCCCAAGCCCGAAGTTCGGCTACCCTTCCGCCCTGCGCGCTGCCTAGAATACAGCGCCGAAAGTGAAGGACACATCTTTCTTCCCAAGTGCGCTCGCCCGACAAGCCTGTATTTGTGGTCTCTGTACCACGATCCCTACGCTCGCATGCGCCGAGTGTCGCGCAACCCACAGAGTTCTGATCCTTTGGCCCCTTTGCCGGGTGTCTCACCGCGTTTTTGTCAGGCGTGCGCGGCCTGAGTCTTCTTGCAGGCCGATGCCCCTTGAAGCATTATTGGCCTGCTCTGGTCGGAAAACGCGCTCTTTCCTTTCCGTTAACCGGCCGCCGTGGCTCAGTTGTTAGGCCGCTCGGCTAATCATCCGGAGTTCCTGGATTCGAACCTTAAAGTGGCGGCTGCGTTTTTATGAAGGCAAAACGCTAAGGCGCCCTTGTGCTGTGCGATGTCAGTCCACCTTAAGAGCCCATTCACACTTGAGAGTCGCAGAGGTCGCGCGACTGTTTTGGTCGAAAAGCGACAGTCGCAAACGGTCGCGTTGGTTGAAAAGCGACAGTCGCGGGCCAGTCGCCAGCTGTTCCATTTTGCAGCCCCGCGACTTCGAGTCGCAAACCGCTGAACCAGTCAGCGAGCGAGCCGAGTTTCGGCAACGACGCCGCTCGCGGGTGCGCCCTAGTCGTCGCTAAGCCTAGCCGGTTTCCCATCAATGCCGCAGCTGAGGGCGTTTCGGACTTGACCAGCGCTGTAACCAACACGCTACTTACATCACCGCTTTGTTGTGAGCCCCGTCTCATGATAATATAAAAATATGCTCTATTTCCGCGACGCCTTCAGCAGCGGAGAAAGCAGACGCCAGGCGATCGAGCCGCTTTGGGCAACAGCAGCAAAGCGGCTATGAGAAGAAATTTGCTTGTATCCAGCAGCTCGGTATTGGTCAACGACCCTCAAATTTGATTCATTTTTTAATTTCGACTTCCCAGAGCATGGTATGAACACGAACAAACAACATACTAGCGCATTTTTCTGACGATAGCGGCTGGCTGGCAGGACGCTTGTACGGCCGCGGTGCACGTTGCCGCTATATCTTCCTCTTCGCTCAGGTAGTCACAGAACATTGCTAATATGGAGGGACCAAAGCACTTTCGAGGGCCAAGCGCGAGCGCAGGAGACGCGGCCAAAGCAGACGAAACTCTCGAAAGAGCGCGAACGGCGTCATTCCCAAGAGTTCTCATTTCAAACTAGAATCGAACGAGAAGGCGATCACCAGGTCACTTTTGGAAGTGTGAACATCGGTGCTGTCGAACTGCGGTGTAGTCGCAGGACACTGCTGGTCGCGCGACCTCTGCCACTCTCAAGAGTGAATGAGCCCTAAGGATCCCCAGGTGGTCGAAATTATTCCGGAGCCCTCCACTACGGCACCGCTTCTTTTCTTCTTTCACTCCCTCCTTTATCCATTCTCTTAGGCGCTGTTCAGGTGTCCAACGATACATGAGACAGATACTGCGCCATTTCCTTTCCCCAAAAATCAATTATTATTATCATTCCTTTCTGTTACCATGGTCAACTTTAAAAGCACCTGCGCGTGCCGCCTGACCAGTAACTGTATCTGCAAGATTAAAGGTCTAATGCTGGAAGGATTCTCTTTTCCGTCTGCCACACTTCTATATGTGCTAACATTAACACCTGTCTACGCACATGAATTTAGGACATGACTATCAATCCGCTTTTTCTCGGTTCTAGTCCTTTTCCTTTTATTTCACATAGACTGCTCCGTGCGCGTCTCCTGATCAGAACTAGTGTCCTCTAGTATTGAAGCGAAAACCTTCACTACGCTAGTCAAGAACGCGCTTCGCGTGAGCCGGCGTATATCGGCGCACTAGTGACGTCAAGCACGGCGCAGATGGCCGCCGCCGACTCCGTCGCCTGAACTTTCGCCGCTGCCGCGCGTGACGTCTTTTTCTCTCTCTCGCTCCCTTGTCACTACTGCGCATGCGCCACTAGTAGCACCGAGCCGCAGGTGTTCAGCCGCTGCGCAGCGCTGCGCCTTTCCTCAAAAACCAACTTTCCATTTACAGTTCTCTCTTTCTTCTTTCCCTCCCTCCTTTATCCCTTCCATTACGGCGCGGTTCGGGTGTCCACCGAGATAAGTGAGACGGTTACTGCGCCATTTTTTTTCCTCAAAAACTAAACAAACCAAGCCGACGGCGTTCATAGAGTTCATTGGCGTTGACAACTTTATAGAGGCCATTCATTTTCACGAAAGGAAAGGCGCACAACCGGCTCCGTGGGCCAGTGGTGTCCTCAATCTCGCTTTAATGTACGTGGCGTTGATGTCCAACTGCAAAAGCCTGCTTTGATTGCGTTCCGCACACTGAATAGGCAGCGCGCCCTCCCTGCCACCCTAGGAGGTGGCATGCAGTTAATGGTGGATCGCGAGAGATTGATCACCAAATGACCGCTGCGGCCTAGCTATTGCTGCAGTGCCGCATGTCAGCCACAACGGTGTCAGCGCTAATGCGTTCAGCCACATCTCTCTCTCACCACCGCCACATGTATAAAAGCACAAATGAGGCGTCCGCGTATCCAGGGAGCCAGTTATGCGCCCTTCATTTGCTCAAAGGTATCGCGGTGTAGAACATTGACAACGCCAACGAAAACAGTCAACGCCGACTTCTTTCGCGTTGTATATCCTGGATTAGCTGTGCTAATCCACGTTAATTTTTTCACTCGCAACTTTGAAACCTTCATTATAACCAAAGCTGGCCTCCTTGTCTCTTTCCTCTGAAACGGATTGCTCATCTAGAATCGCGATCGAAACACGGTAGAACCCGACTGCAGCTACCGCGTTCCGTTGGAAGCGAAACGCGTGCTGTCCGATATCAGTGCACGTTAAAGATCCTCAGGTGGGGGAAAATATTCCAGAGCACACCACTACGACACCTTTCTTTTTAGTCCCTCCCTTGTCCCTTCTCTTATGCGCGGTTTCGGTGTAAGGCGATATGTGAGACAGATACTGTGCCATTTTCTTTCCCCAAAAACGAATTTTCAGTTCTGCGCCGGGGACGCTCAATTACGTCAAGACATTGATTTTGGTCCAAATAGCGAAGGTGAAATTTCGGGAGTGGCCCGGGACAAATTTTTGAAAATGAAAACGGTTCATGGTTTATGGGGGTTTAACGTCCCAAAGCGACTCCGGCTACTAGGGACGCCGTTGTGAAGGGCTCCAGAAATATCGACCACCTGGGGTTCTTTTTTACGTGCACTTACATCACACAGCACACGGGCCTCTAGAATTTCGCCTCCATCGAAATTCGACCGCCGCGGCCAGGATCGAACCCGCGTCTTTCGGGCCGGCAGCCGAGCGCCATAACCACTCAGCCAACGCGACGGCTTTTTTTGGAAATGTCTCGGGTCGAAATTCTAGGTTGCCGGCCGTAGCGCCGGGGACGCTCAATTAAGACTGGACATCGATTTTGGTTCAATACAGCCGAGGTCAAATTTCGGGGGTTGCCGGGGTCACATTTTCGGAAATGACTCGGAGCACATTTGTAGGACGCAATCGTGTTGGTCACGGTTAATTATGATCGGACATCGATTTTGGCCCAAATTGGGCAACGTCAAATTTCGGGGGTGGTCCAGGCCAAGTTCGTGCCACTTGCTGCCACAGTTGCTATGGCAACTAGCGATAAACAACGCGTGCCCATTAGATCCGACAGTCTAGGGCTACCCGCCGTGGTGTCTCAGTGGTTAGAACGCTCAGCTACTAATCCCGAGTACCGGGTTCGATCCCGACCGCGGCGAGGGGAAAGAAGGCTTATCATGGTTAGAGGGGCGTGCTCACACCATGTGGTAGACGTCTGAGAACGCGCATCCACAATGCGGACACTCCCCCTTAGAAGACGGACTTAAAAATTTTAGTTTGGTTTAGCTCTGGTTAACCCTAGTTCAATTGCGAGAGCTTCGTTTCCTCCGCACGTCGTCTACGCAGCGTCTCATTCCGACGCTTTCGAGAACTCAAAATGGTCTCTTCTACAGTTGAAGTGACTCCAGAACATGGCACGACTTCTAGCCGCATCTTCGTTAGACTCTTCTCGAGTCATGCGGCGCGTTCTTATGCCGTCTCTTGAGCCCTTTGTCTCTTCCTCGCTTCATTCTTTCGTTGTTGACTATCTTTTGCAATCTTTATAACGGCTAGAATCCACTGAGGCGAAGGCTCAGTGGTTAGGGCGCTCGACTACTGATCCGGAGTTCCCGGGTTCGAACCCCACCGCGGCGGCTGCTTTTTTATGGAGGAAAAACGCTAAGGCGCCCGTGTGCTGTGCGATGTCAGTGCACGTTAAAGATCCCCAGGTGGTCGAAATTATTCCGGAGCCCTCCACTACGGCGCCTCTCTCTTCCTTTCTTCTTTCACTCATTCCTTTACCCTTCCCTTACGGCGCGGTTCAGGTGTTCAACGATATATGAGACATACTGCGCCATTTCCTTTCCCCCCAAAACCAATTATTATTATCATTATTATTACGCGCATGCATATATATATATATATATATATTTACATATGTACCCCCGCGAGCCAACACCTCCTCTCCCTCTACCCCAGCGGAGCACATCTGTAGCGGTATTGCGGATCGCTCTCAATCGAAACTCTCTCAAAAAGTGTCTCATTTGCCCCTCCTATTGGCCGGCCGTGGGCGGCCGCGCCTCAAAGCGTTTGAGACACAAAATTACGGCTGTTGACATCGTCGTATACGCGGGTGACCGCGCGAGCAAAAGTGTAGGAGGGTGCATGAAGACGACTTTGAGGCGCGGGATGAGTTATTTCGACGCTTCGACTTAAGAAGGAGACTGTGCAGTGGCTCTGCGACAACCTCGCCGTTGAACTGGGAGATTCGCTGTCAGTGGAGTGGCAAGTGCTGTGCGCACTGCACTTCTTCGCCACCGGTAGCTCTGAAGGCGCCGTTGGAAATGAAGAAAACGTCGGCGCAGCCCAACCGACTGTTAACAAGTGTTTGTGGCGGGTAGCGGAGACCAATGTTAACGTTCGGTCGCAGAAAGGGTGTTTTCGCTTTCCGAGGAGACGCGAGGAGAAGGCGGCAGCGAAGGAGGCCTTCCTTTGCCTAAACTTTCGCCGCGGCAGCATTCCCGGCGGCGTCGGGTGTGTCGATTGGGCCCTCATCGCTATCAAGGAGCCTGGGGGCAGCGCTTCGAACGTTAAGGTAAGTATACCTCGGCCTCTGTTTTTGACCGCATGAGTTCAGCTACCAGTGCGGGCCTCGGCAGGTAGAGTAAGTTCGTGCTGTGCGTGTTTTTTCTCAGATCTGTGGCGAGAAGGTGCGCAATCTGGCCGTGGGCAAGCGCTGACGCGCATCCAACCACGACACGTTCGTCTAAAGGCACTCCGAGGCGGAGCAAGGCCTGCTGGATGACGGTGAGTTTCTTCTGGGTAAGCAGTAAAAAAGCCGTGTTAACCGTCGGGCGAACTCAGTCACATATAGTGAGCTCCAGCAGTATGCATTTACCCGGATCTGAAAGCTACAAGAATTAGTCTGGCTAGTTATATCAATGCAAACATGTTACATTATGTCACAGGGTATTGCCACCCTTTTGTTAATTATAATTGCAGCAGAAACACAGGACACATATAACATTGTTGAAATGCATAGCCTTTCCTGTTGAAGAAGCCACAGCAAAATGCACTTGACAGCACTTGTGTTTTGTAGGCTATCATAGCGCGTCATTTATATCAATATGGTGGCAAAAGACAGATCTTACAGCAGTGCTCACTTATACATCTCAATGCTGCGTGTCTGTATGCTCTTGAATGTCATATTCAGCAAAACCTGGGTGTGGATTACTTGTCATGAGTCTTCTACTGTATAGCAGATCGTCCTGTAAGGCTGCTGAGATCACTGACAAAGGATATGCTTAACTGCGTCATTTCTTTGTTATGCAGGAGACTATGTCTACCCACTGGAGCCATGGCTACTTGCACCAGTTGCGTGGCATCACAGACCCGACTCAGCAGAAGGCCTGCACAACACGCCCATGCTTTCACGCGATTTGTGGCTGAGCGCTGTATTGGTGTGCCGAAGAGCTGCTTCGGTTGTTTTCAAGGGCACCGGATGCACCACTGCCAATGGGAGTGGACAGTGCGCATCATCACCGCACGTGCTGCACTTCACAGCCTCTGTTTGGGTGCACCCATATCAGCAGAGGGTGCAGGCGACACTGCCACTGACCCAGATAACAATGGCCTACCTCCAAATGGTGACTACCTCGTAGAGACAGGCTCCCTACTCAGGAAGAGCAAAGCGCTACTGTATTTTCAGCCTCTGTAGGACGACCAGTCTCCAGAGGCAGACGTACCTAGGAATGATGCAGCAACAATTGATTGCGGTGGAAACTCTGGCTTCTAGCGACTCACCATGCTGGTGTGGAGAGTCATATCAGCCACTGTTCCTGTTGCCACTGTCATTGCTTTGTTTCAGTGCACAACACGCATCTGCAAGTCTCTGAGCAACTGTGTGATCTGGTTGTGCCCTTGGACAACCTATGTGTGGCCAGAAACCTGCAGTGACAAACAAGTGACCCCACCGGCTGCCACTTCATTTTCAGTGTGTTTGCCAGTATACCTCCCAGTCCCTCAGCAGCGTTTTGCACAGTCAATTCCTGAAGGCGGAAAAGGTGTTGAAGCAGCTCGACCAATTTGTGAAAAGCATCATTTTGAACCTCTTTTGTCAATGCTTATGTAAGCCCACCTGCCCCTTCCCTGCTATCGCCTTCCAGCTTGGTGGAGTGCCGGTGCTCATTACCTGTGAACCAAAAGTGTAGCGCTGGAATGAGGCACGAAATATTTATGACGCTTGTTCGAATCAAAAAGCAACATCAAAGCTGTTTTTAGTGCATCATACATTCAGTAAGCGCGTCTATTTGTTTAGGCACAGCATTTGAAACGAGTGTTTCTAATGCAGAAAAGGCAGTGTACATACAAGCATACTTTACCTCAATGTACAATTCCCATGTGGCATTTCTGAGTGCGGTTAAGAAAAATTTTTTGAAATATTGAATTAAAATTGCATGTTTTCTTTCATACAGAGGCTATCTGTACAATAAATACGGCATAGTACAGTGTACATAATGCATTCTCAGGACTATGAAACATTTTGGCACTTATAAGATGTGTAAATGCCGAAGGTAAGCTTTTAGCTTAATGGTATGAGGCTAGGGGTTTCACTCTGTGCTAAAAGCTGTACCAACTGCAAGCACACCGCTGTACAACAATGCATAATAAATATTGCAAGGTGGAGTGGCTACAAGGACTGCTGAATGACTAGAACATCTTCACGGATAGACAAAGATGTGTAAACATTACAGACACATCATCAAGGAGATGGTGTGTGAGTAGAGGTTAGTTTACAATCACAAATCATGCAACACCATTACTGGAAATGCTCTACAGCTCTAATAATATAGAGGCAGCTTCATTATGCGAAATTTTGAGCACTCGGTTATTGCCCCTTAACTGACACCTAGCTTGGTTTGCATAACACAGGGCTATGAAGTCTTGTCCATGATGACACGAGACTATGACAATGCCAAATGGCCGGATAAGCTCCTCATGCTATCCCATAATATGTGGGATAAGTGCAACTGCTTCAAGCTACTTTTCGTCGAGGTATTTAATATCCTAGTCATTTTCAGCTGGCTGTTCCCTTTCTACCTGGAGCGGCCTGTATACAGGGTGCCTCAGATATAATGGACCATAATTTTAAAAAAAACTAGTGGTCTTCTGACCTGAAAGGAAGTGCATGTTAGAAGTTTTGAAAAGTATTTAAAGCCCTTCAAACAGTGCCCTCACCAAACCCAGTTATACCAACATCACTCCGCCTGCTGAGCAAAATACAATAGCATATTACACATCACTGCCCTGTGCTACATAGCACTGCCCTGGATCATATGCAATTCAAGCGCTGTGTACCAGCAAACAAGAACAAACTTGCTCAGCTTTCTGCCCAGTTGCAATTAGCCTCTACACAAGTTATAGAAGCAAACTACTTCTTTCCTGGTTGAACCTGGATCTACTACAATATCAGCAAATAACGTTAATAGAACAAGATCGTTCTCTCCTCGCTGACAATAGCAAAGTTATCAAATCAAGTGCTTCTTTTTTCTCTAAACAAACTAAGTGTAGCATAAACATCACATTTTCTGCATCTTTCACAAGAAGAAAAAGAAACTACCGCAACAACTGCACATGAACCGAACGCAGCTACAAAAATAGCAACGAAAGATCAAGTGCATAGCCCGATGTGTGCGGCCACAGAGGCAGGCCGTGTCGGCTTTCATTTCCCGCACCGGGATTGCAAGCTATCTGCAGCTGCACCTGTCTGCTCCTGTCTGTCGGCAGTTGCTTCTGTGTTATGGTTCATGGTTTTCTGGTATTTTCTAAAGAAAATAAACAGAACCACAAGTCGCTCGGTCATCGATAGGCGCCGACCGAGAAAAGAGACTAAAGTTGTCGTCGATTTTCGATACCAGCACTCCTTGTAAGTTGATCTCCGCAGGCCCGCAGCATACACTGCCTTGAGACAAATTTTTCTCCGCACTTAAGATATGCGCAAAGTACCTTGATTTCAGACGACACGCAAAAAAACAGGAACTAGCCATGGAATCGCTTGGTTTCTTTCAGGCCGCTATGTTCACGCGATATCACTGCCAGCGCGCCCTCATGGAGGAAGAAGTTAAAATACCGCAAATTTATTTGAAAAAATAGGAACGCTTCTAATTTTTCTTCGTGTTATTATCTTTACAACACAGTTTATTACCAAAATAAAACAATATTTTTTTTCTTCACATCGTTTCTGTTTATATTTAGACTAACATGTTCACGCTTTACCGCTGAAAGCAAAACTTCGCGGAAACAATAGTGACTAAACAGCAAACTTAATTTATAATAATAATTGGTTTTTTGGGGAAAGGAAATGGCGCAGTATCTGTCTCATATATCGTTGGACACCTGAACCGCGCCGTAAGGGAAGGGATAAAGGAGGGAGTGAGGGAAGAAAGGAAGAAGAGGTTCCGTAGTGGAGGGCTCCGGAATAATTTCGACCACCTGGGGATTTTTAACGTCCACTGACATCGCACAGCACACGGACGCTTTAGCGTTTTTCCTCCATAAATAAGCAGCCGCCGCGGTAGGGTTCGAGCCCGGGAACTCCGGATCAGTAGTCGAGCGCCCCAACCACTGAGCCAAACTTAATTGCAAACCTGAAAACACTGCTTGTTTAGCGTGGTGTTGTTGAGTTTGAAATAGTTTCTTAGCAAAATAGTTTCTTAGCAAACTGCGTCTTTACAGCAAAACATTAGTCTACGGTCCCTTGTCGTGCCAATGTATTTTTCCGGGGCGGAGCCCTGCTACTAGCTACCGTGACCTTGCTCTTCATTGGCCGATTCCGCGGTCGGCATCTGGCGGTGTCGTCATTTTGACGTCACGATCTCAAATTTGATCTTTCTTTTGACAGCGATCCGTAATACCGCCCCTAGTGGAGTGAGCGGCGACGGAAGCGACGTCGACGGCGGCGCCTTCTGTTAGAGCGCGGCTGCGGCGTTGCTAGGCAACGGCAGCTCAAGGTCGTTCGTGGGCCACACCATACGGCATACGGCTGAAGTGCGACCACGCGACTAGCCGACCTGGCTGCGGGGCACATTACCGTGTTGGTATATAAGCGAAGGAGCCAACGCTCCTCGCTTTTGGTTAGCCCTTTCACATGGCGGATGAAAGCGGCTATGCTTACCCCCATTTCTCCTCACCTACCCGAGCGAGCTGTGAGGCTGCCCTGCTCGGCTGCTCTATGTTAGAGCGCCAAATATCCCTCGTCGCTAGGGCCTGAGCTGCCGCGGAAGCCACAGGGGTCCCGCACTAGAGACCGCTCCTAGAATTTCTAAGGGGCTGCCTCTTAAGGCCAGTCGCCACTCTCTCCTGTAAACAGCCGTAAATAAATGTTTTCCACCACCACCACCACCGGACCGCGGCGGCGGCGTTTCGAGGGAGGCGAAATGCAAAGGCGGCCGTGTGCGATGTCTGTGCACGTTAAAAAAAACCAGGCGGTCGAAATTATTCTGGAGCCCTCCACTACGGCACCTCTGTTTATTCTTTCGCTCCCACATTCCTGCCTTCCCTTACGACGCGATTCAGGTGTGCACCGAGATATGCGAGATAATTACTCCGCCATTTCCTTTCCTCAAACGCCAATTTTTTCGCATAGGGCTCGACACAGCCTTCTGGCTACATTGTGTGTGGCGATTCAGCAGCGACATCACATTTTCTCGGCAATTTTCTCGGCGCTTTGCGGGATTTTGCATTAAATAAACGTGTCATATGATGCGATGAGCGACGCGCTGCATCATAAGAGATTTTTCTTGAGAATTAGCGCGGAAAGCTTTCAGTAAAACTCCCAATAACTAGTGCACACTGTCGGTTCCTTTCTACTATACTGTGCAGGCATGGCCTATGCCCCCCGATTTTTTTAGCATTGAATGATTTCTCTTCTGCGTCAGATTTTTCCGGTCTCACTCACTGTTAATAATCATGCCACGCCGCCTTAAACCGCACACAAGAAATTCCTGTTAGTTATTCAAAGATGTTTTGGCACTCTAATTGGCTCGCCTTACATGCTGAGCGTCATGTCAACTTGTGAATGTCAAATGTATCCGGTAACCTTGGCATGTGTACATATGTAAATAAAATTTTTTCTAATCATAAAAATGCTTTTCTCAAGATATGTTTACAGACCTTCGCCAAAATAAAAGTGGTATGTGTTGATGTATAAACGGCGGCGTACCTATGTGCTTCACGCTAGGAGCGTTCAGTATTTTGTCGCAATGGCATTGCGGGCTCCTCAAGAGCCATAGTCTTGAGCGGTGCCGCCGTGCCTGCGAGTACCAGTCTTCAGATTGTCGGAGACAGGCAGGCCTGAATACATGGATACGCGGAGTCTACCGTGTCGAGCCTATGGGAATTACCGAGATATGCAGCGCGTTTGCCGGCGGCGTGGTTCATCGGACCACCTTCGGGCGCGATGCTCGGAGCATTCCTGCGGACGCTGCGGTGTCCTCATCCACCGGAGCGGAGTCTCCGTCCAGCTCTCCCGAAGCTGCAGTGATCACCAGCCGAATGTGACGTATTCTCTGCGCCGCTGCTATTCAGACGAGCCGACTTGCGCCTTCCCATCGCTCGAACCAGCGACGCATATTAAACTCGGTCGACAACGAACCGAGAGGAGGCACAAACGGACTCGGCGGAAGCTCCCTCATTAGGCAAACTGTCATGTTCGGCACTTTTTGCGGAGGCGGAAGGAATGCCCTGCAAAGACGTGGCGGTCCTGAGCCTGTTGCTGCTGTGTCTGTGTTCGCAGCTGATCAAATGGTTGTCACTGCCCCCCCCCCTTTACTTGGGTGGGAGGAGCACAATCGAGGTGGTTCCTGCTGCCGCCACGTCGGCGCCTTTTGAACCCCTGGGCACGTCTGCGGAGCTCGCGTGAAAAAGCTGTAGTGGATGCCTGCGGATGCGACTACGTGCAAAGTCCGCAGTGCCTGGGAAAACAAACTGTTTCCAGCCGGGTCGCAAGTTTGCCTTGAATGTAGCTACAGGTCAGCGTGGTCGCAAGTTTGACCTTGAGTGTAGCTAGAGGTCACACCATGAGCAAAACTGGTGGTAGTCAGGCTCTACACATGACGTCAGCTACAGCAGCGGCACCAGCGGCTGTTACACCAAATATCTCTACTTTCGCCTATGACTTTTGACCTTGACATTGACCTCCGGTAAAGCGGAAAAGCGTCCGCCGTCATCGCATTCTCTCGTCATGAATGGGTTCTGCATCGACTGGCGCCATTCCTTCCACCCCGCGGCGACGAAGGCCTGTCTGCAGATGAAGAGGATCACCGCCGCCGTGCACAAGCTCACCGCTCGAGGCCAGGGCATCTCCCAGCAAGCCGCGCTGCGTCTATACAATGCCGCAGCTTTGGGGGCGGTGCTCTATGCGCTGCCGCTCATCACGGTGCGCAAGCCGTGCTGGAAGAAACTCGAGCTTCAGCACCGCAAGTCCCAGCGCGTGGGCCTGGGCCTGCCCAAAAACTCGCAGTGCGCCGCAACGTTGGCCGAGGCAGGAGCGTGGCCACTTGAGCTCCAAGCAGCGCGCAGGGTATTGAATCACATCGACCGGCTTCACCACGCACCGGACGGCGGCTCGCTGCTGCAGCGTATGCGCTCGCTCCCGCGCTCACGAATGGGCGCGGCTCTGCTCGAGTATGAGCAATTGACACAAGGCCCACCCCCCTACGGCTCCTGCGCGCCTTGGGCTGCTGCCTCGGATGTACAGCGAGAGATCGTCGGCATTGCGGGAAAGTGGAGAACACCCCTCTGTGCTGTGCAGCAGCTGGCCAGAGCCGTCATACGCGAGGAGCTCCAGGACCATCTCCTCGTGTACACTGACGACTCAGTGGCCCGCGACTGGCAGATGCCGGGGCTAGGAAAAATCTTTTACTTCGTATTTACAATTATTTTTAATAAAACCATTACCACCACCATAAAACGCCCGAGTTACCGGTTTCTAACACGACCGTGGCCTCTGCGTTTTCATCGAGGGAAAACGCTAAGGCGCACGCGTGCTGTGCGGTGTCAGTGCACGTTAAATATCCCCAGCTGGTGGAAATTATTCCGGAGCCCTCCACTGTCGCATCTATATTATTATTATTATTATTATTATTTCTTCTTTCACTGCCTCTTTTATCCATTCCCTTACCGTGCCGTTCAGGTGTCCAATGAAATATGAGACAGATACTGCGCCATTTCCTTTCCCCCAAAACCTTTTATTATTATTATTATTATTATTATTATTATTATTATTATTATTATTATTATTATTATTATTATTATTATTATTATTATTATTATTATTATTATTATTATTATTATTATTATTATTATTCCTTTCCTCCGTGTACAAATCTCCACGTTGTGACTCCGTGTGCCTTCCAGCTGGCGCACATAATTCCGTTCTTCTCGACGAGAAGTTAGGAAGTGAGAGTCTTAAGTGTTTGAAACCATCTTTGTCCCCTGGACCTGATGGCATTCCAGCCGCCATAATAAAAGCCTTCAATAGTACCTTCGTCCCTGTTTTAAACACGATATTTAATAACTGTTTGAAAAATTCTGCCTTTCCCCGCGTGTGGAAAACGGCGCGTGTTTTCCCTGTCTTCAAATCAGGAAACAAATCTGATGTTTCGAACTACCGCCCCATTTCTCTTCTTTGTGCAACCTCTAAGCTTTTTGAATTAGCTTTGCACAAAGTACTTTCCTTCCACCTCAAAAATGTAATCATTCATAATCAGCATGGTTTCATAAAAGGTCGTTCTACTACAACTAACCTTGTGACTTTTATGACGTATACATCAGCTGAAGTCCTTCAGAGGAGTCAGGTAGACGCTGTGTACTGTGATTTGAGCAAAGCTTTCGACGTTGTTACTCACTCATTACTTCTTCAAAAGCTTCTGCTGTTTGAGATCGACGTTTCAATTGTAGCCCTCCTACGCAACTATCTTCTTGATCGGTCCTGCTTTGTCAGTGTAAATGGACAGACCTCATTTGTTTACACTCCAACCAGCGGAGTCCCTCAGGGCTCGGTATTAGGCCCGCTTCTGTTCTCTGTTTTTATCAATGACGTTTCCTCCGTGGTCAAAAACTCCTCATTTCTCCTTTATGCGGACGATATAAAAATGTTCAAGGCAATACATACTCTTCACGATTGCTTGTCATTGCAATCTGACATATCCGCCTTCTCTGATTGGTGGTTGAAGAATGGGCTCACTCTCAATTCATCTAAAACCAAGGTTGTCTCATTTACGCGCAAAACGCACAGTCTTCTCTACTCTTATTCTGTGAATGGTAGGCCGCTGCCCAGGGTTGATGAAATTAATGACCTCGGCGTACTTTTCGACCGTAGCCTCAGCTTCTCCTCTCATACAAAACGCATTGCTCTACGGGCTATGCGTACACTCGGCTTCATCTGCAGGCTTTCGAGAGAGTTTCGATCCCCACTTCCTTTCTTAAAGCTCTACCTCTCCATATGCTTGCCGCTTTTGGAATATGCGTCTGTTGTTTGGAACGGCACTTGCCAGTCGAACTGTGAAAAAATCGATAGAGTTCAGCTGAAGTTTTTGCGCATATTTCAACATCGGTTTTCTTGCAAAACTTCCAGCTCTCGTCCCAGACGGAGTAACTCACTGCATCTTCCTTCTCTTAGCTGCCGTCGCGTGAGGGCAGATATATTTTTCTTGTATAAACTTCTTCATGGTCACATTCTATGCCCTCAGCTCCTAGCGCGTATCCTTTTGCGTGTACCGCGAAAGAGCATAAGGGTATTCAGACCATTCCAAGTTTCTGCGCTCCTGCACTCCCTCTCCCCTCTGGACAGAATGCAAAAGTTGTTTTTTCTCTTTGTCCTCACCTAGATATATTCGAAAATTCTCTCCCTTCCTTTATATTGGATGTCCGTGACGTTCCACTTTGAGCGATCTTTTTCTCATACATAACTTCCCCTTTCATGCATTTTGTCTTTACTACACTTGTGCGTTTGCACCGGTATTATATTGTTTTTTTCTCTCCTTAATTGTTCATCACGTGTACTTGTTGTCATTAATATTATTTCTTTAATGCTGTATACTCACGCCTGATTGTCTGTAACGCGTTCACTAATTACGTTTCTTATTGTGTATGATTGTATTTCTAGTTTGTATTTCAGAGGTTTCATATTCGTTCATATTAGTATTGGCTTTATTCTTGTTTGTATTTTGCTATATGCTGTACTTGGCTGTAATCGGTCGTTCATTCTCTTTGTTTATTGTTTCATTAGTTATTTATATGTCTGTTGCCTGTTCTAGCTGTTTTCATTTACCGCTGTTTTCGCTTTTTTGCTTCATGCTTGCTGTCACGCCTAGTTTATGTGTCTTTTTTTTCTATCGCCTTGACTGCTGGATTACCTCCCCTTAGTGTCTTCCTTTGTGGTGAAATAAATGTACATTTTGTGCGTGTGAATGGTGTACCAGCACCAAGACCTTTGGGTTGTTCCTGGGCACCGAAAAAATAAAGATTGATTGATTGATTGATTGCGCCCAGTAAGGACGCACGTGTGCTGTGCTCCCGCCCGTTTTTTGGTAAGCAGCAGTTTTTTCGTTGTGCCGACTGCAAAAAACGTTTACACGCGAAGTGTGTCACTTGGAGTGACGACGAGCTGCAGCTTTCGAAGCCCGGCTCGCGACCATTCATGTGCAATCTGTGTTTGTCGTCTTGCGGCGGTGCTAAGCCTAGCGACGGTGGCGTGTCAGCGGCTGCATTCTTTTCTTCCACAGCCCACCAGCCCCATCACCCGACCGACCCGATCGGTTCCCTCGCTTTCTCCCCGACGGGCGAACCTGACGGTGCGCTTGCCTCGCTTCGGGCTCTCCTCCTCGACGCACTTGAGGGAATCTCGTTTCTGAGCGACGAGGTCGCCCAGCTGCGGGAGGAGAATGAGCGCCTTCATCGTGACAACTCGCGGGCGCTTGCTCTCCAGGCCGAGGTCGTTGCCTCTCTGCGGGCTGATGTTCGCAGCCTACGCGAGGAGTTTGCGAGGCGCTCTGCTTCATCGCAGCGTGATCCGCCTTTCGTCGAGCCCCTGTCCGCGAGCAGTCCTTCCCGTATGCTCCAGCCATCCAAGAGCTACTCTGCTGCCCTTCACTGTGGGATGGCACCCGTTGATTTGGACACCTGCCCGACATCTGTATCTGTTCCCCCACTTATAGTTAACTCGCCTGAGGCGCAGAAGAAGCACCGAAGCCCAGCCATCACTGGCTCGTCGAGCTCATTCAGTCTCAACGTCGATAGACCTCAGAAGCGCCCGAAGGCTAATTTCGTCTCCAAGCTGTGCCCTGTGACAACGTCTGCTGATCTGACGAACCATCTGAAGTCCGTGAACGTCACCCCCCTTTCCTGCCGGCAGTGTAAAACGAAATATGACTCTTACTCGTCCTTCTACCTCACAGTCAGTGCGGAATTTTACGATCAGCTTGTTGACCCTTCGATGTGGCCTACGGGCTGCATCTTCAAGGCTTTTCGTGGAAAGCTCCTGGATGGTATGTTACATCCTTCCGAGCTGACGGGTGATTGCAGTCAACCCTAACTTGGATATATATTACCAAAATGCCCGAGGTCTTCGGACTAAGGGACCTGTATTTTTTCCAATGTATTAGCCTCTTGTTATTCGGCTGTTGTAATTACTGAGACCTGGCTGTCTAGCGAAATTAACTCAGGTGACTTCTTACCTAATAACTATTCTGTTTTTCGAAGTGACCGCCCTGAATCAGCTTCTAAACAAAAGGGAGGGGGAGTGCTCATTGCTATTGACAGTTCCGTGCAGTGCGTTCGGCGTTCCGACCTGGAAACCATCGAAGAATCAGGCTGGTTAGAGCTCACTTTAACTCGACATCAAAAACTTTTATTGGCAGCTTTCTACATTTCCCCTAATCTGCCTCCACCTGCCTACGATGATGTACTACATTCTATCGAATATGTTATCACTTCTCATAGCAAGCACAAACTACTCATTTTAGGGGACTTTAATACTCCAGGTATTAACTGGAATACCTTTACATATTCTCACAACAATAATTATGTAGTTAGTAAGTGCAACCGGCTTTTAGATTTCACAGCATTTAACACCTTGCAGCAACACAATTTAATTGAAAACTGTTGTGGTAATGTTCTTGACATTTGTTTATCTAATTTTGAAATTGTTCGAGTCTCGACATCTGACATCTCACTTACTCGCTGTGACAAATTTCATCCTCCCATTCTAATAACGGCTTCGGTTTCTGTCCCACCTTCTGCTAATTCAAATCGTGCGGGCAATTCCCCCCGTTTCGCTTATGCACTTGGCGACTGTGTTGGTCTCTTCGGTTTTTTCTCTTCTGTCGACTGGTCCGTTTTAAACGAAATCAGCGATGTTGACGAACAAGTCAGTCGCTTCACTGAAATAGTTCTCAATGGTATGCGCCACTACATACCTGTGCACACTCCTACTCGTAGCAAGTTTCCGTCCTGGTTTTCCAAGGAACCTAGAACAGCGCTGAAACTTAAGGAGCGGTCCCACCATAAAGCGAAACGCCCTGGGCTGGATACATGGGCAGATGAATTTCGCCGCTTGCGTTCTCTTTGCAAACGCCTGTACAAGCGTGATCATGAGTCCTATCTTGAATATTTAGAGAATAGTGCCTCTAATTGTCCTAATAAATTCTGGAGATACGTTCGCAAACGTTCGAATAAATCTGATAATCATATTCACTTAGTTGACTCTCATGGGAATGAAATTCGGAATGTCGCTGACGGCTTTGCTCAACACTTTTCCTCCGTGTACAAATCTCCACGTTGCGATTCCGTATGCCTTCCAGATGGCGCACCTAATTCCGTTCTTCTTGACGAGAAGTTAGTGAGAGTCTTAAGTGTTTGAAATCATCTTTGTCTCCTGGGCCTGATGGCATTCCAGCCGCCATAATAAAAGCCTTCAGTAGTACCTTCGTCCCTGTTTTAACCACGATATTTAATAACTGTTTGAAAAATTCTGCGTTTCCCCATGTGTAGAAAACGGCGCTTGTTTTCTCTGTCTTCAAATCAGGAAACAAATCTGATGTTTCGAACTACCGCCCCATTTCTCTTCTTTGTGGAACCTCTAAGCTTTTTGAATTGGCTTTGCACAAAGTACTTTCCTTCCACCTCAAACTTGTATTCATACATAATCAGCATGGTTTCATAAAAGGTCGTTCTACTACAACTAACCTTGTGACTTTTATGACGTATACATCAGCTGAAGTCCTTCAGAGGAGTCAGGTAGACGCTGTGTACTGTGATTTGAGCAAAGCTTTCGATGTTGTTACTCACTCATTACTTCTTCAAAAGCTTCTGCTGTTCGAGATCGACGTTTCAATTGTAGCCCTCCTACGCAACTATATTCATGAACGGTCCTGCTTTGTCAGTGTAAATGGACAGACCTCATTTGTTTACACTCCAACCAGCGGAGTTCCTCAGGGCTCGGTATTAGGCCCGCTTCTGTTCTCTGTTTTTATCAATGACGTTTCCTCCGTGGTCAAAAACTCCTCGTTTCTCCTTTATGCGGACGATATAAAAATGTTCAAGGCAATACATACTCTTCATGATTGCTTGCCATTGCAATCGGACATATCCGCCTTCTCTGATGGGTGCTTGAAGAATGGGCTCACTCTCAATTCATCTAAAACCAAGGTTGTCTCATTTACGCGTAAAACACACAGTCTTCTCTACTCTTATTCTGTGAATGGTAGGCCGCTGCCCAGGGTTGATGAAATTAATGACCTCGGCGTACTTTCCGTGTGTGTGTGTGCGTGTGTGAAAAACTTTATTTCAGGGAGGAAGCTTGAGGTAGCCGGAGCAACCTCTCGCAATCTCTAGGTGGGCTCCTCATTACAGGCGCCCATTGGCGACCGCCGCGACTCGGGCTCGGTGGACCGGGGCCTTCTGGCTTGCTAGGTCCGAGCAGCCGAGCAGGGCTGCCTCCCAGTCCTCCCGGGTAGGGTTGGGTTTGGGGGCGAGGTTCGGGGTTGACTGGCATGCCCACACCATGTGAAAGATGTCCGAAGACTTCTCCGCACAGTGTGGGCATTCTCCTGTACAAGCAGGATCAAAGTGTTTTAAAACTGCCGGGCACAGCAGCGTTTTGGTGTAAAGGCGGAGGAGTGTGCGTTCCTCCACCTTTGTGAGGCCCTTACAAGGCTTGTGATAAATTGCATGGCCGAATTGGAATAATTCAGTAATTTCTCGAAAAGTGAGGGCCGGATTGGGTTCGGGATCCGTATCCAAAGGGTCTGAAGGCGTTGCCCGGAGAGTGAGCGCGCAGGCGGCGGCGTCTGCCGTTTCATTGCCTTCGAGGCCCATATGAGCTGGAGCCCATACAATCGTTCGAGACGCGGGGGCCCCGAGGTAGTTACTGTTTTGAAGGATGCGATGCGCAAAGAGAGGAGTGTACCCCAGTTTAATATTTCTGCAGGCCCCTCTCGACTCGGTGACGATCACTCGCGACTCCTGGTCTGCGGCGCCTAACGCGATGGCAACTTCTTCCGCATGTGTTATGTCTTGAGCTCGGAACGTTAGGCCATTCACCACAATTTTTTGGTGGACGACTGCGGCCGTGTACCACCCCCCATGGTGAGGGCCTTAGGCGTCCACGTAGAAGATGCCATTTTTGTTCCCATAGTGACGGGCCAGTGCCTCCGCCCGCGCAAGGCGCCTGCCACTGTGGTCGTCACGTGTCATGTTGGCCGGAAGAGGGCGTACGTGCAGGGCGTATCTCTAGATTTCAGGAATGCGTACGCGCTCTTCCGTAAGTGTTAGGTGGTGGATGTGTAGTCGGGCTAATAGGCGGCGACCCGACGGCGTTTTTGAAAGCCTTGTGTATTGATTTGTCAAGTGCGCCTCCCGGAGCTCCGCGAATGTGTTAACCATCCCCAGGCCCATGAGACGCTGGTTGGATGTGGTGATCGGGAGATCGAGGGCACGCTTGTACATCTTTCTGAGAATCACTTCGAGGGCGTTCTCATCAAACTTGCGCAGGTGGAGGTAAGGAGTCGAGCAGAGGACTCGACTGGTCACGAATGCATGCGCCAGCCGCAAAGCGTCTCTGCACCGTAACCCCCCGCGTTTGTTGGAAACCCGGCGGACCATCCGGCCCACCTGGACCCCACCTTGCGCAGTTTTGCTAGTGTGGTATCAGCCCGTCGATGTTTGTGGATAAGGAGACCAAGTACTCTAATCTCATCGTGTTCGGGTATCGGGCCGCTGGCCAGGGATAGTTCCATTTTGGTGGCGCACTGAAGCGACGGGCGAATGTGCACAAATTCGGATTTGGACGGTGAGCACTGAAGGCCGCAGCGGCGGCGTAAGCGTCCACGATCGCCGCCGCTTGCTGCAGGTTGGCCTCAATGTCTCCAACCGATCAGTGTTTGACCCAGATGGTTATGTCGTCGGCGTACAGCGCGTGCTGGATGCCTTCGACCTTCGCCAGCTGAGCCGGGAGTTTCGTCATGGCCAGATTGAAAAGTAATGGCGAGAGGACCGCACCCTGTGGGGTTCCTCTCGTTCCCAGTTTATATGGGCCGTGTTCTTCGTCTTGTATTCGGATGAAACTTCGTCCATCCGAGAGAAATTGCTTGATGTAATGAAACGTGTTATGTCCACAGTTCGTTTGGGAGAGATGTTGCAGGATGATTTCGTGTGTGACATTGTCGAAAGCCCCCTTCAATACAAGGGCGAGTACTGCCTTATCGTTGAAGGGATATTCGACAGGGTTGAGAATTTCTCGGTCGAGTTGAAGCAGAACATCTTGAGCGGACCTCTGCGGGCGGAAACCGAACAAGGTGTCTGTGAATGTATGTTCATTTTCCAGAAACCCAGACAGCCTATCCCGCACCATGGTCTCCATCAGCTTTCCCGCGCAAGACGTGAGGGAGATGGGGCGGGGGTTGTCTGTGTTTATGGCTTTGCCGGCTTTCGGAATGAAAGTTACCAGGGCGGTCTTCCATTCAATTGGTAGAGGTGCCTCACCAAGCCAGATCGAGTTGATGAAAGCGAGGAGGGTTTTGTAGGCGGGATCGGGAAGATTAGCAAGCATTTTCAGTTATCTTGTCCCTGCCCGGTGCCGTTCCTCGTTTCATTTTAGCTAGGGCCGCCTTGAGGTCATGCAACTGGAACGGTTGATCCAGATTCGCGTTCTGTGAACCTGCATACGAGAACGCGGGTCCTCCGGGGTCCTGCTTAGTGCAAAGATACTGGTCGCGCAGTTTGCATGCTAATTTTGATTTATTTCCATCGAAGCCATGAATAGCTTGTTGGAGATGTTTTTGTGTCTCGGCGCGGGTTTGAGTCGGGTCAATTAGGGCGCGGAAAAGGCGCCACGTGCTCCGGCTCGACATTTGTCTGGCCGCCGTGTTGCAGCGGTCTACCCAGTTCGAGTCGGCGAGTTGGGCCGCGTACTCTGCCGCTCGCTGGGTGAGCTCGCCGATACGAATTTTGAGCTTTCTGTTACGTTTTTGACGGCGCCATCTGCGGACGAGGCTGTGCCGTGCCTCCCAGAGGTGCAGAAGGTGGTTGTCCACCTCCGGAGTGGCCTCCGAGAGCTGAATTTGTGTTGCCGCCGAACGAAGGTGTGTAACCAATCCTTGTGCCCACGCGTGGTAGCCTTGTTCATGGATAGACGCCGAATTGATGTAGTTTTGCCGGAACTTATTCCAGTTTGGAAGCCAAGCTTGTGCGTGGGGTCTTGCCAATGGTTTAGTCCTTACGGTGGTATTGATAAGGCAGTGGTCACTACCGAGGGTTTCCTCGGTGTTGATCCATTCTGCGTGTACAATGTTTTTGGTAGAGGTGAGATCCGGACATGTATCCCGGGTCACGGCATTACCCAGCCGCGTTGGATATGCAGGGTCAGTGTGAAGAGTCAGGCCCAGCATGGACGCGAGTTCCGCCAGCTTGCGTCCCCGCTTCTCTTCACGCACGTATCCCCATAGTGTACTGCGGGCGTTTAAATTGCCCACAATCACCAGGGGGTCCCTGCCCGCAGCCTTTAGAGCGCGGCTAAAGAGTGCTGCGAACGTTACATTTTTTTAGTTTGGGGGAACAGTATATGTTGAGTACGTGGAGTGGTGCATCTTGTTTCTTGAGCCGAAGAAGTGTCACCATCACATAGGAATATTCTGTGTAAAGTTCCAAGTCAACTAGATTAGCCGTTTAATTTTTATGCACGCAGACGCAGGAAGTGGGGTCCTGCTGAAAGGGGATGTAATTTGTAAGGGTGACGCCACTCCCTGGCCCCTGGAGGGCAACCACCGCGGGAAGAGAATCGAAAGTTGAAAGGTAAAGTCGGAGATCCGCCCTCTTTGCGCGAGAACGGAAGCCCCGACAGTTCCACTGGACGGGGGTGGCCGAATTGGTTCTTGGGGAGCGCCTGATCTTAGGGCTGCTCGCCATGGTCATTTAGATTGAGGAGGGGTTGTACTGACACTGCTCCGGAGCCAACACTCGCAGAAAGGGGGGTATCCTCCATATCAGAGAGTGAGCAGTTGTCGTCGTCGGCTACCTCGGGGGTGCGTCTAGAAGTTTTGTTAGGGCGGCCGGGTAAGAGATCGCCGGGCCTGCGCGAGGAGCGCAAGGAATTCGCAATTTGTTGGGCAATCATCGCGGGGATTGTCTCTTGCAATTTGGAGATGGCGTTTACCATCATTGAAATTTGATTTTCTATAGCGGCGAGTCGGGCCTCTGTGGCCCCGAGGCGGGCCTCGAATGCGGCCTCCAAACTTGTTACCGCCTTCGGTACCACGAGCTCACTCTGCATTACCTCAGCCGCGGGAGGCGAGGGGGGAGAAGAAGACTGGTTGATTTTAGATTCCAATTCGTTATTTTCTTTAGCAGCATCTCATTTTGGGCCCTGAGTGCTGCTATTGGATCTTGCTCGGCGCTATGCGCCCTTGGAAAGGGAGTGGAAAGGGGAGAGAGAGAAGCAGCCCCACCCGAACCGCTCACCTGGTGGCCATTTTTGACTGCGTTGACCCAGGCCCTGGTATCACCGAGCGTTTCTGTCGACTGTTTCGCCAGTCCGCCGTGTGGCAGCGACACCTTGGATGGTTGTTTTGCAGCACCTCCGGTAGGTGGGTGCTCGGTGTTGGAGATTTCCTGGCCATGCTGATCGCCGGGAGGCCCAAGATAGCGGCTTTTCTTCTGGGACGCCGTTTTTTTTTTCTTTTTCGTCTTGGGTGTGCGGAATTTAGCTGCACAGTCACGAGAGGTGGTGGCATTGGAGCCACCGCACAGAGAACACCGGGGAACACAGTTGTGAGGAGCCCACACCCCCTCCACTAGCGGAGCTTGGAATCCGCAGAGTCCACAGGTGTTCGATCGCAGGTTTGGACACGCATCAGCGCGATGCCCGACGACCCCACACTGGCCGCACGAGACGACCATGTTGTCATAAAGTACGTAACGGGGCTTCTCCTTACCCGCGAAAGTGATGCGTGCTTTGTTTGATGTCCAGAACTTCCGGATTTCCAGGATGGTGCCGGCGCGCCAGCACACTCGATCTTTAAGAGTTTCCGTGATGTCCGAGTTACGGACCACGATCACGCCGTGGCATATGTTGCCGCCGTCTTTTGTCTTAGGTAACCCCGAAGCGGGATCGACCCATTGTCGGAATTTACTGCGAAGTCCCCGATAAGCTGGTCGGCCGCCTCGATGTCCGGGATATGCAAAATGATGAGGTTTTGCTCTCGTGAGGGTAGAAAGGAGATCGCGCGGGCCCGTTTCAACCCGAGGTACGCTGAAATGGCAGTGCCGTAGCCGGTTTCTGTGAACGCCTCGTGAAGAGAAACGCTTTCTCTGGGCTTTATAACTATGACGTAGTCTTCAGGTGTCGGTTTGGGCATTGGACGCGGCTTCCACTTCGAGAACGCCTTGTCCTTGCTTCCCGTGGCGCGCGTCGCGGGAGCGTTCACGTTTCCGACCGACGAACCGGCGGCCGGGGCGGCGCCGAACGCCGCCATCTGGGCTTTGTCTTGGGAGCGGCGTGCAGCCGCTTGAAGCACAGCTTGACTCCGAATTTTGGGAGTAACCGTCGAATTTGAATCTCCGGTGGTGGGCACCGAGGTCCACAACATCGCCTCAGGGTCGTAGCCGCGCACTTCTTGCGCGGAAGTCGCCATCTTGTCCTCGGAGGGCCAATTCCACCAGGCCAGGCGTTGACGACGCCGTAAGGCTTAACGACGGCGCCGACGTGGTCGGTCGAAAAACGGCCGTAAATTTAGAGAAAATCGGCCTACCTGGACGAATTCGGAGTCCAGGTGTTCCGCTTCGTTTTCCGGCTCGTTTGACGCCAGTTTTGCCGGGGTAGAAGGATTTGGGACGTGGCCCCAGCCGAATATCGGCGGAGCCGAAGAGACACACGTCTGCTCACGTCGCGCGCTCGCAGCGCCCCCTACTTTCCGACCGTAGCCTCAGCTTCTCCTCTCATACAAAACGCATTGCTCTACGGGCTATGCGTACACTCGGCTTCATCTGCAGGCTTTCGAGAGAGTTTCGAGCCCCACTTTCTTAATAAAAGCTCTACCTCTCCATATGCTTGCCGCTTTTGGAATATGCGTCTGTTGTTTGGAACGGCACTTGCCAGTCGAAATGTGAAAAAATCGACAGAGTTCAGCTAAAGTTTTTACGCACATTTCAACATCGGTTTTCTTGCAAAACTTTCAGCTCTCGTCCCAGACGGAGTAACTCACTGCACCTTCCTTCTCTTAGCTGCCGTAGCGTGAGGGCAGATATAATTTTCTTGTATAAACTTCTTCATGGTCACATTCTATGCCCTCAGCTCCTAGCGCGTATCCTTTTGCGTGTACCGCGAAAGAGCATAAGGGAATTCAGACCATTCCAAGTTTCTGCGCTCCTGCACTCCCTCTCCCCTCTGGACAGAATGCAAAAGTTGTTTAATTCTCTTTGTCCTCACCTTGATATATTCGAAAATTATCTCCCTTCCTTTATATTGTATGTCCGCGACGTTCCACTTTCAGCACTCTTTTTCTCATACATAACTTACCCTTTCATGCATTTTGTCTTTACTACACTTCTGCGTTTGCACCGGTATTATATTATTTTTTTTCTCCTTAATTGTTCATCACGTGTACTTGTTTTCATTAATATTATTTCTTTAATACTGTGTAATCACGCCTGATTGTCTGTAACGCGTTCACAAATTACATTTCTTATTGTGTATGATTGTATTTCTAGCTTGTATTTCAGAGGTTTCTTATTCGTTCATATCAGTATTGGCTTTATTCTCCTTTGTATTTTGCTATATGCTGTACTTGGCAAGTTATCGGTCGTTATTATGTTCATTCTCTTTGTTTATTGTTTCATTAGTTATTTATATGTCTGTTGCCTGTTCTAGCTGTTTTCATTTACCGCTGTTCTCGCTGTTTTCTTGTTTTCGCTTTTTTGCTTCATGCTTGCTGTCACGCCTAGTTTATGTGTCTTCTTCTTCTATCGCCTTGACTGCTGCATTACTTCCCCTAAGTGTCTTGCTTTGTATTGAAATAAATTTACATTTTGTGCGTGTGAATGGTGTACCAGCACCAAGACCTTTGGGTTGTTCCTGGGCACCGAAAAATATAGATTGGATGATTTGGATTAATAATATTAGTATTATTATTATTATTATTATTATTATTATTATTAACTCAGAAGCGCCCGAAGGCTTTTTTCGTCTCCAAGCTGTGCCCTGAGACAACGTCGGCTGATCTGACGAACCATCTGAAGTGCGTGAACGTCACCCCCCTTTCCTGCCGTCAGTTGAAAACGAAATATGACTCCTACTCGTCCTTCTACCTCACAGTCAGCGCGGAATTTTACGATCAGCTTGTTGACCCTTCGATGTGGCCTACGGGCTGCATCTTCAAGGCTTTTCGTGGAAAGCTCCTGGATGGTATGTTGCATCCTTCCGAGCTGACGGTTGATCGCAGTCAACCCTAACTTGGATATATATTACCAAAATGCCCGAGGTCTTCGGACTAAGGGACCTGTATTTTTTTCTAATGTATTAGCCTCTTGTTATTCGGCTGTTGTAATTACTGAGACCTGGCTTTCTAGCGAAGTTAACTCAGGTGACTTCTTTCCTAATAACTATACTGTTTTTCGAAGTGACCGCCCTGAATCAGCTTCTAAACAAAAGGGAGGGAGAGTGCTCATTGCTATTGACAGTTCCGTGCAGTGCGTTCGGCGTTCCGACCTGGAAACCATCGAAGAATCTGTCTGGTTAGAACTCACTTTAACTCGACATCAAAAACTCTTATTGGCAGCTTTCTATATTTCCCTTAATCTGCCTCCTCCTGCCTACGATGATGTACTACATTCTATTGAATATGTTCTCACTTCTCATTACAAGCACAAACTGCTCATTTTATTGGATTTTAATACTCCAGGTATTAACTGGAATACCTTTACATATTCATCATCATCATCATCATTTATTTTCCCTTAAGTACCCCTAGGTGGGGCATTACATAAGGGGGGAGCAAAAATACGAAATCACAAACAATAGGAACATTTGAAATATAACAGTGAAGAAGGCAAAACAATTGTTAAAAGAGCATTGAAAAATGAAAAAGGGAACAATCACAGGTACACTGTGGCCATCACGCTATATATACAGGAAGAAAACGGGAAAACTGATTAGCAGACAAGGGTTCAAAAATGTGCAGAGGTTGTACTGAAAATTGTCGGGCATTACACTGTAAGTGTGCTAACGAAAAAGATGAGTTAAAAGCAGGGTTTTGAATTTATTTGCATCGCGCTCAGTTACAACGGCATCAGGCAGCTCATTCCACAGTTCAATGGCGGATGGCAGGAAGGATTTTTGGAAGGCATTGGTGGAACCATGTAAGCGCTGTAGGCTCAGGCTGTTAAAAAGACGACGAGATGTTCTATTGGGAGGGAGTAGAAATGTGCAGTGCAATTGAGGAAAACTGTAGTATAACTTGTGGAAAAGGCAGAGTTGGGAAATTTTACGGCGAAAAGACAGTGGCGGTATGTCAAGCGATGATTTTATGCCAGAAACACTGGTTCTGCGATCGTAACATGAAGTAATAAATCGGGCTGAACGACTTTGTACTGATTCTAATGCTTCAATTAGGTATGACTGGTGCGGGTTCCAAATGGGTGAGGCATATTCTAGTTTAGTACGAATGAATGTTTCATAAGCGAGTTTGCGGATGAATGGAGGGGACACGGCTAGGTACCTTCTCAGTCTGTTGAGCGATTTTGAACTTTCAGCTACTATGTTTAAAATATGCTCGGACCATGAAAGTTTGCTAGTGATTGTTATTCCTAGGTACCGGTAGGACTCGACTTGTGTTAGGGGGATTGACCTTAAAGAATACTGGTAATTTAAGCTATTGCGTTTACCTGATACTGTCATGTACTTGCATTTTGAAACGTTTAACGTCATCAGCCACCGGGTGCACCAGTTGGTTATTTCGTTGAGGTCATTTTGGAGGAGGACTTGATCGTTGTTAGATAATATGCGTCGATACAGAATGCAGTCGTCTGCGAATAGGCGAATTGACGATGATATGTTGCAAGGAAGGTCGTTAATAAATACCAAAAAAAGAAGAGGGCCGAGCACAGAGCCCTGAGGAACACCCGAAATGACGTTTGTAGCTGAAGAATGGTGGTTGTCTATTACAGTGCGTTGCGAACGGTTAGAGAGGAAACAGTGGATCCACGATAAAACCAGCGGGTCAAGATGAAGGCTCGAAAGTTTGGCCATGAGGCGACGATGGGGTACGCAGTCAAATGCTTTAGAAAAGTCCAGATAAATTACGTCAGTTTGAAAGCCGGAGTCGAGATTAAGGTGAAGGTCTGTTGTGAATTCGAATAGCTGTGTTTCGCATGAAAGGCCTCGACGGAAACCGTGCTGATTCGGAAAGAAAAAAGAATTGGCGTCAAGGTGTGATGCAATGGCTGAATACAGTACATGTTCTAGCAGTTTGCAAGAGATGCACGTCAAAGAAATGGGGCGGTAATTCGAAGTGTCAGAACGGCTGCCAGATTTGTGTACAGGGGTTACGGTGCTATTTTTCCAGTCACTTGGAATTGATGTTGTGGCGATAGACTGATTGAAAATTATCTGTAAAATCAAACTGGAAACCAGTTTGGTACCTTTTAGAATTTTGGGCGATATGTTGTCAGGGCCTGGACTGCTACAGATCTTAAGGTTATCTATTAGTTTCGCTATGCCTTCAGATGTGATTGTGACCGGCTACATTTCGGAGTAGTTAAAACACGGTTGGAAGGGAACGTCGGAAGTGGGTTCATGAGTGAACACAGAAGCGAAATACGAATTCATGATTTCAGCGCACTGGTCAACTGGTACATGCGAGCCATCAGAATGGGTCAATGACATGTGTGGCGGGCAGCGTTTCGGGGTTAATATGCTCCAAAATTTTTTCGGTTTGTCACGTAGAATAGTTAGAAGGTCTTGGTGGAAGAACTTTCGTTTGGAGCGCTTCAATTGGCCCGTGTATTCACGTAGCGCTTTAAAGTAGAAAGACCACTTCTGGGGAGAATTCGCTTGCTTAGCTTCCCGAAAAGTACGCTTTTTTCTTCTGGCTAGTTTTCGCAATGAATTAGAAAACCAAGGCTTGCTGGCATCCCCTCGAATGCGCACCAGGGGAACGAACCTGTCGATGAGAGACAGTGTGTTGTGTTTGAATAAGGACCAATTTTGTTCAACTGTTCTATAATTAGCGAGGGGACTAAAATGTTGAAGAAAGACATCTAGTTCTGTATTTATCTTGTTAAAATTGGCTTTGTTGTAGTCCCTGATGTACTTGGTTTCAGGTTGGCGATGTTGTAACGTAATGGAGAGGTCGAATAAGAGAATGTTGTGATCGCTTACGCCCTTTATGCTTTGAACAGACTTAATTCGGGATTAGAGACGAGAATCAAATCCAAAATGTTAGAACCACGAGTTGGCACAGTGACCATCTGAGTGAAGTTGAACGTGAGAGCAAGGTCGACAAAGTTTTTTGATAGGGTGGATTTAGCAATGAAATTATTCCAGTCTATATCAGGGAAATTGAAGTCGCCGGACAATAAGTAGGTCGCACGTGGAAAGCGGGAATGCAAGTTTAAAATGACTGAGTGAAGTTCATCAACGAAAGAATTATCGCAGTCGGGTGCGCGGTAGCAAGAAATAAGTATTAGCGCGTTAGCCGGGAGTGAAACATGAAGGCAAATGATTTCGTGATGACAGTTAGTTGCTATGCGCTGGCAGACAAGTCTGGGATTCATAAATACCAAAACGCCTCCTCCTCGACGCCCTACACGGTCAAGCCTATGGATGGTGTAAGTGACGACATTACTGAGAAGTTCGTGGTCCTGAATATCTGGGCTAAGCCATGATTCAGTCATTATTGCGATGTCAGTATCGTTATCTTCAAGAAAGGTTTCCAGTGCTTCCTTTTTGCATATGTAACTGCGAACGTTTGAGAGCATGATAGATACTGTGTTAACAGTTGGCGCTTTTTGAGGGTTATGGCTGTGATGAGGTGCGTGTGAAACAGTTGAAACACGTGCGCATTTGGATGGCTATGACAGTTCGACGACTGAATCGGACTCAGCTTTGTAGATGAACTGTTTGTTATTCATGACCAGTTTATCATAACGGATCTTAAACTTGGATTCATACTGGGATGCGTATAAGTAAAGTTTTTTCCTAGCTAGACGCACTCGCGCTGATAAGTCTTCTCTAATGGAAAAAGACGTGTCCTTCAATTCTGATGATGCGGCAAGGATTTTGGATTTATCTTTGAAGCGCAGAAATTTTACGATAATGGGACGATTCTTGGATGCCTGAAAACGGCCCAACCTGTGTGCTCTTTCGATGTCGTCAGCTGTGATGGCGATGTTTAGTTTCTCCGATAAAAAAGTAACAATGTGTGTTTCAGACTGAGCCCATGTTTCATTGTTGGAATCTTGAATTCCAAAGAATAGCAAATTTGATCGCCGCAGACGACTTTCCGCATCTTCGCACTTTTCCGTAAGTGTTCTGATTTCAGATGTCAGCTTGGCAACGTCGCCATGTGAGCTAAGGGATGTATTCGGCTCTGCGGCCTGAATCTTTTCTACTGTTTTTTCGAGGGTGTCAACGCGGGAGGAAAGGCCATTGACGAGACTTTCTATGTTATTCTGTGCAGCACGAATTAATGCTATTTCACTGAGTATTGTGCACTGGGTTGACTCAAGGCGCGACAGAGTTTGCGATATTTGTTCAAGAGAAGTAGATGTATCGCTGTTTGCAGGTCCGGGGTTTAGTTCCACGTCACCCGACATGATGAGTAGGAACGAAAGGTCAAAGTATGATTGGCAGAGGGAACAAAGTAGGTGGTACATATGTTTACGTACACAGTTGCGCAGCTCAAAGGGGCACGACACCGCGAGCAAAAAAGGATCGTTTGTGCGTACACAAGTGGCGTTTGCCATGTAACTAACCTGGAAAAACAATGACAAGTGTTTGACCATGTTCGTCGCGGTGCCGTGCCCCAACTGGCCGTAGAACGGTGGCGCCTGAAGTAGTCGCGGCGGGTTGGCCGCACAGGAGGTAGCACCAGGTTGCCAGACGAAGGAGTTTGTTCCGGCTAGGGATGGCGGAAGATTGCCGTCTGTGGGTCTGTTTTTGCTGGCTGAAGGCGGCGTTTGTACCGGCTCGTGAGGCTGAAGCAGCAGTGGCTCTTTTGGATGGGCGTCGCGCGAGGGTGCGGCTATGGTCCACAGCAGGGCTACCTGGAAAAACAATGACGAGTGTTTGACCATGTTCGTCGCGGTGCCGTGCCCCAACTGGCCGTAGAACGGTGGCGCCTGAAGTAGTCGCGGCGGGTTGGCCGCACAGGAGGTAGCACCAGGTTGCCAGACGAAGGAGTTTGTTCCGGCTACGGATGGCGGAAGATTGCCGTCTGTGGGTCTGTTTTTGCTGGCTGAAGGCGGCGTTTGTACCGGCTCGTGAGGCTGAAGCAGCAGTGGCTCTTTTGGATGGGCGTCGCGCGAGGGTGCGGCTATGGTCCACAGCAGGGCTACCTGGAAAAACAATGACGAGTGTTTGACCATGTTCGTTGCGGTACCGTGCCCCCACACAACAATCATTATGCAGTTAGTAAGTGCAACCGGCTTTTAGATTTCATAGCTTTTAACACCTTGTTGCAACACAATTTAATTGAAAACTGTTGTGGTAATGTTCTTGACATTTGTTTATCTAATTTTGAAAATGTTCGAGTCTCGTCATCTGACATCTCACTTACTCGCTGTGACAAATTTCATCCTCCAATTCTAATAACGGCTTCGGTTTCTGTCCCAACTTCTGCTAATTCAAATCGTGCGGGGAATTCCCCCCGTTTCGCTTACGCACTTGGCGACTATGTTGGTCTCTTCGGTTTCTTCTCTTCTGTCGACTGGTCTGTTTTAAGCGAAATCAGCGATGTTGACGAACAAGTCAGTCGCTTCACTGAAATAGTTCTCAATGGTATGCGCCAGTACATACCTATGCACATTCCTACTCGCAGCAAGTTTCCGTTCTGGTTTTCCAAGGAACTTAGAACAGCGCTGAAACTTAAGGAGCGGGCCCACCATAAAGCGAAACGACCTGGGCTGGATACATGGGCAGATGAATTTCGCCGCTTGCGTTCCGTTTGCAAACGCCTGTACAAGCGGGATCATGAGTCCTATCTTGATTATTTAGAGAATAGTGCCTCTAATCGTCCTACTGAATTCTGGCGATACGTTCGCAAGCGTTCGAATAAATCTGATAGTCATATTCACTTAGTTGACTCTCATGGGAATGAAATTCGGAATGTCGCTGACGGCTTTGCTCAACACTTTTCCTCCGTGTACAAATCTCCACGTTGCGATTCCGTATGCCTTCCAGCTGGCGCACATAATTCCGTTCTTCTCGACGAGAAGTTAGTAAGTGAGAGTCTTAAGTGTTTGAAACCATCTTTGTCCCCTGGACCTGATGGCATTCCAGCCGCCATAATAAAAACCTTCAATAGTACCTTCGTCCCTGTTTTAACCACGATATTTAATAACTGTTTGAAAAATTCTGCCTTTCCCCGCGTGTGGAAAACGGCGCGTGTTTTCCCTGTCTTCAAATCAGGAAACAAATCTGATGTTTCGAACTACCGCCCCATTTCTCTTCTTTGTGCAACCTCTAAGCTTTTTGAATCAGCTTTGCACAAAGTACTTTCCTTCCACCTCAAAAATGTAATCATTCATAATCAGCATGGTTTCATAAAAGGTCGTTCTACTACAACTAACCTTGTGACTTTTATGACGTATACATCAGCTGAAGTCCTTCAGCGGAGTCAGGTAGACGCTGTGTACTGTGATTTGAGCAAAGCTTTCGACGTTGTTACTCACTCATTACTTCTTCAAAAGTTTCTGCTGTTTGAGATCGACGTTTCAATTGTAGCCCTCCTACGCAACTATCTTCTTGATCGCTCCTGCTTTGTCAGTGTAAATAGACAGACCTCATTTGTTTACACTCCAACCAGCGGAGTTCCTCAGGGCTCGGTATTAGGCCCGCTTCTGTTCTCTGTTTTTATCAATGACGTTTCCTCCGTGGTCAAAAACTCCTCATTTCTCCTTTATGCGGACGATATAAAAATGTTCAAGGCAATACATACTCTTCACGATTGCTTGTCATTGCAATCGGACATATCCGCCTTCTCTGATTGGTGCTTGAAGAATGGGCTCACTCTCAATTCATCTAAAACCAAGGTTGTCTCATTTACGCGTAAAACGCACAGTCTTCTCTAATCTTATTCGATGAATGGTAGGCCGCTGCCCAGGGTTGATGAAATTAATGACCTCGGCGTACTTTTCGACCGCAGCCTCAGCTTCTCCTCTCATACAAAACGCATTGCTCTTCGGGCTATGCGTACACTCGGCTTCATCTGCAGGCTTTCGAGAGAGTTTCGAGCCCCACTTCCTTTCTTAAAGCTCTACCTCTCCATATGCTTGCCGCTTTAGGAATATGCGTCTGTTGTTTGGAACGGCACTTGCCAGTCGAAATGTGAAAAAATCGACAGAGTTCAGCTAAAGTTTTTACGCACATTTCAACATCGGTTTTCTTGCAAAACTTTCAGCTCTCGTCCCAGACGGAGTAACTCACTGCACCTTCCTTCTCTTAGCTGCCGTAGCGTGAGGGCAGATATAATTTTCTTGTATAAACTTCTTCATGGTCACATTCTATGCCCTCAGCTCCTAGCGCGTATCCTTTTGCGTGTACCGCGAAAGAGCATAAGGGAATTCAGACCATTCCAAGTTTCGGCGCTCCTGCACTCCCTCTCCCCTCTGGACAGAATGCAAAAGTTGTTTAATTCTCTTTGTCCTCACCTTGATATATTCGAAAATTCTCTCCCTTCCTTTATATTGGATGTCCGTGACGTTCCACTTTGAGCACTCTTTTTCTCATACATAACTTCCCCTTTCATGCATTTTGTCTTTACTACACTTGTGCGTTTGCACCGGTATTATATTGTTTTTTCTCTCCTTAATTGTTCATCGCGTGTACTTGTTTTCATTAATATTATTTCTTTAATACTGTATACTCACGCCTGATTGTCTGTAACGCGTTCACTAATTACGTTTCTTATTGTGTATGATTGTATTTCTAGCTTGTATTTCAGAGGTTTCTTATTCGTTCATATCAGTATTGGCTTTATTCTCCTTTGTATTTTGCTATATGCTGTACTTGGCAAGTTATCGGTCGTTATTATGTTCATTCTCTTTGTTTATTGTTTCATTAGTTATTTATATGTCTGTTGCCTGTTCTAGCTGTTTTCATTTACCGCTGTTCTCGCTGTTTTCTTGTTTTCGCTTTTTTGCTTCATGCTTGCTGTCGCGCCTAGTTTTTTCTATCGCCTTGACTGCTGCATTACCTCCCCTGAGTGTCTTCCTTTGTAGTGAAATAAATGTACATTTTGTGCGTGTGAATGGTGTACCAGCACCAAGACCTTTGGGTTGTTCCTGGGCACCGAAAAAATAAAGATTGATTGATTGATTATTATTATTATTATTATTATTATTATTTTTTTTTTTTTTTGGAGCGGCACTTTTCAGTCGAACTGTGAAAAAATTGACAGAGTTCAGCTAAAGTTTTTACGCATATTTCAACATCGGTTTTCTTGCAAAACTTCTAGCTCTCATCCCAGACGGAGCAACTCACTGCAGCTTCCTTCTCTTAGCTGCCGTCGCGTGAGGGCAGATATAATTTTCTTGTATAAACTTCTTCATGGTCACATTCTATGCCCTCAGCTCCTAGCGCGTATCCTTTTGCGTGTACCGCGAAAGAGCATAAGGGAATTCAGACCATTCCAAGTTTCTGCGCTCCTGCACTCCCTCTCCCCTCTGGACAGAATGCAAAAGTTGTTTAATTCTCTTTGTCCTGACCTTGATATATTCGAAAATTCTCTCCCTTCCTTTATATTGAATGTCCGTGACGTTCCACTTTGAGCACTCTTTTTCTCATACATAACTTCCCCTTTCATGCATTTTGTCTTTACTACACTTGTGCGTTTGCACCGGTATTATATTGTTTTTTTCTCTCCCTAATTGTACATCACGTGTACTTGTTTTCATTAATATTATTTCTTTAATACTGTGTACTCACGCCTGATTGTCTGTAACGCGTTCACTAATTACATTTCTTATTGTGTATGATTGTATTTCTAGCTTGTATTTCAGAGATCTCTTATTCGTTCATATTAGTATTGGCTTTATTCTTGTTTGTATTTTGATATATGCTGTACTTGGCTGTTATCGGTCGTTCTTGTGTTCATTCTCTTTGTTTATTGTTTTATTAGTTATTTATATGTCTGTTGCCTGTTCTAGCTGTTTTCATTTACCGCTGTTCTCGCTGTTTCCTTGTTCTCGCTTTTTTGTTTCATGCTTGCTGTCGCGCCTAGTTTATGTGTCTTTTTTTTCTATCGCCTTGACTGCTGCATTACCTCCCCTGAGTGTCTTCCTTTGTAGTGAAATAAATGTACATTTTGTGCGTGTGAATGGTGTACCAGCACCAAGGCCTTTGGGTTGTTCCTGGGCACCGAAAAAATAAAATAAAGATTGATTGATTGATTGAATGATTATTATTAATATTATTATTATTATTATTATTATTATTATTATTATTATTATTATTATTATTATTATTATTATTTTTATTATTATTATTATTATTATTATTATTATTATTATTATTATTATTATTATTATTATTATTATTATTATTATTATTATTATTATTATTATTATTATTATTATTATTATTATTATTATTATTATTAACTCAGAAGCGCCCGAAGGCTTTTTTCGTCTCCAACCTGTGCCCTGAGACAACGTCGACTGATCTGACGAACCATCTGAAGTGCGTGAACGTCACCCCCCTTTCCTGCCGGCAGTTGAAAACGAAATATGACTCGTACTCGTCCTTCTACCTCACAGTCAGCGCGGAATTTTACGATCAGCTTGTTGACCCTTCGATGTGGCCTACGGGCTGCATCTTCAAGGCTTTTCGTGGAAAGCTCCTGGATGGTATGTTGCATCCTTCCGAGCTGACGGTTGATCGCAGTCAACCCTAACTCGGATATATATTACCAAAATGCCCGAGGTCTTCGGACTAAGGGACCTGTATTTTTTTCTAATGTATTAGCCTCTTGTTATTCGGCTGTTGTAATTACTGAGACCTGGCTTTCTAGCGAAGTTAACTCAGGTGACTTCTTTCCTAATAACTATACTGTTTTTCGAAGTGACCGCCCTGAATCAGCTTCTAAACAAAAGGGAGGGGGAGTGCTCATTGCTATTGACAGTTCCGTGCAGTGCGTTCGGCGTTCCGACCTGGAAACCATCGAAGAATCTGTCTGGTTAGAACTCACTTTAACTCGACATCAAAAACTCTTATTGGCAGCTTTCTATATTTCCCCTAATCTGCCTCCTCCTGCCTACGATGATCTACTACATTCTATTGAATATGTTCTCACTTCTCATTACAAGCACAAACTGCTCATTTTATTGGATTTTAATACTCCAGGTATTAACTGGAATACCTTTACATATTCGCACAACAATCATTATGTAGTTAGTAAGTGCAACCGGCTTTTAGATTTCATAGCTTTTAACACCTTGCAGCAACACAATTTAATTGAAAACTGTTGTGGTAATGTTCTTGACATTTGTTTATCTAATTTTGAAAATGTTCGAGTCTCGTCATCTGACATCTCACTTACTCGCTGTGACAAATTTCATCCTCCAATTCTAATAACGGCTTCGGTTTCTGTCCCAACTTCTGCTAATTCAAATCGTGTGGGCAATTCCCCCCGTTTCGCTTACGCACTTGGCGACTATGTTGGTCTCTTCGGTTTCTTCTCTTCCGTCGACTGGTCTGTTTTAAGCGAAATCAGCGATGTTGACGAACAAGTCAGTCGCTTCACCTAAATAGTTCTCAATGGTATGCGCCAGTACATACCTATGCACATTCCTACTCGCAGCAAGTTTCCGTTCTGGTTTTCCAAGGAACTTAGAACAGCGCTGAAACTTAAGGAGCGGGCCCACCATAAAGCGAAACGACCTGGGCTGGATACATGGGCAGATGAATTTCGCCGCTTGCGTTCCCTTTGCAAACGCCTGTACAAGCGGGATCATGAGTCCTATCTTGATTATTTAGAGAATAGTGCCTCTAATCGTCCTACTGAATTCTGGCGATACGTTCGCAAGCGTTCGAATAAATATGATAGTCATATTCACTTAGTTGACTCTCATGGGACTGAATTTAGGAATGTCGCTGACGGCTTTGCTCAACACTTTTCCTCCGTGTACAAATCTCCACGTTGCGATTCCGTATGCCTTCCAGCTGGCGCACATAATTTCGTTCTTCTCGACGAGAAGTTAGTAAGTGAGAGTCTTAAGTGTTTGAAACCATCTTTGTCCCCTGGACCTGATGGCATTCCAGCCGCCATAATAAAAACCTTCAATAGTACCTTCGTCCCTGTTTTAACCACGATATTTAATAACTGTTTGAAAAATTCTGCCTTTCCCCGCGTGTGGAAAACGGCGCGTGTTTTCCCTGTCTTCAAATCAGGAAACAAATCTGATGTTTCGAACTACCGCCCCATTTCTCTTCTTTGTGCAACCTCTAAGCTTTTTGAATTAGCTTTGCACAAAGTACTTTCCTTCCACCTCAAAAATGTAATCATTCATAATCAGCATGGTTTCATAAAAGGTCGTTCTACTACAACTAACCTTGTGACTTTTATGACGTATACATCAGCTGAAGTCCTTCAGCGGAGTCAGGTAGACGCTGTGTGCTGTGATTTGAGCAAAGCTTTCGACGTTGTTACTCACTCATTACTTCTTCAAAAGCTTCTGCTGTTTGAGATCGACGTTTCAATTGTAGCCCTCCTACGCAACTATCTTCTTGATCGCTCCTGCTTTGTCAGTGTAAATGGACAGACCTCATTTGTTTACACTCCAACCAGCGGAGTTCCTCAGGGCTCGGTATTAGGCCCGCTTCTGTTCTCTGTTTTTATCAATGACGTTTCCTCCGTGGTCAAAAACTCCTCATTTCTCCTTTATGCGGACGATATAAAAATGTTCAAGGCAATACATACTCTTCACGATTGCTTGTCATTGCAATCGGACATATCCGCCTTCTCTGATTGGTGCTTGAAGAATGGGCTCACTCTCAATTCATCTAAAACCAAGGTTGTCTCATTTACGCGTAAAACGCACAGTCTTCTCTACTCTTATTCGGTGAATGGTAGGCCGCTGCCCAGGGTTGATGAAATTAATGACCTCGGCGTACTTTTCGACCGTAGCCTCAGCTTCTCCTCTCATACAAAACGCATTGCTCTTCGGGCTATGCGTACACTCGGCTTCATCTGCAGGCTTTCGAGAGAGTTTCGAGCCCCACTTCCTTTCTTAAAGCTCTACCTCTCCATATGCTTGCCGCTTTAGGAATATGCGTCTGTTGTTTGGAACGGCACTTGCCAGTCGAACTGTGAAAAAATCGAAAGAGTTCAGCTAAAGTTTTTACGCATATTTCAACATCGGTTTTCTTGCAAAACTTCCAGCTCTCGTCCCGGACGGAGTAACTCGCTTCCTTCTCTTAGCTGCCGTCGTGTGAGGTCAGATATAATTTTCTTGTATAAACTTCTTCATGGTCACATTCTATGCCCTCAGCTCCTAGCGCGTATCCTTTTGCGTGTACCGCGAAAGAGCATAAGGGAATTCAGACCATTCCAAGTTTCTGCGCTCCTGCACTCCCTCTCCCCTCTGGACAGAATGCAAAAGTTGTTTAATTCTCTTTGTCCTCACCTTGATATATTCGAAAATTCTCTCCCTTCCTTTATATTGAATGTCCGTGACGTTCCACTTTGAGCACTCTTTTTCTCATACATAACTTCCCCTTTCATGCATTTTGTCTTTACTACACTTGTGCGTTTGCACCGGTATTATATTGTTTTTTTCTCTCCCTAATTGTACATCACGTGTACTTGTTTTCATTAATATTATTTCTTTAATACTGTACACTCACGCCTGATTGTCTGTAACGCGTTCACTAATTACGTTTCTTATTGTGTATGATTGTATTTCTAGCTTGTATTTCAGAGGTTTCTTATTCGTTCTCATAAGTATTGTGTTTTCTCTTGTTTGTATTTTGCTATATGCTGTACTTGGCTGTTATCGGTCGTTCATTCTCTTTGTTTATTGTTTCATTAGTTATTTATATGTCTGTTGGCTGTTCTAGCTGTTTTCATTTACCGCTGTTCTCGCTGTTTTCTTGTTTTCGCTTTTTTGCTTCATGCTTGCTGTCACGCCTAGTTTATGTGTCTTTTTTTTCTATCACCTTGACTGCTGCATTACCTCCCCTGAGTGTCTTCCTTTGTAGTGAAATAAATTTACATTTTGTGCGTGTGAATGGTGTACCAGCACCAAGACCTATGGGTTGTTCCTGGGCACCGAAAAATAAAGATTGATTGATTATTATTATTATTATTATTATTATTATTATTATTATTATTATTATTATTATTATTATTATTATTATTATTATTATTATATTATTATTATTATTATTATTATTATTATTATTATTATTATAGAACGCCAGCACCCTTTGATGCATTCAGTGGAATCCTGGGTGTGATCGCTTGGTTGGCATAGAAAATCTACTCATAATGAAAAACCGAGGTTCACTGAAAGGAATTCTTTCATTTCTCATTGAGTGCGTGGACGGGCTTTGTGCGGGCCAAGAGAAGCGGATGTTATGCTGAAATGAGCATCGTGAGTGACTCTTCAACTGCGAAAGAGACCGGTTTGAGTTCTCGAGACTGTCGGAATGAGACGCTGCGTACACGACGGGCCGAGGAAACGATGCTTTCGCAATTCAACTAGGGTTAAGCAGAGCTGAACCACAGCCAATTTTGTCAACCTGCTTTCAGCCTCATTTGGTCAGGGAAGCCTCTTTGTCTCTCCATGAGGCTCTTAATATATGACTCGCCGCAAACAAAGCACAGTTGTGGCATTCATAGTTGTTGGCCTTCCCAGCTGCCACGTCATATCTTGTCCCATTGAGCGCACATGCGAAAGCAGCAGCCGGGGCCGCTTTCACGCTCCCTATTCCTGCAATTTTCTCTTAGTGAGAAAACAGCGTATTCCGGCAGCTACTGCCCTGCAGGTACAAAATAGGCCTAGAGATTAAGTCCGCTGTTGGACACTAACAATACAGCAGTTGTTATTACACCGTCGTTTTGTAATGATTGCTGCTACCATTATAGTTACAGCCGGCTGTGGTTACCTCAGCCTGCTTCGTTCATTGAGAATCCGTGTGCCCGTTTTATTACCTTCCCCCTCCACAAATCAGCGACACTTGCCACGTCACACCACGCGTGGCGCGCAAGAGAGCAGTAAGAGTAACCGAAAAAGCCACTCAGGACTCGCAGCGCAGGGAGGGCGTCATGATAACCTTATTAGCTGGCGTGGTTGGTGGTGGCGTGTGCCTGCGTGCGCGCGTATGTGTATGCGTGCGTGCGTGTATGCGTGCACGCGTGTGTGTGCGTGCGTGAGAGTGCCTGTGTGCAGACGTGCGTGCATGCGTCTGCGTGTGCGTGCGGGTGTGTGTACGTGTCCGAAGAAAATAAGAGTGCCCTCTTCGCTCCATCGGTGTGTGCTCATGCGTGTTTATTGCGCTTATAAGAGTGCCATGAGGTACTTAAAAGTGCTTTAACACCAGCTGGAATGCGCGTGAACCCCCTTCCCCCTCCCTCTCACACGTGCTCTCACTGATGCTCATTTTTTTAAGTTCCTAAAGACGAGGGAAAAGGTACGACTTTGACCAAACTCACTAGACAAGAGCACAGGTCATAAAAGAAGCCAACGAGAGAGTTCTTTCTACGTATTGTTGGGGAAGGGGTTTCAACCCCATCGCAGGCCACCGGTGTTGGGGATTGCAGTTCAGCGCTACAGGTGCCACCAGAGTTCGAGGGGCCCTTGAGTAGGCTAACTCGTTGAGCCCCGCAGGTCCCGTCTCCGAATGACGTTGTCGGACTCCGTTAAGTACGAAAACTACAGTACGGTTTATTATCATTTTTACAATCATGAGAATCCAAAGTGTGGATCTGGAGCTGCACTCGCTGTCGTGTTTTATATCGTTCGCCGTCCCTAGATTCCTTAAGTTGAGTACGCCCTCGCCGGGGTGGGAGTGGCCTGCAACATTCACTCGCGCGCACAAACTCACGCCACCGCACATATGGACACGCCCCAGTCACATGCCGAGCCCGAGAGAGAGAAGGATGCCGTCGGGATCATGCCAATGAAGGTAGATGACGTCAACTGGCCAGTCGAAGGTTCCCACACGCCGCCGGCACCTGTACTTCAATAGATGACCGCCGACACGCAAGGCCAGAATGCAAGATTTGGTAGGGAAGCTGAAAGGCGTCGCTTGTCCATTGAGATGCCTGCGAAGAATGCGGAAGATGACCGCCAGCCCGCCGCTGTCCTCCCAACGCCTTCGAGCCACCGGAAACGAGGCCCCTTTGTCCCCCGGAAGGCTTCTCTTAAACTCATTGTGTCAATGCTGCACCTCGTCACTGTAACCTGTACCCAAAGCTGCTACAGCTGTTTTCCACAAAAATTCTGCAGCCTCACTTCGTTCGGTTAACCTCCGCATAACACAAACATCTGACTGACCACGCGCCGCTAAACACGGGTACATAAATGCGTACAAATACACGCACTTTCATTGCCCCTGCAATGCATTAGCTACACTGTCGTTAATTCAGCAACAAACCCTTGGTATCTAAACCAAGTTTGACACTCCCTGATCTACTGAACACACTGAAGCAAAGATGTGCAAAAATTCATAGCCAAAAACGTTCTGCCGCGAACAGTCAAAATTAAGGAATCAAAGTCCCACCTACACGACTCATGCTGCATTCCTGTGAGTGCACTTGTCATTTGGTAGCATGACAACTTGGCACTCTTCATTGCTAAGTCAATGATACAATAACGTTTATCGAAGTTATAAGAAAATACAACATCCGATCAACTTCGAATCACTAGCCCAAAACACAGTAGCCTTTTGCTCTGCGATTTTACACACATAAAAAAGAGGAATCAAAAACATCTACTTCGAATGGCTGCGCGGGGTAGAAGCTGACTCACCACCTCCGCGTTGAAAGAATTACTCATAGAGACGCGCCCGCCGATGTGGCGCTCTGACTGATTATACTGCTGTCCACTCGTGACAAAAGCAACTTAAAAAAACCATTCCTGATCGCTACTGTAATCTCTACAAATCCTCGACGCGGTCAGAAGGCCTTGGTAGCGCATGCAAAGGTGAGAACCTACAATGGGTAATGTGCTGTGACCAGCGCAAGAAGATCCTGTTTGATTTTGCCCCAAGCCCGAAGTTCGGCTACCCTTTCGCCCTGCGCGCTGCCTAGAATACAGCGCCGAAAGTGAAGGACACATCTTTCTTCCCAAGTGCGCGCGCCCGACAAGCCTGTATTTGTGGTCTCTGTACCACGAATCCCTACGCTCGCATGCGCCGAGTGTCGCGCAACCCACAGAGTTCTGATCCTTTGGCCCCTTTGCCTGGTGTCTCACCGCGTTTTTGTCAGGCGTGCGCGGCCTGAGTCTTCTTGCAGGCCGATGCCCCTTGAAGAATTATTGGCCTGCTCTGGTCGGAAAACGCGCTCTTCCCTTTCCGTTAACCCGCCGCCGTGGCTCAGTTCTTAGGCCGCTCGGCTAATCATCCGGAGTTCCCGGGTTCGAACCTTACAGTGGCGGCTGCGTTTTTATGAAGGCAAAACGCTAAGGCGCCCTTGTGCTGTGCGATGTCAGTCCACCTTAAGGGCCCATTCACACTTGAGGGTCGCAGAGATCGCGCGCCTGTTTTGGTCGAAAAGCGACGGTCGCAAACGGTCGCGTTGGTTGAAAAGCGACAGTCGCGGGCCAGTCGCCAGCTGTTCCATTTTGCAGCCCCGCGACTTCGAGTCGCAAACCGCTGAACCAGTCAGCGAGCGAGCCGAGCTTTCGGCAATGACGCCGCTCGCGGGTGCGCCCTAGTCGTCGCTAAGCCTAGCCGGTTTCATATCGATGCCGCAGCTGAGGGCGTTTCGGAACTGACCAGCGCTGTAACCAGGACGCTATTTACGTCACCGCATTGTTGTGAGCCCCGTCTCATGATAATATAAAAACATGCTCTATTTCCGCGACGCCTTCAGCAGCGGAGAAAGCAGACGCCAGGCGATCGAGCCGCTTAGGGCAACAGCAGCAAAGCGGCTATGAGAAGAAATTTGCTTGTATCCAGCAGCTCGGTATTGGTCAACGACCCTCAAATTTGATTCATTTTTTTTAATTCGACTTCCCAGAGCATCGTATGTACACGAACAACATACTAGAGCATTTTTCTGACGATAGCGGCTGGCTGGCAGGACGCTTGTACGGCCGCGGTGCACATTGCCGCTATATCTTCCTCTTCGCTAAGGTTGTCACAGAATATTGCTAATATCGAGGGACCAAAGCACTTTCGAGGGCCAAGCGCGAGCGCAGGAGACGTGGCCAAAGCAGACGAAACTCTCGAAAGAGCGCGAACGGCGTCATTCCCAAGAGTTCTCATTTCAAACCAGAATCGAACGAGAAGGCGATCCCCAGGTCGCCTTCGGAAATGTGAACATCGGTGCTGTCGAACTGCGGTGTGGTCGCAGGCCACTGCTGGTCGCGCGACCTCTGGCACTCTCAAGAGTGAATGAGTCCTAGGGATCCCCAGGCGGTCGAAATTATTCCGGAGCCCTCCACTACGGCACAGCTTCTTTTCTTCTTTCACTCCCTCCTTTATCCATTCCCTTGGGCGCTGTTCAGGTGTCCAACGATACATGAGACAGATACTGCGCCATTTCCTTTCCCCAAAAATCAATTATTATTATCATTCCTTTCCTTTACTATTGTCAACTTTAAAAGCACCTGCGCGTGCCGCCTGACCAGTAACTGTAGCTGCAAGATTAAAGGTCCAACGCTGGAAGGATTTTCTTTTCCTTCTGCAACATTTCTATATGTGCTAACATTATCACCTGTCTACGCACTTGAATTTAGAACTTTACTATCAATCCGCTTTTTCTCGGTTCTTGTCCTTTTCCTTTTATTTCACATAGACTGTTCCGTGCGGGTCTCCTGATCATAACTAGTTTCCTCTAGTATTGAAGCGAAGACCTTTACTACGCTAGTCAAACCCGCGCTTCGCGCAAGCCGGCGAATGTCGGGGCTATAGTGAACTAGAATGTATTCTAGTTCACTATAGTCGGGGCATGTGATGCGAAGGCAAGATAACCGCTGGTCTTTAAGGGTAACGGAGTGGGTTCCAAGAGAAAGTAAGCGTAGCAGGGGGCGGCAGAAGGTTAGATGGGTGGATGAGATTAAGAAGTTTGCAGGCAAAGGGTGGATGCAGCTGGCAAAGGATAGGGTTAATTGGAGAGACATGGGAGAGGCCTTTGCCCTGCAGTGGGTGTAGTAAGGCTGATGATGATGATGATGATGATGATGATGATGATGATGATGATGATGATGATGATGATGATGATGATGATGATGATAGTCGGGGCATTAGTGACGTCACGCACGGCGCAGATGGCCGCCGCCGACTCCGTCGCCTGAAATTTCACCGCTGCCGCGCGTGACGTCTTTTTCTCTCTCTCGCTCCCTTGTCACTACTGCGCATGCGCCACTAGTAGCACCGAGCCGCAGGTGTTCAGCCGCTGCGCAGCGCTGCGCCTTTCCTCAAAAACCAACTTTCAATTTTCAGTTCTCTCTTTCTTCTTTCCCTCCCTCCTTTATCCCTTCCTTTACAGCGCTGTTCGGGTGTCCACCGAGATAAGTGAGACGGTTACTGTGCCATTTTTTTCCTCAAATACCAAACAAACCAAGTTAGCCGACGGCGTTCTTAGAGTTCATTGGCGTTGACAACTTTATAAAGGCCGTTCATTTTCACGAAAGGAAAGGCGCACAACCGGCTCCGAGGGCCAGTGGTGACCTCAATCTCGCTTTAATGTACGTGGCGTTGGTGTCCAACTAATAATAATAATTGGATTGGGGGGAAAGGAAATGGCGCAGTATCTGTCTCATATATATCGTTGGACACCTGAACCGCGCCGTCAAGGAAGGGATAAAGGAGGGAGTGAACGAAGAAAGGAAGAAGAGGTGCCGTAGTGGAGGGCTGCAGAATAATTTCGACCACATGGGGATCTTTAACGTGCATTGACATCGCACAGCACACGGGCGCCTTAGCGTTTTTCCTCCATAAAAACGCAGCCGCCGCGGTCGGGTTCGAACGCGGGAACTCCGGATCAGTAGTCGAGCGCCCTAACCACTGAGCCACCGCAGCGGGTAAGGTGTCCAACTGCAAAAGCCTGCTTTGATTGCGTTCCGCACACTGAATAGGCAGCGCGCCCTCCCTGCCACCCTGGGAGGTGGCATGCAGTTAATGGTTGATCGCGAGAGATTGATCACCAAATGACCGCTGCGGCCTAGCTATTGCTGCAGTGCCGCATGTCAGCCACAACGATGTCAGCGCTAATGCGTTCAGCCATATCTCTCTCTCTCACCACCGCCACATGTATCAAAGCACAAATGAGGCGTCTGCATATCCAGAGAGCCAGTTATGCGCCCTTCCGTTGCTCAAAGGTATCGCCGTGTAGAACATTGACAACGCCAACGAAAACAGTGAACGCCGACATCATTTGCATTGTATATCCTGGATTAGCTGAGCTAATCCACGTTAATTTTTTCACTCGCAACTTGCAAACCTTCATCATAACCAAAGCTGGCCTCCTTGTCTCTTTCCTCTGAAACGGATTGCTCATCTAGAATCGCGATCGAAACATGGCAGAACCCGACTGCAGCTGCCGCGTTCCGTTGGAAGCGAAACGCTAAGGCGCCCACGTGCTGTCCGATATCAGTGCACGTTAAAGATCCTCAGGTGCGGGAAATATTCCAGAGCACACCACTACGACACCTCTTTCTTTTTAGTTCCTCCCTTGTCCCTTCTCTTATGCGCGGTTTCGGTGTAAGGCGATATGTGAGACAGATACTGTGCCATTTTCTTTCCCCAAAAACGAATTTTCAGTTTCGCGCCGGGGACGCTCAATTACGTCAAGTCATTGATTTTGGTCCAAATAGCGAAGGTGAAATTTCGAGAGTGGCCCGGGACAAATTTTTGGAAATGAAAACGGTTCATAGTTTATGGGGGTTTACCGTCCCAAAGCGACTCCGGCTACTAGGGACGCCGTTGGGAAGGCCTCCAGAAATATCGACCACCTGGGGTTCTTTTTTACGTGCACTTACATCACACGGCACACGGGCCTCTAGAATTTCGCCTCCATCGAAATTCGACCGCCGCGGCCGGGATCGAACCCGCGTCTTTCGGGCCGGCAGCCGAGCGCCATAACCACTCAGCCAACGCGACGGCTTATTTGGAAATGTATCGGGTCGAAATTCTAGGTTACCGGCCGTAGCGCCGGGGATGCTCAATTAAGACTGGACATCGATTTTGGTTCAATTCATCCGAGGTCAAATTTCGGGGGTTGCCGGGGTCACATTTTCGGAAATGACTCGGAGCACATTTGTAGGACGCAATCGTGTTGGTCACGGTTAATTATGATCGGACATCGATTTTGGCCCGAATTGGGCAACGTCAAATTTCGAGGGTTGTCCGGGCCAAGTTCGTGCCACTTGCTGCCACAGTTGCTATGGCCACTAGCGATACACAACGCGTGCCCATTAGATCCGACAGTCTAGGGCTACCCGCCGTGGTGTCTCAGTGGTTAGAACGCTCAGCTGCTAATCCCGAGTACCGGGTTCGATCCCGACCGCGGCGAGGGGAAAGAAGGCTTATCATGGTTAGAGGGGCGTGCTCACATCATGTGGGAGACGTCTGAGAACGCGCATCCACAATGCGGACACTCCCCCTTAGAAGACGGACTTAAAAATTTTAGTTTGGTTTAGCTCTGGTTAACCCTAGTTCAATTGCGAGAGCTTCGTTTCCTCCGCACGTCGTCTACGCAGCGTCTCATTCCGACGCTTTCGAGAACTCAAACTGGTCTCTTCCACAGTTGAAGTGACTCCAGAACATGGCACGACTTCTAGCCGCATCTTCGTTAGACTCTTCTCGAGTCATGCGGCGCATTCTTATGCCGTCTCTTGAGCCCTTTGTCTCTTCCTCGCTTCATTCTTTCGTTGTTGCCTATCTTTTGCAATCTTTATAACGGCTAGAATCCACTGAGGCAATGGCTCAGTGGTTAGGGCGCTCGACTACTGATCCGGAGTTCCCGGGTTCGAACCCGACCGCGGCGGCTGCGCTTTTATGGAGGAAAAACACTAAGGCGCCCGTGTGCTGTGCGATGTCAGTGCACGTAAAGATCCCCAGGTGATCGAAATTATTCCGGAGCCCTCCACTACGGTGCCTCTCTCTTCCTTTCTTCTTTCACTCCCTCCTTTACCCTTCCCTTACGGCGCGGTTCAGGTGTCCAACGATATATGAGACAGATACTGCGCCATTTCCTTTCCCCAAAAACCAATTAATATTATCATTACTATTAAGCGCATGCATATCTATATACAAATGTACCCCCGCGAGCCAACACCTCCTCTCCCTCTACCCCAGCGGAGCACATCTGTAGCGGTATTGCGGATCGCTCTCAATCGAAACTCTCTCAAAAAGTGTCTCATTTGCCCCATTTATTGGCCGGCCGTGGCCGGCCGCGCCTCAAAGCGTTTGAGACACAAAATTACGGCAGTTGACATCGTCGTATACGCGGGTGACCACGCGAGCAACAGTGTAGGAGGGTGCATGAAGACGACTTTGAGGCGCGGGATGAGTTATTTCGACGCTTCGACTTAAGAAGGAGACTGTGCAGTGGCTCTGCGACGACCTCGCCGTTGAACTGGGAGATGCGCTGTCAGTGGAGTGGCAAGTGCTGTGCGCACTGCACTTCTTCGCCACCGGGGGCTTTGAAGGCGCCGATGGAAATGAAGAAAACTTCGGCGCAGCTCAACCGACTGTTAACAAGTGTTTGTGGCGGGTAGCGGAGACCAATGTCAACGTTCGGTCGCAGAGAGGGTGTTTTCGCTTTCCGAGGAGACCCGAGGAGAAGGCTGCAGCGAAGGAGGCCTTCCTTTGCCTAAACTTTCGCCGCGGCAGCATTCCCGGCGGCGTCGGGTGTGCCGATTGGGCCCTCATCGCTATCAAGGATCCTGGGGCAGCGCTTCGAATGTGAAGGTAAGTATACCTCAGCCTCTGTTTTTGACCGCATGAGTTCAGCTACAAGTGCGGGCCTCGGCAGGTAGAGTAAGTTCGTGCTGTGCGTGTTTTTTCTCAGATCTGTGGCGAGAAGATGCGCAATCTGGCCGTGGGCACGCGCTGACGCGCATCCTACCACGACACGTTCGTCTAGAGGCACTCCGAGGCGGAGCAAGGCCTGCTGGACGACAGTGAGTTTCTTCTGGGTAAGCAGTAAAAAAGCCGTGTTAACCGTCGGGCAAACTCAGCCACATATAGTGAGCTCCAGCACTATGCATTTACCCGGATCTGAAAGCTACAAGAATCAGTCTGGCTAGTTATACCAATGCAAACATGTTACAGTATGTAACAGTGTATTGCCACCCTTTTGTTAATTATAATTGCAGCAGAAACACAGGACACATATAACATTGTTGAAATGCATAGCCTTTCCTGTTGAAGAAACCAAAGCAAAATGCACCAGACAGCGCTTGTGTTTTGTAGGCTATGAAAGCGCGTCATTTATATCAATATGGTGGTAAAAGACTGACCTTACAGCAGTGCTCACTTATACATCTCAATGCTGCGTGTCTGTATGCTCTTGAATGTCATATTTAGCAAAGCCTGGGAGTGGACTACTTGTCATGAGTCTTCTACTGTATAGCAGATCGTCCTGTAAGGCTGCTGAGATCACTGACAAAGGATATGCTTAACTGCGTCATTTCTTTGTTATGCAGGAGACTATGTCTACCCACTGGAGCCATGGCTACTTGCACCAGTTGCGTGGCATCACAGACCCGACTCAGCAGAAGGCCTGTACACCCCGCCCATGCTTTCACGCGATTTGTAGCTGAGCGCTGTATTGGTGTGCCGAAGAGCTGCTTCCGTTGTTTTCAAGGGCACCGGATGCACCACAGCCAATGGGAGTGGACAGGGCGCATCATCAACGCACGTGCTGCACTTCACAGCCTCTGTTTGGGTGCACCCATATCAGCAGAGGGTGCAGGCGACACTGCCACTGACCCAGATAACAATGGCCTACCTCCAAATGGTGGCTACCTCGTAGAGACAGGCTCCCTACTCAGGAAGAGCAAAGCGCTACTGTAATTTCAGCCTCTGTAGGACGACCAGTCTCCAGAGGCAGACGTACCTAGGAATGGTGCAGCAACAGTTGATTGCGGTGGAAACTTGGCGTCTAGCGACTCACCATGCTGGTGTGGAGAGTCATATCAGCCACTGTTCCTGTTGCCACTGTCATTACTTTGTTTCAGTGCACAACACGCATCTGCAAGTCTCTGAGCAACTGTGTGATCTGGTTGTGCCCTTGGCCAACCTATGTGTGGCCAGAAGCCTGCAGTGACAAACAAGTGACCCCAACGGCTGCCACTTCATTTTCAGTGTGTTTGCCAGTATACCTCCCAGTCCCTCAGCAGCGTTTTGCACAGTCTCTTCCTGAAAGCGGAAAAGGTGTTGAAGCAGCTCGACCAATTTGTGAAAAGCATCATTTTGAACCTCTTTTGTCAATGCTTATGTAAGTCCACCTGCCCCTTCCCTGCTATCTCCTTCCAGCTTGGTGGAGTGCCGGTGCTCATTACCTGTGAACCAAAAGTGTAGCGCTGGAATCAGGCACGAAATATTTGTGACGCTTGTTCGAATCAAAAAGCAACATCAAAGCTGTTTTTAGTGCATCATACATTCAGTAAGCGCGTCTATTTGTTTAGGCACAGCATTTGAAACGAGGGTTTCTAATGCAGAAAAGGCAGTGTACATACAAGCATACTTTACCTCAATGTACAATTCCCATGTGGCATTTCTGAGTGCGTTTAAGAAAAAAATTTTTGAAATATTGAATTCAAAGTGCATGTTTTATTTCATACAGAGGCTATCTGTACAATAAATACGGCATAGTACAGTGTACATAATGCATTTTCAGGACTATAAAACATTTTGGCACTTATAAGATGTCTAAATACCGAAGTTAATCTTTTAGCTTAGTGGTATGTGGCTAGGGGTTTCACTCGGTGCTAAAAGCTGTACCTACTGCAAGGAGACCGCTGTACAACAATGCATAATAAATATTGTAAGGTGGAGTGGCTACAAGGACTGCTGAATGACTAGAACATCTTCACAGATAGACAAAGATGTGGAAACATTAAAGACACATCATCAAGGAGATGGTGTGTGAGTAGAGGTTAGTGTACAATCACAAATCATGCAACACCATTACTGGAAATGCTCTACAGCTCTAATAATATAGAGGCAGCTTCATTATGCGAAATTTTGAGCACTCGGTTATTGCCCCCTTAAGTGACACCTAGCTTGGTTTGCATAACACAGGGCTATGAAGTCTTGTCCATGATGACACGAGACTATGACAAAGCCAAATGGCCGGATAAGCTCCTCATGCTATCCCACAATATGTGTGACAAGTGCAACTTCTTCAAGCTACTTTTCGTCTAGGTATTTATTATCCTAGTCATTTTCAGCTGGCTGTTCCCTTTCTAACTGGAGCGGCCTGTATAGAGGGTGCCTCTGATATAATGGACCATAGTTTAAAAAAAAACAAGTGGTCTTCTGACCTGAAAGGAAGTGCATGTTAGAAGTTTTGAAAAGTATTTAAAGCCCTTCAAACAGTGCCCTCACCAAACCCAGTTATACCAACATCACTCCGCCTGCTGAGCAAAATACAATAGCATATTACACATCACTGCCCTGTGCTACACAGCACTGCCCTGGATCATATGCAATTCAAGCGCTGTGTACCAGCAGACATGAACAAACTTGCTCAGCTTTCTGCCCAGTTGCAATTAGCCTCTACAGAAGTTATAGAAGCAAACTACTTCCTTCCTGGTTGACCCTGGATCTACTTAAAAATCAGCAAATAACGTTAATAGAACAAGCTCGTTCTCTCCTCGGTGACAACAGCAAAGTTATCAAATCAAGTGCTTCTTTTCTCTCGAAACAAACTAAGTGTAGCATAAACATCACATTTTCTGCATCTTTCACAGGAAGAAAAAGAAACTACCGCAACAACTGCACATGAACCGAACGGAGCTACAAAATTAGGAACGGAAGATCAAGTGCTTAGCCCGATGTGTGCGGCATCGGTTGGTTACGAGGCAGAAGAGTGATTGCTTCCACAGAGGCAGCCCGTGTCGGCTTTCATTTCCCGCGCCGGGATTGCAAGCTATCAGCAGCTGCACCTGTCTGCTCCTGTCTGTCGGCAGTTGCTTCTGTGTTATGGTTCATGGTTTTCTGGTATTTTCTAAAGAAAATAAACAGAACCACATGTCGCTCGGTCATCGATAGGCGCCGACCGAGAAAAGAGACTAAAGTTGTCGTCGATTTTCGATACCAGCACTCCTTGTAAGTTGATCTCCGCAGGCCCGCTGCATACACTGCCTTGAAACAAATTTTTCTGCGCACTTAAAGATATGCGCAAAGTACCTTGATTTCAGACGACACGCAAAAAAACAGGAACTAGCCATGGAATCGCTGGGTTTCTTTCAGGCCGCAATGTTCACGCGATATCACTGCCAGCGCGCCCTCATGGAGGAAGAAGTTACAATACCGCAAATTTATTTGAAAAAATAGGAACGCTTCTAATTTTTCTTCGTGTTATTACCTTTACAACACAGTTTATTACCAAAATAAAACAATATTTTTTTTTCTTCACATCGTTTATGTTTATATTTAGACTAACATGTTCACGCTTTACCGCTGAAAGCACAACTTCGCGGAAACAATAGTGACTAAACAGCAAACTTAATTTCTAATAATAATTGGTTTTTGGGGAAAGGAAATGGCGCAGTATCTGTCTCATATATCGCTGGACACCTGAACCGCGCCGTAAGGGAAGGGATAAAGGAGGGAGTGAAAGAAGAAAGGAAGAAGAGGTTCCGTAGTGGAGGGCTCCGGAATAATCTCGACCACCTGGGGATCTTCAACGTGCACTGACATCGCACAGCACACGGACGCTTTAGCGTTTTTCCTCCATAAATACGCAGCCGCCGCGGTAGGGTTCGAGTCCGGGAACTCCGGATCAGTAGTCGAGCGCCCCAACCACTGAGCCAAACTTAATTGCAAAACTGAAAACACTGCTTGTTTAGCTTGGTGTTGTTGAGTTTGAAATAGTTTCTTAGCAAAATAGTTTCTTAGCAAACTGCGTCTTTACAGCAAAACATTAGTCTACGGTCCCTTGTGCGAATATATTTTTCCGGGGCGGAGCCCTGCTACTAGCTACCGTGACCTTGCTCGTCATTGGCCGATTCCGCGGTCGGCATCTGGCGGTGTCGTCATTTTGACGTCACGATCTCAAAATTGAGACTTTCTTTTGACAACGATCCGTAATACCGCCCCTAGTGGAGTGAGCGGCGACGGAAGCGACGTCGACGGCGGCGCCTTCTGTTAGAGCGCGGCTGCGGCGTTGCTAGGCAACGGCAGCTCAAGGTCGTTCGTGGGCCACACCATACGGCATACGGCTGAAGTGCGACCACGCGACTAGCCGACCTGGCTGCCGGGCACATTACCGTGTTGGTATATAAGCGAAGGAGCCAACGCTCCTCGCTTTTGGTTAGCCCTTTCACATGGGGGATGAAAGCGGCTATGCTTACCCCCATTTCTCCTCACCTACCCGAGCGAGCTGTGAGGCTGCCCTGCTCGGCTGCTCTATGTTAGAGCGCCAAATATCCCTCGTCGCTAGGGCCTCAGCTGCCGCGGAAGCCACAGGGGTCCCGCACTAGAGACCGCTCCTAGAATTTCTAAGGGGCTGGCTCTTAAGGCCAGTCGCCACTCTCTCCTGTAAACAGCCGTAAATAAATGTTTTCCACCACCACCACCACCGGACCGCGGTGGCGGCGTTTCGAGGGAGGCGAAATACAAAGGCGGCCGTGTGCGATGTCTGTGCACGTTAAAAAAAACCCAGGCGGTCGAAATTATTCCGGAGCCCTGCACTACGGCACCTCTGTCTGTTCCTTCTTTCGCTCCCACATTCCTGCCTTCCCTTACGACGCGATTCAGGTGTGCACCGAGATATGCGAGGCAATTACTCCGCCATTTCCTTTCCTCAAACGCCAATTTTTTCGCATAGGGCTCGACACACCCTTCTGGCTACATTGTGTGTGGCGATTCAGCAGCGACATCACATTTTGTCGGCACTTTTCTCGGCGCTTTGCGGGATTTTGCATTAAATAAACGTGTCATATGATGCGATGAGCGACGCGCTGCATCATAAGAGATTTTTCTTGCGAATTAGCGTGCAAAACTTTCAGTAAAACTCCCAATAACTAGTGCACTCTGTCGGTTCCTTTCTACTATACTGTGCAGGCTTGGCCTATGCCCCCCGATTTTTTTAGCATTGAATAGTTCCTTTTCTGCGTGAATGATAAAAACGTTTTTCTCAAGATATGTTCACAGACCTCGCCCAAATAAATGTGGTATGTGTTGATGTATAAACGGTGGCGTACCTATGTGCTTCACGCTAGGAGCGTTCAGTATTTTGTCGCAATGGCATTGCGGGCTCCTCAAGAGCCATAGTCTTGAGCGGTGCCGCCATGCCTGCGAGTACCAGTCTTCAGATTGTCGGAGACAGGCAGGCCTGAATACATGGTTTACGCGGAGTCTACCGTGTCGAGCTTATGGGAATTACCGAGATATGCAGCGCGTTTGCCGGCTGCGTGGCTCCTCGGACCACCTTCGGGCGCGCTGCTCGGAGCATTCCTGCGGACGCTGCGGTGTCCTCATCCACCGGAGCGGAGTCTCCGTCCAGCTCTCCCGAAGCTGCAGTGATCACCAGCCGAATGTGACGTATTCTCAGCGCCGCTGCTATTCAGACGAGCCCACTGGCGCCTTCCCATCGCTCGAACCAGCGACGCATATTAAACTCGGTCGACAACGAACCGAGAGGAGGCACAAACGGACTCGGCAGAAGCTCCCTCATTAGGCAAACTGTCAAGTTCGGCACTTTTTGCGGAGGCGGAAGGAATGCCCTGAGAAGACGTGGCGGTCCTGAGCCTGTTGCTGCTGTGTCTGTGTTCGCAGCTGATCAAATGGTTGCCACTGCCCCCCCCCCCTTAATTGGGTGGGAGGAGCACAATCCAGGCTGTTCCTGCTGCCGCCACGTCGGCGCCTCTTGAACCGCTGGGCACGTCTGCGGAGCTCGCGTGAAAAAGCTGTAGTCGATGCCTGCGGATGCGACTACGTGCAAAGTCCGCAGTGCCTGGGAAAACAAACTGTTTCCAGCCGGCTCGCAAGTTTGCCTTGAATGTAGCTACAGGTCAGCGGCGTCGCAAGTTTGACCTTGAGTGTAGCTAGAGGTCACACCATGAGCATAACAGGTGGTAGTCAGGTTCTACACATAACGTCAGCTACATCAGCGGCACCAGCGGCTGTTGCACCAAATATCTCTACTTTCACCTATGACTTTTGACCTTGACATTGACCTCCGGTAAAGCGGGAAAGCGTTCGCCGTCATCGCATTCTCTCGTCATGAAAGGGTTCTGCATCGACTGCCGCCTTTCCTTCCACCCCGCGGCGACGAAGGCCTGTCTGCAGATGAAGAGGATCACCGCCGCCGTGCACAAGCTCACCGCTCGAGGCCAGGGCATCTCCCAGCAAGCCGCGCTCCGTCTATACAATGCCGCAGCTTTGGGGGCGGTGCTCTATGCGCTGCCGCTCATCACGGTGCGCAAGCCGTGCTGGAAGAAACTCGAGCTTCAGCACCGCAAGTCCCAGCGCGTGTGCCTGGGCCTGCCCAAAAACTCGCAGTGCGCCGCAACGTTGGCCGAGGCAGGAGCGTGGCCACTTGAGCTCCAAGCAGCGCGCAGGGTATTGAATCACATCGACCGGCTTCACCACGCACCGGACGGCGGCTCGCTGCTGCAGCGTATGCGCTCGCTTCCGCGCTCACGAATGGGCGCGGCGCTGCTCGAGTATGAGCAATTGACTCAGGGCCCACCCCCCTACGGCTCCTGCGCGCCCTGGCCTGCTGCCTCGGAGGTACAGCGAGAGATCGTCGGCATTGCGGGAAAGCGGAGAACACCCCTCTGTGCTGTGCAGCAGCTGGCCAGAGCCGTCATACGCGAGGAGCTCCAGGACCATCTCCTGATGTACACCGACGACTCAGTGGCCCGCGACTGGCAGATACCGGGGCTAGGAAAAAACTTTTACTTCGTATTTACAATTATTTTTTAATAAAACCATTACCACCACCATAAAACGCCCGAGTTACCGGTTTCTAACACGACCGTGGCGGCTGCGTTTTCATGGAGGGAAAACGCTAAGGCGCACGCGTGCTGTGCGGTGTCAGTGCATGTTAAATATCCCCAGCTGGTGGAAATTATTCTGGAGCCCTCCACTGCCGCATCTATATTATTATTATTATTATTTCTTCTTTCACTGCCTCTTTATCCCTTCCCTTACCGTGCCGTTCAGGTGTCCAATGAAATATGAGACAGATACTGCGCCATTTCCTTTCCTCCAAAACCTTTTTATTATTATTATTATTATTATTATTATTATTATTATTATTATTATTGCGCCCAGTAAGGACGCACGTGTGCTGTGCTCCCGCCCGTTTTTTGGTAAGCAGCAGTTTTTTCGTTGTGCCGACTGCAAAAAACGTTTACACGCGAAGTGTGTCACTTGGAGTGACGACGAGCTGCAGCTTTCGAAGCCCGGCTCGCGACCATTCATGTGCAATCTGTGTTTGTCGACTTGCGGCGGTGCTAAGCCTAGCGACGGTGGCGTGTCAGCGGCTGCATTCTTTTCTTCCACGGCCCACCAGCCCCATCACCCGACCGACCCGATCGGTTCCCTCGCTTTCTCCCCGACGGGCGAACCTGACGGTGCGCTTGCCTCGCTTCGGGCTCTCCTCCTGAACGCACTTGAGGGAATCTCGTTTCTGAGCGACGAGGTCGCCCAGCTGCGGGAGGAGAATGAGCGCCTTCATCGTGACAACTCGCGGGCGCTTGCTCTCCAGGCCGAGGTCGTTGCCTCTCTGCGGGCTGATGTTCGCAGCCTACGCGAGGAGCTTGCGAGGCGCCCTGCTTCATCGCAGCGTGATCCGCCTTTCGACGAGCCCCTGTCCGCGAGCAGTCCTTCCCGTATGCTCCAGCCATCCAAGAGCTACTCTGCTGCCCTTCACTGTGGGATGGCACCCGTTGATTTGGTCACCTGCCCGACATCTGTATCTGTTCCCCCCCTTATAGTTAACTCGCCTGAGGCGCAGAAGAAGCACCGAAGCCCAGCCATCACTGGCTCGTCGAGCTCATCCAGTCACAACGTCGCCAGACCTCAGAAGCGCCCGAAGGCTAATTTCGTCTCCAAGCTGTGCCCTGTGACAACGTCTGCTGATCTGACGAACCATCTGAAGTCCGTGAACGTCACCCCCTTTCCTGCCGGCAGTGTAAAACGAAATATGACTCTTACTCGTCCTTCTACCTCACAGTCAGTGCGGAATTTTACGATCAGCTTGTTGACCCTTCGATGGGGCCTACGGGCTGCATCTTCAAGGCTTTTCGTGGAAAGCTCCTGGATGGTATGTTACATCCTTCCGAGCTGACGGGTGATTGCAGTCAACCCTAACTTGGATATATATTACCAAAATGCCCGAGGTCTTCGGACTAAGGGACCTGTATTTTTTTCCAATGTATTAGCCTCTTGTTATTCGGCTGTTGTAATTACTGAGACCTGGCTGTCTAGCAAAATTAACTCAGGTGACTTCTTTCCTAATAACTATTCTGTTTTTCGAAGTGACCGCCCTGAATCAGCTTCTAAACAAAAGGGAGGGGGAGTGCTCATTGCTATTGACAGTTCCGTGCAGTGCGTTCGGCGTTCCGACCTGGAAACCATCGAAGAATCAGTCTGGTTAGAGCTCACTTTAACTCGACATCAAAAACTTTTATTGGCAGCTTTCTACATTTCCCCTAATCTGCCTCCTCCTGCCTACGATGATGTACTACATTCTATCGAATATGTTATCACTTCTCATAGCAAGCACAAACTACTCATTTTAGGGGACTTTATTACTCCAGGTATTAACTGGAATACCTTTACATATTCTCACAACAATCATTATGTAGTTAGTAAGTGCAACCGGCTTTTAGATTTCACAGCATTTAACACCTTGCAGCAACACAATTTAATTGAAAACTGTTGTGGTAATGTTCTTGACATTTGTTTATCTAATTTTGAAATTGTTCGAGTCTCGACATCTGACATCTCACTTACTCGTTGTGACAAATTTCATCCTCCCATTCTAATAACGGCTTCGGTTTCTGTCGCACCTTCTGCTAATTCAAATCGTGTGGGCAATTCCCCCCGTTTCGCTTATGCACTTGGCGACTATGTTGGTCTCTTCGGTTTTTTCTCTTCTGTCGACTGGTCCGTTTTAAACGAAATCAGCGATGTTGACGAACAAGTCAGTCGCTTCACTGAAATAGTTCTCAATGGTATGCGCCAGTACATACCTGTGCACACTCCTACTCGTAGCAAGTTTCCGTCCTGGTTTTCCAAGGAACTTAGAACAGCGCTGAAACTTAAGGAGCGGTCCCACCATAAAGCGAAACGCCCCGGGCTGGATACATGGGCAGATGAATTTCGCCGCTTGCGTTCCCTTTGCAAACGCCTGTACAAGCGTGATCATGAGTCCTATCTTGAATATTTAGAGAATAGTGCCTCTAATTGTCCTAATGAATTCTGGAGATACGTTCGCAAACGTTCGAATAAATCTGATAATCATATTCGCTTAGTTGACTCTCATGGGAATGAAATTCGGAATGTCGCTGGCGGCTTTGCTCAACACTTTTCCTCCGTGTACAAATCTCCACGTTGCGATTCCGTATGCCTTCCAGCTGGCGCACCTAATTCCGTTCTTCTTGACGAGAAGTTAGTGAGAGTCTTAAGTGTTTGAAACCATCTTTGTCCCCTGGGCCTGATGGCATTCCAGCCGCCATAATAAAAGCCTTCAGTAGTACCTTCGTCCCTGTTTTAACCACGATATTTAATAACTGCTTGAAAAATTCTGCGTTTCCCCGCGTGTGGAAAACGGCGCTTGTTTTCTCTGTCTTCAAATCAGGAAACAAATCTGATGTTTCGAACTACCGCCCCATTTCTCTTCTTTGTGCAACCTCTAAGCTTTTTGAATTGGCTTTGCACAAAGTACTTTCCTTCCACCTCAAACATGTAATCATACATAATCAGCATGGTTTCATAAAAGGTCGTTCTACTACAACTGACCTTGTGACTTTTATGACGTATACTTCAGCTGAAGTCCTTCAGAGGAGTCAGGTAGACGCTGTGTACTGTGATTTGAGCAAAGCTTTCGATGTTGTTACTCACTCATTACTTCTTCAAAAGCTTCTGCTGTTCGAGATCGACGTTTCAATTGTAGCCCTCCTACGCAACTATCTTTATGAACGGTCCTGCTTTGTCAGTGTAAATGGACAGACCTCATTTGTTTACACTCCAACCAGCGGAGTTCCTCAGGGCTCGGTATTAGGCCCGCTTCTGTTCTCTGTTTTTATCAATGACGTTTCCTCCGTGGTCAAAAACTCCTGCTTTCTCCTTTATGCGGACGATATAAAAATGTTCAAGGCAATACATACTCTTCATGATTGCTTGTCATTGCAATCGGACATATCCGCCTTCTCTTATTGGTGCTTGAAGAATGGGCTCACTCTCAATTCATCTAAAAGCAAGGTTGTCTCATTTACGCGTAAAACACACAGTCTTCTCTACTCTTATTCTGTGAATGGTAGGCCGCTGCACAGGGTTGAAGAAATTAATGACCTCGGCGTACTTTCCGTGTGTATGTGTGTGAAAAACTTTATTTCAGGGAGGAAGCTTGAGGTAGCCGGAGCAACCTCTCGCCATCTCTAGGTGGGCTCCTCCTTACAGGAGCCCATTGGCGACCGCCGCGACTCGGGCTCAGTGGACCAGGGCCTTCTGGCTTGCTAGGTCCGAGCAGCCGAGCAGGGCTGCCTCCCAGTCCTCCCGGGTAGGGTTGGGTTTGGGGGCGAGGTTCGGGGTTGACTGGCATGCCCACACCATGTGAAAGATGTCCGAAGACTTCTCCGCACAGTGTGGGCATTCTCCTGTACAAGCAGGATCAAAGTGTTTTAAAACTGCCGGGCACAGCAGCGTTTTGGTGTAAAGGCGGAGGAGTGTGCGTTCCTCCACCTTTGTGAGGCCCTTACAAGGCTTGTGATAAATTGCATGGCCGAATTGGAATAATTCAGTAATTTCTCGAAAAGTGAGGGCCGGATTGGGTTCGGGATCCGTATCCAAAGGGTCTGAAGGCGTTGCCCGGAGAGTGAGCGCGCAGGCGGCGGCGTCTGCCGTTTCATTGCCTTCGAGGCCCATATGAGCTGGAGCCCATACAATCGTTCGAGACGCGGGGGCCCCGAGGTAGTTACTGTTTTGAAGGATGAGATGCGCAAAGAGAGGAGTGTACCCCTGTTTAATATTTCTGCAGGCCCCTCTCGAGTCGGTGACGATCACTCGCGACTCCTGGTCTGCGGCGGCAAACGCGATGGCAACTTCTTCCGCATGTGTTATGTCTTGAGCTCGGAACGTTAGGCCATTCACCACGATTTTTTGGTGGACGACTGCGGCCGTGTACCACCCCCCATGGTGAGGGCCTGAGGCGCCCACGTAGAAGATGCCATGTTTGTTCCCATAGTGACGGGCCAGTGCCTCCGCTCGCGCAAGGCGCCTGCCACTGTGGTCGTCACGTGTCATGTTGGCCGGAAGAGGGCGTACGTGCAGGGCGTATCTCCAGATTTCAAGAATGCGTACGCGCTCTTCCGTAAGTGTTGGGTGGTGGATGTGTAGTCGGGCTAATAGGCGGCGACCCGACGGCGTTTTTGAAAGCCTTGTGTATTGATTGGTCAAGTGCGCCTCCCGGAGCTCCGCGAATGTGTTAACCATCCCCAGGCCCATGAGACGCTGGTTGGATGTGGTGATCGGGAGATCGAGGGCACGCTTGTACATCTTTATGAGAATCACTTCGAGGGCGTTCTCATCAAACTTGCGCAGGTGGAGGTAAGGAGTCGAGTAGAGGACTCGACTGGTCACGAATACATGCGCCAGCCGCAAAGCGTCTCTGCACCGTAACCCCCCGCGTTTGTTGGAAACCCGGCGGACCATCCGGCCCACCTGGTCCCCCACCTTGCGCAGTTTTGCTAGTGTGGTATCAGCCCGTCGATGTTTGTGGATAAGGAGACCAAGTACTCTAATCTCATCGTGTTCGGGTATCGGGCCGCTGGCCAGAGATAGTTCCATTTTGGTGGCGCACTGAAGCGACGGGCGAATGTGCACAAATTCGGATTTGGACGGTGAGCACTGAAGGCTGCAGCGGCGGGCATAAGCGTCCACGATCTCCGCCGCTTGCTGCAGGTTGGCCTCAATGTCTCCAACCGATCCGTGTTTGACCCAGATGGTTATGTCGTCGGCGTAGAGCGCGTGCTGGATGCCTTCGACCTTCGCCAGCTGAGCCGGGAGTTTCATCATGGTCAGATTGAAAAGTAATGGCGAGAGGACCACACCCTGTGGGGTTCCTCTCGTTCCCAGTTTATATGGGCCGTGTTCTTCGTCTTGTATTCGGATGAAACTTCGTCGATCCGAGAGAAATTGCTTGATGTAATGAAACGTGTTATGTCCACAGTTCGTTTGGGAGAGATGTTGCAGGATGATTTCGTGTGTGACATTGTCGAAAGCCCCCTTCAAGTCAAGGGCGAGTACTGCCTTATCGTTGAAGTAATATTCGACAGGGTTGAGAATTTCTCGGTCGAGTTGAAGCAGAACATCTTGAGCGGACCTCTGCGGGCGGAAACCGAACAAGGTGTCTGCGAATGTATGTTCATTTTCCAGAAACCCAGACAGCCTATCCCGCACCATGGTCTCCATCAGCTTTCCCGCGCAAGACGTGAGGGAGATGGGGCGGGGGTTTTCTGTGTTTATGGCTTTGCCGGCTTTCGGAATGAAAGTTACCAGGGCGGTCTTCCATTCAATTGGTAGAGGTGCCTCACCAAGCCAGATCGAGTTGATGAAAGCGAGGAGGGTTTCGTAGGCGGGATCGGGAAGATTAGCAAGCATTTTCAGTTATCTTGTCCCTGCCCGGTGCCGTTCCTCGTTTCATTTTAGCTAGGGCGGCCTTGAGGTCATGCAACTGGAACGGTTGATCCAGATTCGCGTTCTGTGAACCTGCATACGAGAACGCGGGTCCTCCGGGGTCCTGCTTAGTGCAAAAATACTGGTCGCGCAGTTTGCATGCTAATTTTGATGTATTTCCATCGAAGCTATGAATAGCTCGTTGGAGATGTTTTTGTGTCTCGGCGCGGGTTTGAGTCGGGTCAATTAGGGCGCGGAAAAGGCGCCACGTGCTCCGGCTCGACATTTGTCTGGCCGCCGTGTTGCAGCGGTCTACCCAGTTCGAGTCGGCGAGTTGGGCCGCGTACCCTGCCGCTCGCTGGGTGAGCTCGCCGATACAAATTTTGAGCTTTCTGTAACGTTTTTGGCGGCGCCATCTGAAGACGAGGCTGTGCCGTGCCTCCCAGAGGTGCAGAAGGTGGTTGTCCACCTCCGGAGTGGCCTCCGAGAGCTGAATTTGTGTTTCCGCCGAACGAAGGTGTGTAACCAATCCTTGTGCCCACGCGTGGTAGCCTTGTTCGTGGATAGACGCCGAATTGATGTAGTTTTGCCGGAACTTATTCCAGTCTGGAAGCCGAGCTTGTGCGTGGGGTCTTGCCAATGGTTTATTCCTTACGGTGGTATTGATAAGGCAGTGGTCACTACCGAGGGTTTCCTCGGTGTTGATCCATTCTGCGTGTACAATGTTTTTGGTAAAGGTGAGATCCGGACATGTATCCCGGGTCACGGCATTACCCAGCCGCGTTGGATATGCAGGGTCAGTGTGAAGAGTCAGGCCCAGCGTAGACGCGAGTTCCGCCAGCTTGCGTCCCCGCTTCTCTTCACGCTCGTATCCCCATAGTGTACTGTGGGCGTTTAAATCGCCCACAATCACCAGGGGGTCCCTGCCCGCAGCCTTAAGAGCGCGGCTAAAGAGTGCTGCGAACGTTACATTTTTGAGTTTGGGGGAACAGTATATGTTGAGTACGTGGGGTGGTGCATCTTGTTTCTTGAGCGGAAGAAGTGTCACCATCACATAGGAATATTCTGTGTAAAGTTCCAAGTCAACTAGATTAGCCGTATAATTTTTATGCACGCAGACGCAGGAAGAGGGGTCCTGCCAACACCCTCTCAATGCTAAGGCCTCTCCACCGGCCGCGTGACGTCACGCCAAGGGACCGTGCAGGCCCCGCGCTCCGCGATTTCAGCGCGCCGCGCCCGTCTGCACTATTCGGGTACTGCCGTACGTAGCTGCCTTATAAGTGATTCCTTCATTTTCATTTTTGTCGTTGCTGCAGAAAAGAAATTCGCTAGTTTGTGCGCGCCTTAGGCTATCATTTTATCTGCTTTATATATTTTTTTTTATTGCAGAACACCTTATTGTCAAGAAAGTTCGAGCTGCTAATACAGTTTTTTATAATAAACAATTTAGCATACGGCCGCCAATTTCGCATTATTGGTCATTATAATAAAAAATTGATTAGTTAATTTCAATTAATCATCTAATTATTAGGTTCTATCACGTACATGATGTCTGCCGTGCGGTAAAATCCATCCGCACAGACCGCACATGCGTATATCTAGTTGTTAAAGTAGAAGTTCGTGAACATTGAAAAAAAAAACACCGTCTACTGCGCATTGTGTTAGTTTTATTCTGTATTGTGTTTTGCTTAAAGCTTTCACACACAGCAATAATGACACTCACAATAATGTTGCGCTGTTGAGTATTTGTACAGCTAATCTGACCCTTACAATAAAAAACGACGAGACACCAGCAATGAAGTGTGCGCAAAGCATTTTTATTGCTTGGGAATAAAACTTACTTCTTCTTAAGCGTTGCTGCTTTCCGGGCTGCGGCCTTCTGCTGCGCATTGTCTTGTATGGCATCATTTCTTAGTTTGCAAAAGTTGTTTAGAACAACGTTGGTTGCAACGCGTACTACCAAGCGCAGGAGAGTTTGTGCAGTGTGGCCATTTTCACATGTCTCAATGTCGTGTTCGTCCAGGAGGGAAATCGTCTGTGAAATCACGACACCACGTTGATTTCTACAGGAGAGAAAATCTTCCGCGGTTGCTCCAAAAGACAACTTCTCTGCAACTAGTTTAGTCATCAGTACCATGTGAACTGTGCATGGCTGGGGAAACTTCAGCCCTCCTCTCGACAGGTTAGCTATCATGGCAGTATTTTCCGCTTCGATCTCTCGATTTTCAATCACCAATGTGCTGAAGCAAGCAGAACATGAAAGCTTCTTTAAAGCAGCATGAGCAGCGTATCCTGCAATGTAGACAATAGCATCCATGTCAGAGTGGGCGTGTGTAATATCGTCGTCGCTGACAGCCACAGAAAAGTTGCATGGGACAAGATCCTCACTTACGTCTTCAAACTCTGTTTCCTCGCGTGGAAATGTCAAAAGTTTTTGAAGACGAAGCTTCTTCTCACATTCGTAGAGCTGACGCACGGAAATGTGGTACTGTGATCCTGCCAGCTGGCGGTAACGGCCGAACCGGTCTTCTAGCGCATCCGTCTGAAATTTGCCCAGCAGTACGTACTTGAAGTGAAGTTCTTCTAAGCAGTAGCGCGAGAGTTCTACCAGAGAATAGCATGTCAGTCGCAAAGCACTGTGAGTCTCTTTCGTCAGCGAGCCACTGGTGATGTTTATTCTTGCCCAAGCGTCCAACCAGTCCACAACGCCGCTCAGGAAAGCTAACTGTGTGTCATCAACAGACCTTACAGGGTCTTGCATGCTGTCCCTTAGCCTCTGGCCTTTGCAAGGGGTCTTAACATTGACTATTTGCCACCATGTGAGGATAACGTCAATGAAAAGAGCAGTCGACTCAGCTTGAGGAATCTTGAACGCGGAACCATGTGTCCTGAGGGCATTTGAAACAAACTGATTAATGACGTCGAGAGCGAGCTTTACATTTTGCCGCTCCATTGAGGTTGGATTCACGGCTTTTGCGTTCAGTCTGTAAGCAGCCTTCACAAGCGACGTCTTCTCTGAAGAATAAAGCTGCCGCACAGCTGCGAAAGAAGCAGCTTTCATACGAGGAGGCCCTTCGGGCATTGCTCCACTCAAGTCCATTTCAGGGAAATAGAGGCATGTTCCAGGGTTTTTCTGGTTAATCCAATTGTTCCTAATGCACTTCAAGAGATGCACAGGATCGACCACGTAGAAAAGAGGGCGAGCGTTATCGGCTGGATGGGGATAGACAATGCTCACCTGAGGACTTGTAGCAAATAACGACATCATCTTGCGGTTCAGAGCATTGTTGTCCGTTATCACAGCGATAATTTTGAGCCCCATTTTCTCAACATTAATGATTATGTTCTTAGCATGCTCGTGCAAAATTTCTGCGCTCAGTTTGCTCACAGGTAATATGTGAATGACGTCCTTGTTTGCAGAAAGGAGTGATTGTACCATGAACACATGGGCTGTTGTTGCTGGTTCCGTTGAATGAACCGACGATCCTACTATTGTGCCCCCTTTGTAGTCGAAGTATGGTTTTATGTGGATCTCATCGATCATCAGGGTCACTGTCTTCTCGTGGTCTTTCATTGATTTGACTCGTTCTCGGATGTAGGAGAGACAGTGCGGTTGATTTTGCTCCACAAGAGGGTCAGCTTTGTAATTTGAGCAAACACGGCGCAGTGTGGAAGGATGGGGCAGAATGATTCTTGATGCAGCTCTTGTGAAGTGATATGCGTGAGGAGAAATTGAATTCAAAATACTGGCGAATACCAGCAGCTCTGCGCTATACACATGCTGTTTCGCGAGGAGAAGCTCTATCTGCTCAACCAGAAATTTCAGCAAAGAAGACTGTTCTTTCGTCGTATCACTGTCCTCAATGAGGTCTGCAAGCAGTGAACCGACAAACTGCAATACTTTAGTATGTTTCGACTCTTTCGTCACCTCAGGTATATTATGCAAGCCTATCTCGAGTTCTTCTAGCAGCAAGGACAGGCTGGAGGTGTCGCATACTTGAGCTGGCAGAATCCTGCCTGAAGGAAGCGACAGAAGCTTCACTCCATTCAAGAAAACAGAAAGTGACAGATCAGGGAGAACTACCAAGGCGCATTTCACATTAGGTGAAGGATCATTCTCGATGAGAAGGAACCTAACGCACTGCTCATCGACAGAAACGGTCCAGAATTTCGTGTTGCAGATTCCAGGCAACTTAGATTTGAACTCCTCGTAAGATGAAACTTTGTTTCTTTTCTGTTCAAGCTCATTAGACTGAAGTGACTTCCTCATAGCCTCCTGCAAAGCAGCGTTTTCCCTTCTTGCTTTTTTCGTCTCTGGCGATTCACTCCGTCCAGGCGTTGAGGACAAGTATTTTGGGCAGTTTGGAAAAACAGAAGGCGCAGCATCAATCTTCAACTGTAGCCTGTCACGCTTCACCTCTATTATTTTCCCTGTCAGTTCATCTTGGTGTGACAACGTCGTAATGAAGTCGCCTGCGTGGAAGTGCAGTTCACACACCTGCACGAGAAAATGAAGCAAGGCCATTCGCCATGACTCTCCATTGCCTAAAACACTAAGTAAAAAGAGTCTGAATAGTGAACAGCTTTTACATATTTACACAGCTTTTACACAAGCCTTATGCACATCCACAGAACTAAATGCTTCCTGGACAATTCATACATAAGTGTAAGAAGTGATATCATTGCCTACAAAGACAGCATGCCTTTCCGGGAGCGACAGCTCACAACTAAGATAATTACCAGCGCCTATTAAGCAATATTTCAGAGTCTTACCCTCGAATGCTCTGTAGGTGTGAAATCCTTCCGTGGAATGGCTCGCAACCAGGCTTTTCTTCGTACTTCGTCTCTTGGGAAGCAATAAACACGTACTTTGGGACCATTCTGGTAGTTCCCGCGGCACCCGGGAACACAGCACCGGCCCATGTTTCACGAAGTTGCACTCGCTACACGGCAGGCAATCAGTTTCCCATTCGTGCGCTAGCACAGGTACGCACGCCACACAAGAAACGGCCACACGAAACAGACACAGCCGTGCGAGGAGCGAACGGAAATGCACCCAACGCCAGGCTGAAAGACTCAAGCAGCAGCTAGACGCTCACTGCAAGACTGCGTTCGTGTCTGTGCTTGCCCGGGCAAGCGCGAGCACATCGAGGGAGACAACCGAGCGGAGCGGAGCCGCGCTTGGTGAGCAGCCTGACCGGACACTTGGCGTGACGTAGCGCGTGTGGAAAGGAGGGCCTGGAGAGGCCTGAAGAAAGTATTTAGAGGGTGTTGGTCCTGCTCAAAGGGGATGTAATTTGTGAGGGTGACGCCACTCCCTGGCTCCTGGAGGGCAACCACCGCGGGAAGAGAATCGAAAGTTGAAAGGTAAAGTCGGAGATCAGCCCTCTTTGCGCGAGAACGGAAGCCCCGACAGTTCCACTGGACAACTTGGACGGGGGTGGCCGAATTGGTTCTTGGGGAGCGCCTGATCTTAGGGCTGCTCGCCATGGTCATTTAGATTGAGGAGGGGTTGTACTGACACTGCTCCGGAGCCAACACTCGCAGGAAGGGGGGTATCCTCCATATCAGAGAGTGAGCAGTTGTCGTCGTCGGCTACCTCGGGGGTGCGTCTAGAAGTTTTGTTAGGGCGGCCGGGTAAGAGATCGCCGGGCCTGCGCGAGGAGCGCAAGGAATTCGCAATTTGTTGGGCAATCATCGCGGGGATTGTCTCTTGCAATTTGGAGATGGCGTTTACCATCATTGAAATTTGATTTTCTATAGCGGCGAGTCGGGCCTCTGTGGCCCCGAGGCGGGCCTCGAATGCGGCCTCCAAACTTGTTACCGCCTTCGGTACCACGAGCTCACTCTGCATTACCTCAGCCGCGGGAGGCGAGGGGGGAGAAGAAGACTGGTTAATTTTAGATTCCAATTCGTTAATTTTCTTTAGCAGCATCTCATTTTGGGCCCTGAGTGCTGCTATTGGATCTTGCTCGGCGCTATGCGCCCTCGGAAAGGGAGTGGAAAGGGGGGAGAGAGAAGCAGCCCCACCCGAACCGCTCACCTGGTGGCCATTTTTGACTGCGTTGACCCAGGCCCTGGTATCACCGCGCGTTTCTGTCGACTGTTTCGCCAGTCCGCCGTGTGGCACCGACACCTTGGATGGTTGTTTTGCAGCACCTCCGGTAGGTGGGTGCTCGGTGTTGGAGAATTCCTGGCCATGCTGATCGCCGGGAGGCCCAAGATAGCGGCTTTTCTTCTGGGACGCCGTTTTTTTTTCTTTTTCGTCTTGGGTGTGCGGAATTTAGCTGCACAGTCACGAGAGTTGGTGGCATTGGAGCCACCGCACAGAGAACACCGGGGAATACAGTTGTGAGGAGCCCACACCCCCTCCACTAGCGGAGCTTGGAATCCGCAGAGTCCACAGGTGTTCGATCACAGGTTTGGACACGCATCAGCGCGATGCCCGACGACCCCACACTGGCCGCACGCCGGGATAGTTTTGTAGTAGTTTCTCACAGAGACGACCATGTTGCCATAAAGTACGTAACGGGGCTTCTCCTTACCCGCGAAAGTGATGCGTGCTTTGTTGGATGTCCCGAACTTCCGGATTTCCAGGATGGTGCCGGCGCGCCAGCACACTCGATCTTTAAGAGTTTCCGTGATGTCCGAGTTACGGACCACGATCACGCCGTGGCATATGTTGCCGCCGTCTTTTGTCTTAGGTAACCCCGAAGCGGGATCGACCCATTGTCGGAATTTACTGCGAAGTCCCCGATAAGCTGGTCGGCCGCCTCGATGTCCGGGATATGAAAAATGATGAGGTTTTGCTCTCGTGAGGGTAGAAAGGAGATCGCGCGGGCCCGTTTCAACCCGAGGTACGCTGAAATGGCAGTGCCGTAGCCGGTTTCTGTGAACGCCTCGTGAAGAGAAACGCTTTCTCTGGGCTTTATAACTATGACGTAGTCTTCAGGTGTCGGTTTGGGCATTGGACGCGGCTTCCACTTCGAGAACGCCTTGTCCTTGCTTCCCGTGGCGCGCGTCGCGGGAGCGTTCACGTTTCCGACCGAGGAACCGGCGGCCGGGGCGGCGCCGAACGCCGCCATCTGGGCTTTGTCTTGGGAGCGGCGTGCAGCCGCTTGAAGCAAAGCTTGACTCCGAATTTTGGGAGTAACCGTCGAATTTGAATCTCCGGTGGTGGGCACCGAGGTCCACAACATCGCCTCAGGGTCGTAGCCGCGCACTTCTTGCGCGGAAGTCGCCATCTTGTCCTCGGAGGGCCAATTCCACCAGGCCAGGCGTTGACGACGCCGTAAGGCTTAACGACGGCGCCGACGTGGTCGGTCGAAAAACGGCCGTAAATTTAGAGAAAATCGGCCTACCTGGACGAATTCGGAGTCCAGGTGTTCCGCTTCGTTTTCCGGCTCGTTTGACGCCAGTTTTGCCGGGGTAGAAGGATTTGGGACGTGGCCCCAGCCGAATATCGGCGGAGCCGAAGAGACACACGTCTGCTCACGTCGCGCGCTCGCAGCGCCCCCTACTTTCCCACCGTAGCCTCAGCTTCTCCTCTCATACAAAACGCATTGCTCTACGGGCTATGCGTACACTCGGCTTCATCTGCAGGCTTTCGAGAGAGTTTCGAGCCCCACTTCCTTCATTAAAGCTCTACCTCTCCATATGCTTGCCTCTTTTGGAATATGCGTCTGTTTAATGGAACGGCACTTGCCAGTCGAACTGTGAAAAAATCGACAGAGTTCAGCTAAAGTTTTTACGCACATTTCAACATCGGTTTTCTTGCAAAACTTCCAGCTCTCGTCCCAGACGGAGTAACTCACTGCAGCTTCCTTCTCTTAGCTGCCGTCGCGTGAGGGCAGATATAATTTTCTTGTATAAACCTCTTCATGGTCACATTCTATGCCCTCAGCTCCTAGCGCGTATCCTTTTGCGTGTACCGCGAAACAGCATAAGGGAATTCAGACCATTCCAAGTTTCTGCACTCCTGCACTCCCTCTCCCCTCTGGACAGAATGCAAAAGTTGTTTAATTCTCTTTGTCCTCACCTTGATATATTCGAAAATTCTCTCCCTTCCTTTATATTGTATGTCCGTGACGTTCCACTTTGAGCACTCTTTTTCTCATACATAACTTCCGCTTTCATGCATTTAGTCTTTACTAGACTTGTGCGTTTGCACCGGTATTACATTGTTTTTTTTTCTCCTTAATTGTTCATCACGTGTACTTGTTTTCATTAATATTATTTCTTTAATACTGTGTAATCACGCCTGATTGTCTGTAACGCGTTCACTAATTACATTTCTTATTGTGTATGATTGTAATTCTAGCTTGTATTTCAGAGGTTTTTTATTCGTTCAGATCAGTATTGGCTTTATTCTGCTGTACTTGCTGTACATGGCAAGTTATCGGTCGTTATTATTTTCATTCTCTTTGTTTATTGTTTCATTAGTTATTTATATGTCTGTTGCCTGTTCTAGCTGTTTTCATTTACCGCTGTTCTCGCTGTTTTCTTGTTTTCGCTGTTTTGCTTCATGCTTGCTGTCACGCCTAGTTTATGTGTCTTCTTCTTCTATCGCCTTGACTGCTGATACTTCCCGTAAGTGTCTTCCTTTGTATTGAAATAAATTTACATTTTGTGCGTGTGAATGGTGTACCAGCACCAAGACCTTTGGGTTGTTCCTGGGCACCGAAAAATAATGATTGATTGATTATTATTATTAATATTAATATTATTATTATTATTATTATTATTATTATTATTATTATTATTATTATTATTATTATTATTATTATTATTATTATTATTATTATTATTATTATTATTATTATTAATATTATTATTATTATTATTATTATTATTATTATTATTATTATTATTATTATTATTATTATTATTATTATTATTATTATTATTATTATTATTATTATTATAGAACGCCAGCACCCTTTGATGCATTCAGTGGAAGCCTGGGTGTGATCGCTTGGTTGGCATAGAAAATCTACTCATAATGAAAAACCGAGGTTCACTGAAAGGAATTCTTTCATTTCTCATTGAGTGCGTGGACGGGCTTTGTGCGGGCCAAGAGAAGCGGATGTTATGCTGAAATGAGCATCGTGAGTGACTCTTCAACTGCGAAAGAGACCGGTTTGAGTTCTCGAGACTGTCGGAATGAGACGCTGCGTACACGACGGGCGGAGGAAACGATGCTTTCGCAATTCAACTAGGGTTAAGCAGAGCTGAACCACAGCCAATTTTGTCAACCTGCTTTCAGCCTCATTTGATCAGGGAAGCCTCTTTGTCTCTCCATGCAGCTCTTAATATATGACTCGCCGCAAACAAAGCACAGTTGTGGCATTCATTGTTGTTGGCCTTCCCAGCTGCCACGCCATATCTTGTCTCATTAAGCGCACATGCGAAAGCAGCAGCCGGGGCCGCTTTCACGCTCCCTTTTCCTGCAATTTTCTGTTAGTGAGAAAACAGCGTATTCCGGCAGCTACTGCCCTGCAGGTACAAAATAGGCCTAGAGATTAAGTCCGCTGTTGGACACTAACAATACAGCAGTTGTTATTACACCGTCGTTTTGTAATGATTGCTGCTACCATTAGAGTTACAGCCGGCTGTGGTTACCTCAGCCAGCTTTGTTCATTGAGAATCCATGTGCCCGTTTTATTACCTTCCCCCTCCACAAATCAGCGACACTGGCCACGTCACACCACGCGTGGCGCGCAAGAGAGCAGTAAGAGTAACCGAAAAAGCCACTCAGGACTCGCAGCGCAGGGAGGGCGTCATGATAACCTTATTAGCTGGCGTGGTTGGTGGTGGCGTGTGCCTGCGTGCGCGCGTATGTGTATGCGTGCGTGCGTGTGTGCGCGTGCGTGAGAGTGCCTGTGTGCAGACGTGCGTGCATGCGTCTGCGTGTGCGTGCGGGTGTGTGTGCGTGTCCGAAGAAAAATAGAGTGCCCTCTTCGCTCCATCGGTGTGTGCTCATGGGTGTTTATTGCGCTTATAAGAGTGCCATGAGGTACTTACAAGTGCTTTAACACCAGCTGGAATGCGCGTGAACCCGCCCCCCCCTCTCTCTCACACGTGCTCTCACTGATTCTCATTTTTTTAAGTTCCTAAAGACGAGGGAAAAGGTACGACTTTGACCAAACTCACTAGACAAGAGCACAGGTCATAAAAGAAGCCAACGAGAGAGTGCTTTCTACGTATTGTTGGGGAAGGGGTTTCAGCCCCATCTCAGGCCACCGGTGTTGGGGATTGCACTTCAGCGCTACAGGTGCCACCAGATTTCGAGGGGCCCTTGAGTAGGCTAACTCGTTGAGCCCCGCAGGTCCCGTCTCCGAATGACGTTGTCGGACTCCGTTAAGTACGAAAACTACAGTACGGTTTATTATCATTTTTACAATCATGAGAATTAGAAGTGTGGATCTGGAGCTGCACTCGCTGTTCTCGTTGGAATAGCTCGTTGGAGATGTTTTTGTGTCTCGGCGCGGGTTTGAGTCGGGTCAATTAGGGCGCGGAAAATGCGCCACGTGCTCCGGCTCGACATTTGTCTGGCCGCCGTGTTGCAGCGGTCTACCCAGTTCGAGTCGGCGAGTTGGGCCGCGTACCCTGCCGCTCGCTGGGTGAGCTCGCCGATACAAATTTTGAGCTTCCTGTAACGTTTTTGGCGGCGCCATCTGCGGACGAGGCTGTGCCGTGCCTCCCAGAGGTGCAGAAGGTGGTTGTCCACCTCCGGAGTGGCCTCCGAGAGCTGAATTTGTGTTTCCGCCGAACGAAGGTGTGTAACCAATCCTTGTGCCCACGCGTGGTAGCCTTGTTCGTGGATAGACGCCGAATTGATGTAGTTTTGCCGGAACCTATTCCAGTCTGGAAGCCGAGCTTGTGCGTGGGGTCTTGCCAATGGTTTATTCCTTACGGTGGTATTGATAAGGCAGTGGTCACTACCGAGGGTTTCCTCGGTGTTGATCCATTCTGCGTGTACAATGTTTTTGGTAAAGGTGAGATCCGGACATGTATCCCGGGTCACGGCATTACCCAGCCGCGTTGGATATGCAGGGTCAGTGTGAAGAGTCAGGCCCAGCGTAGACGCGAGTTCCGCCAGCTTGCGTCCCCGCTTCTCTTCACGCTCGTATCCCCATAGTGTACTGTGGGCGTTTAAATCGCCCACAATCACCAGGGGGTCCCTGCCCGCAGCCTTTAGAGCGCGGCTAAAGAGTGCTGCGAACGTTACATTTTTGAGTTTGGGGGAACAGTATATGTTGAGTACGTGGGGTGGTGCATCTTGTTTCTTGAGCGGAAGAAGTGTCACCATCACATAGGAATATTCTGTGTAAAGTTCCAAGTCAACTAGATTAGCCGTATAATTTTTATGCACGCAGACGCAGGAAGAGGGGTCCTGCTCAAAGGGGATGTAATTTGTGAGGGTGACGCCACTCCCTGGCTCCTGGAGGGCAACCACCGCGGGAAGAGAATCGAAAGTTGAAAGGTAAAGTCGGAGATCAGCCCTCTTTGCGCGAGAACGGAAGCCCCGACAGTTCCACTGGACAATTTGGACGGGGGTGGCCGAATTGGTTCTTGGGGAGCGCCTGATCTTAGGGCTGCTCGCCATGGTCATTTAGATTGAGGAGGGGTTGTACTGACACTGCTCCGGAGCCAACACTCGCAGGAAGGGGGGTATCCTCCATATCAGAGAGTGAGCAGTTGTCGTCGTCGGCTACCTCGGGGGTGCGTCTAGAAGTTTTGTTAGGGCGGCCGGGTAAGAGATCGCCGGGCCTGCGCGAGGAGCGCAAGGAATTCGCAATTTGTTGGGCAATCATCGCGGGGATTGTCTCTTGCAATTTGGAGATGGCGTTTACCATCATTGAAATTTGATTTTCTATAGCGGCGAGTCGGGCCTCTGTGGCCCCGAGGCGGGCCTCGAATGCGGCCTCCAAACTTGTTACCGCCTTCGGTACCACGAGCTCACTCTGCATTACCTCAGCCGCGGGAGGCGAGGGGGGAGAAGAAGACTGGTTGATTTTAGATTCCAATTCGTTAATTTTCTTTAGCAGCATCTCATTTTGGGCCCTGAGTGCTGCTATTGGATCTTGCTCGGCGCTATGCGCCCTCGGAAAGGGAGTGGAAAGGGGGGAGAGAGAAGCAGCCCCACCCGAACCGCTCACCTGGTGGCCATGTTTGACTGCGTTGACCCAGGCCCTGGTATCACCGCGCGTTTCTGTCGACTGTTTCGCCAGTCCGCCGTGTGGCAGCGACACCTTGGATGGTTGTTTTGCAGCACCTCCGGTAGGTGGGTGCTCGGTGTTGGAGAATTCCTGGCCATGCTGATCGCCGGGAGGCCCAAGATAGCGGCTTTTCTTCTGGGACGCCGTTTTTTTTCTTTTTCGTCTTGGGTGTGCGGAATTTAGCTGCACAGTCACGAGAGTTGGTGGCATTGGAGCCACCGCACAGAGAACACCGGGGAATACAGTTGTGAGGAGCCCACACCTCCTCCACTAGCGGAGCTTGGAATCCGCAGAGTCCACAGGTGTTCGATCGCAGGTTTGGACACGCATCAGCGCGATGCCCGACGACCCCACACTCGCCGCACGCCGGGATAGTTTTGTAGTAGTTTCTCACAGAGACGACCATGTTGTCATAAAGTACGTAACGGGGCTTCTCCTTACCCGCGAAAGTGATGCGTGCTTTGTTGGATGTCCCGAACTTCCGGATTTCCAGGATGGTGCCGGCGCGCCAGCACACTCGATCTTTAAGAGTTTCCGTGATGTCCGAGTTACGGACCACGATCACGCCGTGGCATATGTTGCCGCCGTCTTTTGTCTTAGGTAACCCCGAAGCGGGATCGACCCATTGTCGGAATTTACTGCGAAGTCCCCGATGAGCTGGTCGGCCGCCTCGATGTCCGGGATATGCAAAATGATGAGGTTTTGCTCTCGTGAGGGTAGAAAGGAGATCGCGCGGGCCCGTTTCAACCCGAGGTACGCTGAAATGGCAGTGCCGTAGCCGGTTTCTGTGAACGCCTCGTGAAGAGAAACGCTTTCTCTGGGCTTTATAACTATGACGTAGTCTTCAGGTGTCGGTTTGGGCATTGGACGCGGCTTCCACTTCGAGAACGCCTTGTCCTTGCTTCCCGTGGCGCGCGTCGCGGGAGCGTTCACGTTTCCGACCGACGAACCGGCGGCCGGGGTGGCGCCGAACGCCGCCATCTGGGCTTTGTCTTGGGAGCGGCGTGCAGCCGCTTGAAGCAAAGCTTGACTCCGAATTTTGGGAGTAACCGTCGAATTTGAATCTCCGGTGGTGGGCACCGAGGTCCACAACATCGCCTCAGGGTCGTAGCCGCGCACTTCTTGCGCGGAAGTCGCCATCTTGTCCTCGGAGGGCCAATTCCACCAGGCCAGGCGTTGACGACGCCGTAAGGCTTAACGACGGCGCCGACGTGGTCGGTCGAAAAACGGCCGTAAATTTAGAGAAAATCGGCCTACCTGGACGAATTCGGAGTCCAGGTGTTCCGCTTCGTTTTCCGGCTCGTTTGACGCCAGTTTTGCCGGGGTAGAGGGATTTGGGACGTGGCCCCAGCCGAATATCGGCGGAGCCGAAGAGACACACGTCTGCTCACGTCGCGCGCTCGCAGCGCCCCCTACTTTCCGACCGTAGCCTCAGCTTCTCCTCTCATACAAAACGCATTGCTCTACGGGCTATGCGTACACTCGGCTTCATCTGCAGGCTTTCGAGAGAGTTTCGAGCCCCACTTCCTTCATTAAAGCTCTACCTCTCCATATGCTTGCCTCTTTTGGAATATGCGTCTGTTGTTTGGAACGGCACTTGCCAGTCGAACTGTGAAAAAATCGACAGAGTTCAGCTAAAGTTTTTACGCACATTTCAACATCGGTTTTCTTGCAAAACTTCCAGCTCTCGTCCCAGACGGAGTAACTCACTGCAGCTTCCTTCTCTTAGCTGCCGTCGCGTGAGGGCAGATATAATTTTCTTGTATAAACCTCTTCATGGTCACATTCTATGCCCTCAGCTCCTAGCGCGTATCCTCTTGCGTGTACCGCGAAACAGCATAAGGGAATTCAGACCATTCCAAGTTTCTGCACTCCTGCACTCCCTCTCCCCTCTGGACAGAATGCAAAAGTTGTTTAATTCTCTTTGTCCTCACCTTGATATATTCGAAAATTCTCTCCCTTCCTTTATATTGTATGTCCGTGACGTTCCACTTTGAGCACTCTTTTTCTCATACATAACTTCCGCTTTCATGCATTTAGTCTTTACTAGACTTGTGCGTTTGCACCGGTATTACATTGTTTTTTTTCTCCTTAATTGTTCATCACGTGTACTTGTTTTCATTAATATTATTTCTTTATTACTGTGTAATCACGCCTGATTGTCTGTAACGCGTTCACTAATTACATTTCTTATTGTGTATGATTGTAATTCTAGCTTGTATTTCAGAGGTTTTTTATTCGTTCAGATCAGTATTGGCTTTATTCTGCTGTACTTGCTGTACTTGGCAAGTTATCGGTCGTTATTATGTTCATTCTCTTTGTTTATTGTTTCATTAGTTATTTATATGTCTGTTGCCTGTTCTAGCTGTTTTCATTTACCGCTGTTCTCGCTGTTTTCTTGTTTTCGCTTTTTTGCTTCATGCTTGCTGTCACGCCTAGTTTATGTGTCTTCTTCTATCGCCTTGACTGCTGATACTTCCCGTGTCTTCCTTTGTATTGAAATAAATTTACATTTTGTGCGTGTGAATGGTTTACCAGCACCAAGACCTTTGGGTTGTTCCTAGGCACCGAAAAATAATGATTGATTATTGTTATTATTAATATTATTATTATTATTATTATTCCCCAACATGGCGCCCAGTAAGGACGCATGTGTGCTGTGCTCCCGTCCGTTTTTTGGTAAGCAGCAGTTTTTTCGTTGTGCCGAATGCAACAAACGTGTACACGCGAAGTGTGTCACTTGGAGTGACGACGAGGGGTTGATGAAATTAATGACCTCGGCGTACTTTTCGACCGTAGCCTCAGCTTCTCCTCTCATACAAAACGCATTGCTCTACGGGCTATGCGTACACTCGGCTTCATCTGCAGGCTTTCGAGAGAGTTTCGATCCCCACTTCCTTTCTTAAAGCTCTACCTCTCCATATGCTTGCCGCTTTTGGAATATGCGTCTGTTGTTTGGAACGGCACTTGCCAGTCGAACTGTGAAAAAATCGACAGAGTTCAGCTAAAGTTTTTACGCATATTTCAACATCGGTTTTCTTGCAAAACTTCCAGCTCTCGTCCCACACGGAGTAACTCACTGCAGCTTCCTTCTCTTAGCTGCCGTCGCGTGAGGGCAGATATAATTTTCTTGTATAAACTTCTTCATGGTCACATTCTATGCCCTCAGCTCCTAGCGCGTATCCTTTTGCGTGTACCGCGAAAGAGCATAAGGGAATTCAGACCATTCCAAGTTTCTGCGCTCCTGCACTCCCTCTCCCCTCTGGACAGAATGCAAAAGTTGTTTAATTCTCTTTGTCCTCACCTAGATATATTCAAAAATTCTCTCCCTTCCTTTATATTGGATGTCCGTGACGTTCCACTTTGAGCACTCTTTTTCTCATACATAACTTCCCCTTTCATGCATTTTGTCTTTACTACACTTGTGCGTTTGCACCGGTATTATATTGTTTTTTCTCTCCTTAATTGTTCACCACGTGTACTTGTTTTCATTAATATTATTTCTTTAATACTGTATACTCAAGCCTGATTGTCTGTAACGCGTTCACTAATTACGTTTCTTATTGTGTATGATTGTATTTCTAGCTTGTATTTCAGAGGTTTCATATTCGTTCATATTAGTATTGGCTTTATTCTTGTTTGTATTTTGCTATATGCTGTACTTGGGTGTTATCGGTCGTTCATTCTCATTGTTTATTGTTTCATTAGTTATTTATATGTCTGTTGCCTGTTCTAGCTGTTTTCATTTACCGCTGTTCTCGCTGTTTTCTTGTTTTCGCTTTTTTGCTTTATGCTTGCTGTCACGCCTAGTTTATATGTCTTTTTTTTTCTATCGCCTTGACTGCTGCATTACCTCCCCTGAGTGTCTTCCTTTGTAGTGAAATAAATTTACATTTTGTGCGTGTGAATGGTGTACCAGCACCAAGACCTTTGGGTTGTTCCTGGGCACCGAAAAATAAAGATTGATTGATTGATTGATTGATTGATTGATTGATTGATTGATTGATTATTATTATTATTATTATTATTATTATTATTATTATTATTATTATTATTATTATTATTATTATTATTATTATTATTATTATTATTATTATTATTATTATTATTATTATTATTATCTTCCCAACATGGCGCCCAGTAAGGACGCATGTGTGCTGTGCTCCCGTCCGTTTTTTGGTAAGCAGCAGTTTTTTCGTTGTGCCGACTGCAACAAACGTGTACACGCGAAGTGTGTCACTTGGAGTGACGACGAGCTGCAGCTTTTGAAGTCCGGCTCGCGACCATTCATGTGCAACCTGTGTTTGTCGTCTTGCGGCGGTGCTAAGCCTAGCGACGGTGGCGTGTCAGCGGCTGCATTCCTTTCTTCCACGGCCCACCAGCCCCATCACCCGACCGACCCGACCGGTTCCCTCGCTTCCTCCCCGACGGACGAACCTGACGGTGCGCTTGCCTCGCTTCGGGCTCTCCTCCTCGACGCACTTGAGGGAATCTCGTTTCTGAGCGACGAGGTCGCCCAGCTTCGGGAGGAGAATGAGCGCCTTCGTGGTGACAACTCGCGGGCGCTCGCTCTCCAGGCTGAGGTCGTTGCCTCTCTGCGGGCTGATGTTCGCAGCCTACGCGAGGAGCTTGCGAGGCGCCCTGCTTCATCGCAGCGTGATCCGCCTTTCGTCGAGCCCCTGTCCGCGAGCAGTCCTTCCCGTATGTTCCAGCCATCCAAGAGCTACTCTGCTGCCCTTCACTGTGGGATGGCAACTGTTGATTTGGCCACCTGCCCGACATCTGTATCTGTCCCCCCACTTGTAGTTAATTCGCCTGAGGCGCAGAAGAAGCACCGAAGCCCAGCCATCACTGGCTCGTCGAGCTCATCCAGTCTGAACGTCGCCAGACCTCAGAAGCGCCCGAAGGCTATTTTCGTCTCCAAGCTGTGCCCCGAGACAACGTCGGCTGATCTGACGAACCATCTGAAGTGCGTGAACGTCACCCCCCTGACCTGCCGGCAGTTGAAAACGAAATATGACTCCTACTCGTCCTTCCACCTCACAGTCAGCGCGGAATTTTACGATCAGCTTGTTGACCCTTCGATGTGGCCTACGGGCTGCATCTTCAAGGCTTTTCGTGGAAAGCTCCTGGATGGTATGTTGCATCCTTCCGAGCTGACGGTTGATCGCAGTCAACCCTAACTTGGATATATATTATCAAAATGCCCGAGGTCTTCGGACTAAGGGACCTGTATTTTTTTCTAATGCATTAGCCTCTTGTTACTCGGCTGTTGTAATTACTGAGACCTGGCTGTCTAGCGAAGTTAACTCAGGTGACTTCTTTCCTAATAAATATTCTGTTTTTCGAAGTGACCGCCCTGAATCAGCTTCTAAACAAAAGGGAGGGGGAGTGCTCATTGCTATTGACAGTTCCGTGCAGTGCGTTCGGCGTTCCGACCTGGAAACCATCGAAGAATCTGTCTGGTTAGAGGTCACTTTAACTCGACATCAAAAACTCTTATTGGCAGCTTTCTATATTTCCCCTAATCTGCCTCCTCCTGCCTACGATGATGTACTACATTCTATTGAATATGTTATCACTTCTCATAGCAAGCACAAACTGCTCATTTTAGGGGATTTTAATACTCCAGGTATTAACTGGAATACCTTTACATATTCACACAACAATCATTATGTAGTTAGTAAGTGCAACCGGCTTTTAGATTTCATAGCTTTTAACACCTTGCAGCAACACAATTTAATTGAAAACTGTTGTGGTAATGTTCTTGACATTTGTTTATCTAATTTTGAAAATGTTCGAGTTTCGTCATCTGACATCTCACTTACTCGCTGTGACAAATTTCATCCTCCAATTCTAATAACGGCTTCGGTTTCTGTCCCACCTTCTGCTAATTCAAATCGTGCGGGGAATTCCCCCCGTTTCGCTTACGCACTTGGCGACTATGTTGGTCTCTTCGGTTTCTTCTCTTCTGTCGACTGGTCTGTTTTAAGCGAAATCAGCGATGTTGACGAACAAGTCAGTCGCTTCACTGAAATAGTTCTCAATGGTATGCGCCAGTACATACCTATGCACACTCCTACTCGCAGCAAGTTTCCGTTCTGGTTTTCCAAAGAACTTAGAACAGCGCTGAAACTTAAGGAGCGGGCCCACCATAAAGCGAAACGCCCTGGGCTGGATACATGGGAAGATGAATTTCGCCGCTTGCGTTCCCTTTGCAAACGCCTGTACAAGCGGGATCATGAGTCCTACCTTGATTATTTAGAGAATAGTGCCTCTAATCGTCCTACTGAATTCTGGCGATACGTTCGCAAGCGTTCTAATAAATCTGATAGTCATATTCACTTAGTTGACTCTCATGGGAATGAAATTCGGAATGTCGCTGACGGCTTTGCTCAACACTTTTCCTCCGTGTACAAATCTCCACTTTTCGACTCCGTGTGCCTTCCAGCTGGCGCACATAATTCCGTTCTTCTCGACGAGAAGTTAGTAAGTGAGAGTCTTAAGTGTTTGAAACCATCTTTATCCCCTGGACCTGATGGCATTCCAGCCGCCATAATAAAAGCCTTCAATAGTACCTTCGTCCCTGTTTTAACCACGATATTTAATAACTGTTTGAAAAATTCTGCCTTTCCCCGCGTGTGGAAAACGGCGCGTGTTTTCCCTGTCTTCAAATCAGGAAACAAATCTGATGTTTCGAACTACCGCCCCATTTCTCTTCTTTGTGCAACCTCTAGGCTTTTTGAATTAGCTTTGCACAAAGTACTTTCCTTCCACCTCAAAAATGTAATCATTCATAATCAGCATGGTTTCATAAAAGGTCGTTCTACTACAACTAACCTTGTGACTTTTATGACGTATACATCAGCTGAAGTCCTTCAGAGGAGTCAGGTAGACGCTGTGTACTGTGATTTGAGCAAAGCTTTCGACGTTGTTACTCACTCATTACTTCTTCAAAAGCTTCTGCTGTTTGAGATCGACGTTTCAATTGTAGCCCTCCTACGCAACTATCTTCTTGATCGGTCCTGCTTTGTCAGTGTAAATGGACAGACCTCATTTGTTTACACTCCAACCAGCGGAGTTCCTCAGGGCTCGGTATTAGGCCCGCTTCTGTTCTCTGTTTTTATCAATGACGTTTCCTCCGTGGTCAAAAACTCCTCATTTCTCCTTTATGCGGACGATATAAAAATGTTCAAGGCAATACATACTCTTCACGATTGCTTGTCATTGCAATCTGACATATCCGCCTTCTCTGATTGGTGCTTGAAGAATGGGCTCACTCTCAATTCATCTAAAACCAAGGTTGTCTCATTTACGCGTAAAACGCACAGCCTTCTCTACTCTTATTCTGTGAATGGTAGGCCGCTGCCCAGGGTTGATGAAATTAATGACCTCGGCGTACTTTTCGACCGTAGCCTCAGCTTCTCCTCTCATACAAAACGCATTGCTCTACGGGCTATGCGTACACTCGGCTTCATCTGCAGGCTTTCGAGAGAGTTTCAATCCCCACTTCCTTTCTTAAAGCTCTACCTCTCCATATGCTTGCCGCTTTTGGAATATGCGTCTGTTGTTTGGAACGGCACTTGCCAGTCGAACTGTGAAAAAATCGACAGAGTTCAGCTAAAGTTTTTACGCATATTTCAACATCGGTTTTCTTGCAAAACTTCCAGCTCTCGTCCCAGACGGAGTAACTCACTGCAGCTTCCTTCTCTTAGCTGCCGTCGCGTGAGGGCAGATATAATTTTCTTGTATAAACTTCTTCATGGTCACATTCTATGCCCTCAGCTCCTAGCGCGTATCCTTTTGCGTGTACCGCGAAAGAGCATAAGGGAATTCAGACCATTCCAAGTTTCTGCGCTCCTGCACTCCATCTCCCCTCTGGACAGAATGCAAAAGTTGTTTAATTCTCTTTCTCCTCACCTAGATATATTCGAAAATTCTCTCCCTTCCTTTATATTGGATGTCCGTGACGTTCCACTTTGAGCACTCTTTTTCTCATACATAACTTCCCCTTTCATGCATTTTGTCTTTACTACACTTGTGCGTTTGCACCGGTATTATATTGTTTTTCTCTCCCTAATTGTTCATCACGTGTACTTGTTTTCATTAATATTATTTCTTTAATACTGTATACTCACGCCTGATTGTCTGTAACGCGTTCACTAATTACGTTTCTTATAGTGTATGATTGTATTTCTAGCTTGTATTTCAGAGGTTTCATATTCGTTCATATTAGTATTGGCTTTATTCTTGTTTGTATTTTGCTATATGCTGTACTTGGCTGTTATCGGTCGTTCATTCTCTTTGTTTATTGTTTCATTAGTTATTTATATGTCTGTTGCCTGTTCTAGCTGTTTTCATTTACCGCTGTTCTCGCTGTTTTCTTGTTTTCGCTTTTTTGCTTCATGCTTGCTGTCACGCCTAGTTTATATGTCTTTTTTTTTCTATCGCCTTGACTGCTGCATTACCTCCCCTGAGTGTCTTCCTTTGTAGTGAAATAAATTTACATTTTGTGCGTGTGAATGGTGTACCAGCACCAAGACCTTTGGGTTGTTCCTGGGCATCGAAAATAAAGATTGATTGATTGATTGATTGATTATTATTATTATTATTATTATTATTATTATTATTAATATTATTATTGTTATTATTATTATTATTATTATTATTATTATTATTATTATTATTATTATTATTATTATTATTATTATTATTATTATTATTATTATTATTATTATTATTATTATTATTATTATTATTATTATTATTATAGAACGCCAGCACCCTTTGATGCATTCAGTGGAATCCTGGGTGTGATCGCTTGGTTGGCATAGAAAATCTACTCATAATGAAAAACCGAGGTTCACTGAAAGGAATTCTTTCATTTCTCATTGAGTGCGTGGACGGGCTTTGTGCGGGCCAAGAGAAGCGGATGTTATGCTGAAATGAGCATCGTGAGTGACTCTTCAACTGCGAAAGAGACCGGTTTGAGTTCTCGAGACTGTCGGAATGAGACGCTGCGTACACGACGGGCGGAGGAAACGATGCTTTCGCAATTCAACTAGGGTTAAGCAGAGCTGAACCACAGCCAATTTTGTCAACCTGCTTTCAGCCTCATTTGATCAGGGAAGCCTCTTTGTCTCTCCATGCAGCTCTTAATATATGACTCGCCGCAAACAAAGCACAGTTGTGGCATTCATTGTTGTTGGCCTTCCCAGCTGCCACGTCATATCTTGTCTCATTGAGCGCACATGCGAAAGCAGCAGCCGGGGCCGCTTTCACGCTCCCTTTTCCTGCAATTTTCTGTTAGTGAGAAAACAGCGTATTCCGGCAGCTACTGCCCTGCAGGTACAAAATAGGCCTAGAGATTAAGTCCGCTGTTGGACACTAACAATACAGCAGTTGTTATTACACCGTCGTTTTGTAATGATTGCTGCTACCATTAGAGTTACAGCCGGCTGTGGTTACCTCAGCCAGCTTTGTTCATTGAGAATCCATGTGCCCGTTTTATTACCTTCCCCCTCCACAAATCAGCGATACTGGCCACGTCACACCACGCGTGGCGCGCAAGAGAGCAGTAAGAGTAACCGAAAAAGCCACTCAGGACTCGCAGCGCAGGGAGGGCGTCATGATAACCTTATTAGCTGGCGTGGTTGGTGGTGGCGTGTGCCTGCGTGCGCGCGTATGTGTATGCGTGCGTGCGTGTGTGCGCGTGCGTGAGAGTGCCTGTGTGCAGACGTGCGTGCATGCGTCTGCGTGTGCGTGCGGGTGTGTGTGCGTGTCCGAAGAAAAATAGAGTGCCCTCTTCGCTCCATCGGTGTGTGCTCATGGGTGTTTATTGCGCTTATAAGAGTGCCATGAGGTACTTACAAGTGCTTTAACACCAGCTGGAATGCGCGTGAACCCGCCCCCCCCTCTCTCTCACACGTGCTCTCACTGATTCTCATTTTTTTAAGTTCCTAAAGACGAGGGAAAAGGTACGACTTTGACCAAACTCACTAGACAAGAGCACAGGTCATAAAAGAAGCCAACGAGAGAGTGCTTTCTACGTATTGTTGGGGAAGGGGTTTCAGCCCCATCTCAGGCCACCGGTGTTGGGGATTGCACTTCAGCGCTACAGGTGCCACCAGAGTTCGAGGGGCCCTTGAGTAGGCTAACTCGTTGAGCCCCGCAGGTCCCGTCTCCGAATGACGTTGTCGGACTCCGTTAAGTACGAAAACTACAGTACGGTTTATTATCATTTTTACAATCATGAGAATTAGAAGTGTGGATCTGGAGCTGCACTCGCTGTCGTGTTTTATATCGTTCGCCGTCCCTAGATTCCTTAGGTTGAGTACGCCCTCGCCGGGGTGGGAGTGGCCTGCAACTTTCACTCGCGCGCACAAACTCACGCCACCGCACATATTGACACGCCCCAGTCGCATGCCGAGCACGAGAGAGAGAAGGATGCCGTCGGGATCATGCCGATTGCGGTAGATGACGTCAACTGGCCAGTCGAAGGTTCCCACACGCCGCCGGCAAATGTACTTGAATAGATGACCGCCGACACGCAAGGCCAGAATGCAAAATCTAGTAGAGAAGCCGAAAGGCGTCGCTTGTCCATTGAGATGCTTGCGAAGAATGCGGACGATGATCGCCAGCCCGCCGCTGTCCTCCCAACGCCTTCGAGCCAACGGAAACGAGGCCCCTTTTTCCCCCGGAAGGCTTCTCTTAAACTCATTGTGTCAATGCTGCACCTCGTCACCGTAACCTGTACCCAAAGCTGCTACAGCTGTTTTCCACAAAAATTCTGCAGCCTCACTTCGTTCGGTTAACCTCCGCATAACACAAACATCTGACTGACCACGCGGCGCTAAACACGGGTACGTAAATGCGTACAAATACACGCATTTTCATTGCCCCTGCAATGCATTAGCTACACTGTCGTTAATGTAGCAACAAACCCTTGGTATCTAAACCAAGTTTGACACTCCCTAATCTACTGAACACACAAAAGCAAAGATGTGCAAAAATTCATAGCCAAAAACGTTCTGCCGCGAACAGTCAAAATTAAGGAATCAAAGTCCCACCTACACGACTCTAGCTGCATTCCTGTGAGTGCACTTGTAATTTGGTAGCATGACAACTTGGCACTCTTCATTGCTAAGTCAATGGTACAATAACTATTATCGAAGTTATAAGAAAATGCAACATCCGATCAACTTCGAACCACTAGCCCAAAACACAGTAGCGTTTTGCTCTGCGATTTTACACACATAAAAAAGAGGAATCAAAAACATCTACTTCGAATGGCTGCGCGGGGTGGAAGCTGACCCACCACCCCCGCGTTGAAGGAATTACTCATACAGACGCGCCCGCCGATGTGGCGCTCTGACTGATTATACTGCTGTCCACTCGTGACAAAAGCTACTTAAAAAAACCCATTCCTGATCGCTACTGTAATCTCTACAAATCCTCGACTCGGTCAGATGGCCTTGGTAGCTCATGCAAAGGTGAGAACCTACAATGGGTAATGTGCTGTGACCAGCGCAAGAAGTTCCTGTTTGATTTCGCCCAAAGCCCGAAGTTCGGCTAGCCTTTCGCCCTGCGCGCTGCCTAGAATACAGCGCCGAAAGTGAAGGACACATCTTTCTTCCCAAGTGCGCGCGCCCGACAAGCCTGTATTTGTGGCCTCTGTACCACGATCCCTACGCTCGCATGCGCAGAGTGTCGCGCAACCCACAGAGTTCTGATCCTTTGGCCCCTTTGCCTGGTGTCTCACCGCGTTTTTGTCAGGCGTGCGCGCCTTAGTCTTCTTGCAGGCTGATGCCCCTTGAAGCATTATTGGCCTGCTCTGGTCGGAAAACGCGCTCTTCCCTTTCCGTTAACCCGCCGCCGTGGCTCAGTTCTTAGGCCGCTCGGCTAATCATCCGGAGTTCCAGGGTTCGAACCTTACAGTGGCGGCTGCGTTTTTATGAAGGCAAAACGCTAAGCCGCTCTTGTGCTGTGCGATGTCAGTCCACCTTAAGGGCCCATTCACACTTGAGAGTCGCAGAGGTCGCGCGCCTGTTTTGGTCGAAAAGCGACAGTCGCAAACGGTCGCGTTGGTTGAAAAGCGACAGTCGCGGGCCAGTCGCCAGCTGTTCCATTTTGCAGCCCCGCGACTTCGAGTCGCAAACCGCTGAACCAGTCAGCGAGCGAGCCGAGCTTTCGGCAATGACGCCGCTCGCGGGTGCGCCCTAGTCGTCGCTAAGCCTAGCCGGTTTCATATCGATGCCGCAGCTGAGGGCGTTTCGGAACTGACCAGTGCTGTAACCAAGACGCTATTTACGTCACCGCATTGTTGTGAGCCCCGTCTCATGATAATATAAAAACATGCTCTATTTCCGCGACGCCTTCAGCAGCGGAGAAAGCAGACGCCAGGCGATCGAGCCGCTTAGGGCAACAGCAGCAAAGCGGCTATGAGAAGAAATTTGCTTGTATCCAGCAGCTCGGTATTGGTCAACGACCCTCAAATTTGATTCATTTTTTTAATTCGACTTCCCAGAGCATCGAATGTACACGAACAACATACTAGCGCATTTTTCTGACAATAGCGGCTGGCTGGCAGGAATTGTACGGCCGCGGTGAACATTGCCGCTATATCTTCCTCTTCGCTAAGGTTGTCACAGAATATTGCTAATATCGAGGGACCAAAGCACTTTCGAGGGCCAAGCGCGAGCGCAGGAGACGTGGCCAAAGCAGACGAAACTCTCGAAAGAGCGCGAACGGCGTCATTCCCAAGAGTTCTCATTTCAAACCAGAATCGAACGAGAAGGCGATCCCCAGGTCGCCTTTGGAAATGTGAATATCGGTGCTGTCGAACTGCGGTGTGGTCGCAGGCCACTGCTGGTCGCGCGACCTCTGGCACTCTCAAGAGTGAATGAGTCCTAGGGATCCCCAGGCGGTCGAAATTATTCCGGAGCCCTCCACTACGGCACAGCTTCTTTTCTTCTTTCACTCCCTCCTTTATCCATTCCCTTGGGCGCTGTTCAGGTGTCCAACGATACATGAGACAGATACTGCGCCATTTCCTTTCCCCAAAAATCAATTATTATTATCATTCCTTTCCTTTACTATGGTCAACTTTAAAAGCACCTGCGCGTGCCGCCTGACCAGTAACTGTAGCTGCAAGATTAAAGGTCCAACGCTGGAAGGATTTTCTTTTCCTTCTGCCACATTTCTATATGTGCTAACATTATCACCTGTCTACGCACTTGAATTTAGGACTTGACTATCAATCCGCTTTTTCTCGGTTCTTGTCCTTTTCCTTTTATTTCACATAGACTGTTCCGTGCGTGTCTCCTGATCAGAACTAGTTACCTCTAGTATTGAAGCGAAGACCTTCACTACGCTAGTCAAACCCGCGCTTCGTGCAAGCCGGCGTATGTCGGGGCTATAGTGAACTAGAATGTATTCTAGTTCACTATAGTCAGGGCATTAGTGACAGCACGCACGGCGCAGATAGCCGCCGCCGACTCCGTCGCCTGAACTTTCGCCGCTGCCGCGCGTGACGTCTTTTTCTCTCTCGCTCCCTTGTCACTACTGCGCATGCGCTACTAGTAGCACCGAGCCGCAGGTGTTCAGCCGCTGCGCAGCGCTGCGCCTTTCCTCAAAAACTAACTTTCAATTTTCAGTTCTCTCTTTCTTCTTTCCCTCCCTCCTTTATCCCTTCCTTTATGGCTCGGTTCGGGTGTCCACCGAGATAAGTGAGACGGTTACTGTGCCATTTTTTTCCTCAAAAACCAAACAAACCAAGTTAGCCGACGGCGTTCTAAGAGTTCATTGGCGTTGACAACTTTATAAAGGCTGTTCATTTTCACGAAAGGAAAGGCGCACAACCGGCTCCGTGGGCCAGTCGTGACCTCAATCTCGCTTTAATGTGCGTGGCGTTGGTGTCCAACTAGTAATAATAATTGGTTTTGGTTGAAAGGAAATGGCGCAGTATCTGTCTCATATATATCGTTGGACACGTGAACCGCGCCGTCAAGGAAGGGATTAAGGAGGGAGTGAAAGAAGAAAGGAAGAAGAGGTGCCGTAGTGGAGGGCTGCAGAATAATTTCGACCACATGGGGATCTTTAACGTGCACTGACATCGCACAGCACACGGGCGCCTTAGCGTTTTTCCTCCATAAAAACGCAGCCGCCGCGGTCGGGTTCGAACCCGGGAACTCCGGATCAGTAGTCGAGCACCCTAACCACTGAGCTCCGCGGCGGGTAAGGTGTCCAACTGCAAAAGCCTGCTTTGATTGCATTCCGCACACTGAATAGGCAGCGCGCCCTCCCTGCCACCCTGGGAGGTGGCATGCAGTTAATGGTTGATCGTGAGAGATTGATCACCAAATGACCGCTGCGGCCTAGCTATTGCTGCAGTGCCGCATGTCAGCCTAAACGGTGTCAGCGCTAATGCGTTCAGCCACATCTCTCTCTCACCACCGCCACATGTATCAAAGCACAAATGAGGCGTCTGCATATCCAGAGAGCCAGTTATGCGCCCTTCCGTTGCTCAAAGGTATCGCCGTGTAGAACATTGACAACGCCAACGAAAACAGTGAACGCCGACATCATTCGCATTGTATATCCTGGATTAGCTGAGCTAATCCACGTTAATTTTTTCACTCGCAACTTGCAAACCTTCATTATAACCAAAGCTGGCATCCTTGTCTCTTTCCTCTGAAACGGATTGCTCATCTAGAATCGCGATCGAAACACGGTAGAACCCGACTGCAGCTGCCGCGTTCCATTGGAAGCGAAACGCTAAGGCGTCCGCGTGCTGTCCGATATCAGTGCAGGTTAAAGACCCTCAGGTGGGGGGAAATATTCCAGAGCACACCACTCCGACACCTCTTTCTTTTTAGTCCCTCCCTTGTCCCTTCTCTTATGCGCGGTTTCGGTGTAAGGCGATATGTGAGACAGATACTGCGCCATTTTCTTCCCCAAAAACGAATTTTCAGTTTCGCGCCGGGGACGCTCAATTACGTCAAGACATTGATTTTGGTCCAAATAGCGAAGGTGAAATTTCGGGAGTGGCCCGGGACAAATTTTTGAAAATGAAAACGGTTCATGGTTTATGGGGGTTTAACGTCCCAAAGCGACTCCAGCTACTAGGGACGCCGTAGTGAAGGGCTCCAGAAATATCGACCACCTGGGGTTCTTTTTTACGTGCACTTACATCACACAGCACACGGGCCTCTAGAATTTCGCCTTCATCGAAATTCTACCGCCGCGGCCGGGATCGAACCCGCGTCTTTCGGGCCGGCAGCCGAGCGCCATAACCACTCAGCCACCGCGACGGCTTTTTTGGAAATGTCTCGGGTCGAAATTCTAGGTTGCCGTAGCGCCGGGGACGCTCAATTAAGACTGGACATCGATTTTTGTCCAATTCAACCGAGGTCAAATTTCTGGGGTTGCCGGGGTCACATTTTCGGAAATGACTCGGAGCACATTTGTAGGACGCAATCGTGTTGGTCACGGTTAATTATGATCGGACATCGATTTTGGCCCAAATTGGGCAACGTCAAATTTCGGGGGTGGTCCGGGCCAAGTTCGTGCCACTTGCTGCCACAGTTGCTATGGCAACTAGCGATACACAACGCGTGCCCATTAGATCCGAAAGTCTAGGGCTACCCGCCGGGGTGTCTCAGTGGTTAGAACGCTCAGTTACTAATCCCTAGTACCGGGTTCGATCCCGACCGCGGCGAGGGGAAAGAGGGCTTATCATGGTTAGAGGGGCGTGCTCACACCATGTGGTAGACGTCTAAGAACGTGCATCCACATTGCGGCACTCCCCCTTACAAGACGGATTTAAAAATTGAGTTTGGTTTAGCTGTGGTTAACCCTAGTTGAATTGCGAAAACGTCGTTTCCTCCGCACGTCGTCTACGCAGCGTCTCACTCCGACGCTTTCGAGAACTCAAACTGGTCCCTTCCACAGTTGAAGTGACTCCAGAACATGGCACGACTTCTAGCCGCATCTTCGTTAGACTCTTCTCGATTCATGCGGCGCGTTCTTATGCCGTCTCTTGAGCCCTTTGTCTCTTCCTCGCTTCATTCTTTCGTTGTTGCCTATCTTTTGCAAACTTTATAACGGCTAGAATCCTCTGAGGCGAAGGCTCAGTGGTTAGGGCGCTCGACTACTGATCCGGAGTTCCCGGGTTCGAACCCGACCGCGGCGGCTGCGTTTTTATGGAGGAAAAACGCCAAGGCGCCTGTGTGCTGTGCGATGTCAGTGAACGGTAAAGATCCCCAGGTGGTCGAAATTATTCCGGAGCCCTCCACTACGGCACCTCCTTGTTTCTTTCTTCTTTCACTTCCTCCTTTATCCCTTCCCTTACGGCGCGGTTCAGGTGTCCAACGATATATGACACAGATACTGCGCCATTTCCTTTCCCCCAAGAACCAATTATTATTATTATTATTATTACGCGCATGCATATATATATATATATATTTACATATGTACCCCCGCGAGCCAACACCTCCTCTCCCTCTACCCCAGCGGAGCACATCTGTAGCGGTATTGCGGATCGCTCTCAATCGAAACTCTTTCAAAAAGTGTCTCATTTGCCCCTCCTATTGGCCGGCCGTGGGCGGCCGCGCCTCAAAGCGTTTGAGACACAAAATTACGGCTGTTGACATCGTCGTATACGCGGGTGACCGCGCGAGCAAAAGTGTAGGAGGGTGCATGAAGACGACTTTGAGGCGCGGGATGAGTTATTTCGACGCTTCGACTTAAGAAGGAGACTGTGCAGTGGCTCTGCGACAACCTCGCCGTTGAACTGGGAGATTCGCTGTCAGTGGAGTGGCAAGTGCTGTGCGCACTGCACTTCTTCGCCACCGGTAGCTCTGAAGGCGCCGTTGGAAATGAAGAAAACGTCGGCGCAGCCCAACCGACTGTTAACAAGTGTTTGTGGCGGGTAGCGGAGACCAATGTTAACGTTCGGTCGCAGAAAGGGTGTTTTCGCTTTCCGAGGAGACGCGAGGAGAAGGCGGCAGCGAAGGAAGCCTTCCTTTGCCTAAACTTTCGCCGCGGCAGCATTCCCGGCGGCGTCGGGTGTGTCGATTGGGCCCTCATCACTATCAAGGAGCCTGGGGGCAGCGCTTCGAACGTGAAGGTAAGTATACCTCGGCCTCTGTTTTTGACCGCATGAGTTCAGCTACAAGTGCGGGCCTCGGCAGGTAGAGTAAGTTCGTGCTGTGCGTGTTTTTTCGCAGATCTGTGGCAAAAAGATACGCAATCTGGCCGTGGGCACGCGCTGACGCGCATCCTACCACGACACGTTCGTCTAGAGGCACTGCGAGGCGGAGCAAGGCCTGCTGGACGACGGTAAGTTTCTTCTGGGTAAGCAGTAAAAAAGCCGTGTTAACCGTCGGGCGAACTCAGTCACATATAGTGAGCTCCAGCACTATGCATTTACCCGGATCTGAAAGCTACAAGTGTAAGGCTAAAGAAGAAGATGCGTCAGATGATTTGAAAAGACGAAGACGAGGTGACAGTGTTCTCGAGAGTTTTTGCCAGCGCTACGCTTGTGTGTCTTTTGCCGATCTGATCCCAGACTGCTGCCGTTGCCGTTCCCTTCGCCCCAGTACCTCGTAACAAACCCCTCGTTACATTTGGTGGAGGTGTGGGGGAAATGCCCATTTTGTGATCCGTGACACCCTACTTTATCGCCGTAATACAACTCCGAAGGTCGCAAGTGGCTGCTCGTTATTCCACGTCACTTACGCTCGGAGATATGCGCATACTTCCATGCTGCCCCCCGCAGCGGTCACGCGGGCGTTTTCAAGACCTACACCCGCATACGGCTGCGCTACTACTGGCGCGGAATGTACACCTTTATCATGAAGTACGTGCGCGCACGCATTCCCTGCCAACGTCGCAAGACACCTCCCCATCGTTCTGCTGCTGAGCTGCAGCCGTTACCATGCCCTCCACGCCCGTTCAACCGCGTTGGCATTGATTTATACGGTCCGCTTCCATACACTGCAGACGGCAACCGTTGGGCTATAGTAGCGGTGGATCACCTTACACGATATGCCGAAACTGCTGCCCTTCCGGCTGCCACAGCGACGGACGTCGCCTCCTTCATTTTGCACCGATTCATCCTTCGCCACGGTGCACCTCGTGAACTGCTCAGTGACCGAGGCCGCGTGTTCTTATCTGAGGTGGTGAAGGCGCTTCTCAAAGAGTGCAACACGATTCACCGAACTACCACCGCCTATCATCCGCAGACCAATGGCCTCACTGAGCGATTTAACCGCACACTCGGAGACATGCTCTCCAAGTACGTCGCTTCTGACCACACGAATTGGGATCTCGTCCTTCCGTACGTTACTTATGCGTACAATACCGCTACGCAGTCTACCACCGGATTCTCTCCTTTCTTCCTTCTTTACGGCCGCCAACCCTCTGCTACTATCGACACTATCCTCCCTTACCGCCCTGATGAATCCGAATATCGGCCGGTTTCCGACGCCGCGCAACACGCCGAAGCCTGCCGCCAAATTGCCCGGTCACTCACCACTGACACCCAGCATCGCCAGCGCTCCCGCCTCGACCAAGACCAAACCCCACCGAACTACACTTCTGGTGCACTTGTGTTGCTCTGGATCCCTTCAGGAACTCCCGGTCTCTCCTCGAAATTTCTTGCGAAGTACCATGGTCCCTACCGTGTGCTGGAGCGCACCTCTCCGGTTAATTATATCGTGGAACCCCTCACGCCGTCTCCTGATCTCCGCCGCCGAGGACGGGAGACCGTTCATGTCCAGCGCCTCAAGCCCTACTACGACCCCGCCGTCTTGCCATCATCCTAAGTCGCCAGGATGGCTCCTCTTGTCCCCGGGGTGATTGTAAGGCTAAAGAAGAAGATGCGTCGGATGATTTGAAAAGACGAAGACGAGGTGACAGTGTTCTCGAGAGTTTTTGCCAGCGCTACGCTTGTGTGTCTTTTGCCGATCTGATCCCAGACTGCTGCCGTTGCCGTTCCCGTCGCCCCAGTACCTCGTAACAAACCCCTCGTTACGCAAGAATTATTTTGGCTAGTTATACCAATGCAAACATGTTACAGTATGTCACAGTGTATTGCCACCCTTTTGTTAATTATATTTGCAGCAGAAACACAGGACACATATAACATTGTTGAAATGCATAGCCTTTCCTGTTGAAGAAACCAAAGCAAAATGCACCTGACAGCGCTTGTGTGTTGTAGGCTATCATAACGCGTCATTTATATCAATATGGTGGTAAAAGACTGACCTTACAGCAGTGCTCACTTGTACATCTCAATGCTGCGTGTATGTATGCTCTTGAATGTCATATTCATCAAAGCCTGGGTGTGAGCTACTTGGCATGAGTCTTCTATTGTATAGCAGATCGTCCTGTAAGGCTGCTGAGATCACTGAGAAATGACATGCTTAACTGCGTCATTATTTGTTATGCAGGAGACTATGTCTGCCCACTGGAGCCATGGCTACTTGCACCAGTTGCGTGGCATCAAAGACCCGACTCAGCAGAAGGCCTGTACATCACGCCCCATGCTTTCACGCAATTTGTAGCTGAGCGCTGTATTGGTGTGCCGAAGAGCTGCTTCCGTTGTTTTCAAGGGCACCGGATGCACCACTGCCAGTGGGAGTGGACAGTGCGCATCATCAGCGCACGTGCTGCACTTCACAGCCTCTGTTTGGATGCACCCATATGAGCAGAGGGTGCAGGCGACACTGCCACTGACACAGATAACGATGGCCTACCTCCAAATGGTGGCTACCTCGTAGAGACAGGCTCTCTCCTCAGGAAGAGCAATGCGCTACCGTATTTTCAGCCTCTGTAGGACGACCAGTCTCCAGAGGCAGACGTACCTAAGCTTGGTGCAGCAACAATTGATTGCGGTGGAACCTATAGCGTCTAGCGGCTCACCATACTGGTGTGGAGAATCATATCAGCCACTGTTCCTGTTGCCACTGTCAATGCTTTGTTTCAGTGCACAACACACATCTGCAAGTCTGTGAGCAACTGTGTGATGTGGTTGTGCCCTTGGCCAACCTATGTGCGGCCAGAAGCCTGCAGTGACAAACAAGTGACCCAACCAGCTGCCACTTCATTTTCAGTGTGTTTGCCAGTATACCTCCCAGTCCCACAGCAGAGTGTTGCACAGTCTCTTCCTGAAGGCGGAAAAGGTGTTGCAGCAGCTCGACCAATTTGTGAAAAGCAACATTTTGAACCTCTTTTGTCAATGCTTATGTCAGCCCACCTACCCCTTCCCTTCTATCTCCTTCCAGCTTGGTGGAGTGCCAGTGCTCATTACCTGTGTGACGAACATGCATGAACCAAAAGTGTAGTGCTGGAATAAGGCACGAAATATTTGTGACGCTTGTTGGAATCACAAAGCAACACCAAAGCTGTTTTAGTGCATCATACATTCAGTAAACGCGTCCATTTTTTTAGTCACAGCATTTGAAACGAGTGTTTCTATTGCAGAAAAGGCAGTGTACATACAAGCATACTTTACCTTAATGTACAATTCCCATGTGGCATTTCTGAGTGCGGTTAAGAAAAATTTTTTGAAATATTGAATTAAAATTGCATGTTTTCTTTCATACAGAGGCTATCTGTACAATAAATACGGCATAGTACAGTGTACATAATGCATTCTCAGGACTATGAAACATTTTGGCACTTATAAGATGTGTAAATGCCGAAGGTAAGCTTTTAGCTTAATGGTATGAGGCTAGGGGTTTCACTCTGTGCTAAAAGCTGTACCAACTGCAAGCACACCGCTGTACAACAATGCATAATAAATATTGCAAGGTGGAGTGGCTACAAGGACTGCTGAATGACTAGAACATCTTCACTGATAGACAAAGATGTGTAAACATCACAGACACATCATCAAGGAGATGGTGTGTGAGTAGAGGTTAGTTTACAATCACAAATCATGCAACACCCTTACTGTAAATGCTCTACCGCTCTAAGAATATAGAGGCAGCTTCATTATGCGAAATTTTTAGCACTCAGTTATTGCCCCTTAACTGACACCTAGCTTGGTTTGCATAACACAGGGCAATGAAGTCTTGTCCATGATGACACGAGACGATAACAATGCCGAATGGCCTGACAGGCTCCTCATGCTATTCCATGATATGTGTGATAAGCGCAACTGCTTTCAAACTACTTTTCGTCTAGGTATTTAATATCCTAGTCATTTTCAGCTGGCTGTTCCCTTTCTAACTGGAGCGGCCTGTATACAGGGTGCCTCAGTTATAATGTACCATAATTTAAAAAAATAAGTGGTATTCTGACCTGAAAGGAAGTGCATGTTAGAAGTTTTGAAAAGTATTTAAAGCCCTTCAAACAGTGCCCTCAGAAAACCCAGTTATACCAACATCACTCCGCCTGCTGAGCAAAATACAATAGCATATTACACATCACTGCCCTGTGCTACACAGCACTGCCCTGGATCATATGCAATTCAAGCGCTGTGTACCAGCAAACATGAACAAACTTGCCCAACTTTCTGCCCAGTTGCAATTAGCCTCTACACAAGTTATACAAGCAAACTACTTCTTTCCTGGTTGATCCTGGATCTACTACAATATCAGTAAATAACGTTAATAGAACAAGCTCGTTCTCTCCTCGGTGACAACAGCAAAGTTATCAAATCAAGTGCTTCTTTTCTCTCGAAACAAACTAAGTGTAGCATAAACATCACATTTTCTGCATCTTTCACAGGAAGGAAAAGAAACTACTGCAACACCTGCACATGAAGCGAACGGAGCTACAAAAATAGCAACGCAAGATCAAGTGCTTCCTCAATGTGGGCGGCATCACTTGGTTACGAGGCAGAAGAGTGATTGCTGCCATAGAGGCAGGCCGTGTCGGCTCTCATTTCCAGCACCGGGATTGCAAGCTATCAGCAGCTGCACCTGTCTGCTCCTGTCTGTCGGCACTTGCTTCTGTGTTATGATTCATGGCTTTCTGGTATTTTCTAAACAAAATAAACAGAACCACACGTTGCTCGGTCACCGCTAGGAGCCGACCGAGAAAAGAGACTAAAGTTGTCGTCATCGATTTACGAGACCAGCGCTCCTTGTAAGTTGATCTCCGCAGGCCCGTAGCATACACTGCCTTGAAACAGATTTTTCTGCGCACTTAAGATATGCGCAAAGTACCTTGATTTCAGACGACACGCAAAAAAAACAGGAACTATCCATGGAATCACTTGATTTCTTGCAGGCCGCCATGTTCACGCGATATCACTGCCAGCGTGCCCTCATGCAGGAAGAAGTTACAATACCGCAAATTTATTTGAAAAAACAAGAACGCTTCTAATTTTCCTTCGTGTTATTTACTTTACAACACAGTTTTTTACCAAAATAAAACAATATTTGTTTTCTTCACTGCGTTTCTGTTTATTTTCAGACTAACATGTTCACGCTTCACCGCTGAAAGCACACCTTCGCGGCAACAAAAGTGACTAAACAGCAAACTTAATAATAATAAATTGTTTTTAGGAAATGTAAATGGCGCGGTATCTGTCTCATATATCGTTGGACACCTGAACCGCGCAGTAAGGGAAGGGATAAAGGAGGGAGTGAAAGAAGAAAGGAAGAAGAGGTGCCATAGTGGAGGGCTCTGGAATAATTTCGACCACCTGGGGATCTTTAACGTGCACTGACATCGCACAGCACACGGACGCTTTAGCGTTTTTCCTCCATAAAAACGCAGCCGCCGCGGACTGGTTCCAGCCCGGGAACTCCGGATCAGTAGTCGAGCGCCCTAACCACTGAGCCAACCTAATTGCAAAACTGAAAACACTGCTTGTTTAGCTTGGTGTTGTTGAGTTTGAAATACAGTTTCTTAGCAAAATTAAACATTACTCGTTTTATTCACTGCGTCTTTACAGCAAAACATAAGTCTACGGTCCCTTGTCGTGCGAATATATTTTTACGGGGCGGAGCCCTGCTACTAGCCACCGTGACCTTGCTCCTCATTGGCCGATTCCGCGGTCGGCATCTGGCGGTGTCGTCATTTTGACGTCACGATCTCAAAATTGAGACTTTTTCTGGACAGCGATCCGTAATACCGCCCCTAGTGGAGTGAGCGGCGACGGCGGCGCCATCTGTTAGAGCGAGGCTGCGGCGTTGCTAGGCAACGGCAGCTCAAGGTCGTTCGTGGGCCAGACCATACAGCATACGGCGGAAGTGCGACCACGCGACTAGTCGAGCTGGCTGCCGGGCACAGTACCGTTGTGGTATATAAGCGGAGGAGCCAACGCTCCTCGCTTTTGGTTAGCCCTTTCACATGGGGGATGAAAGCGGCTATGCTTACCGCCTTTTCTCCAAACCTACCCGAGCGACCTGGGAGGCTGCCCTGCTCGGCTGCTCTATGTTAGAGTGCCAAATAACCCTCGTCGCTAGTGCCTGAGCTCCCGCGGAAGCCACAGCGCTCCCGCACTAGAGACCTCTCCTCGAATTTCTAATTGGCTGGCTCTTAAGGCCAGTCGCCACTCTCTCCTCTAAACAGCCGTAAATAAATGTTTTCCATCACCACCACCACCTGACCGCGCCGGAGGCGTTTCGAGGGAGGCGAAATACAAAGGCGGTCGTGTGCGATGTCTGTGCATTTTAAAAAAACTCCAGGCGGTCGAAATTATTCTGGAGCAATCCACTACGGCACCTCTTTCTGTTCCTTCTTTCGCTCCCACATTCCTGATTTCCTTTACGACGCGAGCCCCGCCGCGGTGGCTCAGTGGTTAGGGCGCTCGACTACTGATCCGGAGTTCCCGGGTTCGAACCCGACCGCGGCGGCTGCGTTTTTATGGAGGAAAAACGCCAAGGCGCCCGTGTGCTGTGCGATGTCAGTGCACGTTAAAGATCCCCAGGTGGTCGAAATTATTCCGGAGCCCTCCACTACGGCACCTCTTCTTCCTTTCTTCTTTCACTCCCTCCTTTATCCCTTCCCTTACGGCGCGGTTCAGGTGTCCAACGATATATGAGACAGATACTGCGCCATTTCCTTTCCCCCAAAAAACCAATTATTATTATTACGACGCGATTCAGGTGTGCACCGATATATGCGAGACAATTACTCCGCCATTTCCTTTTCTCAAACGCCAATTTTTTCGCATAGGGCTCGACACACACTTCTGGCTACCTTGTGTGTGGCGATTCAGCAGCGACAGCACATTTTCTCGGCACTTTTCTCGGCGCTTTGCGGGATTTTGCATTAATGAAACGCGACAGTTGATGCGATGAGTGACGTGCTCCATCATAATAGATTTTGCTTGCGAATTAGCGCGAAAAACTTTCAGTAAAACTCCCAATAACTAGTGCACATTGTCCGTTTCTTTCTACTATACAATGCAGGCATGGCCTATGCCCCCCGATTTTTTTTGCATTAAATGGGCTCTTTTTTGGCGTGAATGATAAAAATGCCTTTCTCAAGAAATGTTTATGGACCTTCGCCCAATTAAAAGTGGTATGTGTTGATGTATAAACGGCGGCGTACCTATGTGCTTCACGCTAGGAGCGTTCAGTATTTTGTCGCAATGGCGTTGCGGACTCCTCAAGAGCCATAGTCTTAACGTGTGCCGCCGTGCCTCCGAGGACCAGTATTCAGATTGTCGGAGACGGGCAGGCCTGAATACATGGTTTACGCGAAGTCTACCGTGTCGAGCCTATGGGAATTACTAAGGTATACAGCGCGTTTTCCGGTGGTGTGGCTCTTCGGACCACTTGTGGGCGCAATGCTCGCCGCATTCCTGTGGACGCTGCGGTGTCCTCATCCACCGGAGCGGAGTCTCCGTCCAGCTCTCCCGAAGCTGCAGTGATCACCAGCCGAATGTGACGTATTCTCTGCGCCGCTGCTATTCAGACGAGCCCACTGGCGCCTTGCCATCGCTCGAACCAGCGACGCATATTAAACTCGGCCGACAACGAACCGAGAGGAGGCACAAACGGACTCGGCGGAAGCTCCCTCATAAGGCAAACTGTCACGTTCGGCACTTTTTGCGGAGGCGGAAGGAATGCCCTGCAAAGACGTGGCGGTCCTGAGCCTGTTGCTGCTGTGTCTGTGTTCGCAGCTGATCAAATTGTTGCCACTGCCCCCCCCCCTTTAATTGGGTGGGCAGCGCACAATCAACGAGGTTCCTGCTGCCGCCACGTCGGTGCCTTCTGCATCGCTGGGCACGTCTGCGGAGCTCGCGTGAAAAAGCTGTAGTCGATGCCTGCGGCTGCGACTACGTGCAAACTCCGCAGTGCCTGGGAAAACAAACTGTTTTCAGCCGGGCCGCAAGTTTGTCTTGAATGTAGCTACAGGTCAGCATTGTCGCAAGTTTGACCTTGAGTGTAGCTAGAGGTCACACCATGAGCATAACTAGTGGTAGTCAGGTTCGACACATGACGTCAGCTACAGCAGCGGCACCAGCGGCTGTTACACCAAATATCTCTACTTTCACCTATGACTTTTGACCTTGACATTGACCTCCGGTAAAGCGGGAAAGCGTCCGCCGTCATCGCATTCTCTCGTCAAGAAAGGGTTCTGCATCGACTGGCGATTTCCTTCCACCCCGCGGTGACGAAGGCCTGTCTGCAGATGAAGAGGATCACCGCCGCCGTGCACAAGCTCACCGCTCGAGGATAGGGCATCTCCCTGCAAGCCGCGCTGCGTCTATACAATGCCGCAGCTTTGTGGGTGGTGCTCTATGCGCTGCCGCTCATCACGGTGCGCAAGCCGTGTTGGAAGGAAATCGAGCTTCAGCACCGCAAGTCCCAGCGCGTGTGCCTAGGCCTGCCCAAAAACTAGCAGTGCGCCGCAACGTTGGCCGAGGCTGGAGCGTGGCCACATGAGCTCCAAGCAGCGCGCAGGGCATTGAATCACATCGACCGGCTTCCCCACGCACCCGACGGCGGCTCGCTGCTGCAGCGTATGCGCTCGCACCCGCGCTCACGAATGGGCGCGGCGCTGCTCGAGTATGAGCAATTGACACAAGGCCCGCCCCCCTAAGGCTTCTGCGCACCCTGGCCTGCTGGCTCGGAGGTACAGCGAGAGATCGTCGGCATTGCGGGAAAGAGGAGCACTTCCCTCTGTGCTGTGCAGCAGCTGGCCAGAGCCGTCATACACGAGGAGCTCCAGGACCATCTCCTCGTGTACACCGACGGCTATGTGGCCCGCGACAGCTGCTCCCTTGCTGCGGCGGCCGCCATCCCCGCCCTGCAACTGCACAGCCAGCAACACGCAGCCTTTCTGGACTCCTCCACCACGGCGGAGTTGATGGGGATCCGGCTCGGGCTGGACCTGCTGCTCACCCTCGGCCCGCCGCCACCCAGGAGTGCTCTGCTCTGCGATTCCCGCGCCGCCCTCAGCCGCCTGCGATCTAACGGCCGCGGTACCCCACTAGTGCGGGTAATTCGCTCGCGCATCGAGCGCCTTGCGCAGAGAGGTTGTGCCGTGCATGCACAGTGGGTGCCCGGTCACTGCGGCATCGCCGGCAACGAAGAAGCTGACGACCTCGTGACCGCTGCACACCAACTACCTGCCAGCGATTTGCCCCTTGCGCTGGAGGACGTGCGTGCAGCCATCCACGACCATCTCCGAAAGCAGCACCCCGACCCACGCATCGCGTGAGGTGAGCGCATCGACAGTGTCACCGGCTGTCGCGCACTTACACGGTCACAACGTGCAATGATCCTCCGCGCGCGCATTGGCTGCGTGTGGCCCGGAGAACGACGGGTGCGTCACGGAATCGCGACGAGTGATGTGTGTGACGGATGCGGTGCAGAGGAAACACTAGAACACCTGTTCCTTCACTGTGCCGAGTTCGCCGATGCTCGTCGCGATATGCTCGCGGCCTATAGGGCGCAAGGCATATTACCAGACTCCATCAAGACGGTATGTGGCCGCAGGGCAGTGCGCGCACTCGTGAGCGAACTTTGGTGAGCCTCTGTGCATTCCTCGAACACACGGGCTTGGCGTCCCGTCTGTTCTCCTTCATGTAGTTCCACGCAGTGACTGAACGCTCCGCGAGTTCTACCTTGAACGATTAATAACTGGACGCCCCACTCCAGTTGTAACCATCACAGTGCTGTGCGCGTGTGATTTAATTCCTCTAAAATGAACAAATCACGCGCACAACCTGGACACATTTCTTATTGTGTAAATAGTTTGTACATATTACTTCTCCCCATATCATCTCTTCCTGTCCCCTCACCTCTTTCATTTCATTTCTCCATTCTGCCTGCTATCCTTTATTTCCGCTGCCCCAGCTCAGGTTCTTCAGTATCGATGGCAGATGCCGGGGCTAGCAAAAAACTTTTCCTTCCTTTCTACTATTATTTTTAATAAAACCACTACCCCCTCCATAAAACGCCCGAGTTACCGGTTTCTAACCCGACCGCGGTGGCTGCGTTTTCATGGAGGGGGCGCTATAGCGTCCGTGTGCTGTGCGATGTCAGTCGAAATTATTCCGGAGCCCTCCACGACGGATCCTCTTTCTTCTTTCGCTCCCTCCTTTATCCCTTCTCTTACGGCGTGGTTCAGGTGTCCAAAGATATATGAGACAGGTACTGGGCCATTTCCTTTCCCCAAAAGCCAATTATTATTATTATAGAACGTAGGTGCACTTTGATGCATTCAGCCTAACGCTAGGTGTGTTCGATGCGACGCCTGAGGTGGAGACCTCCAGTCGCTCGAGTCGCTGGACCACAAACACAGCTAGGGAGAGGCAGCTTTTTGCTTTCGACCAGAGTTAGCCGGAGCTAGACCACCAGCAATTTTTTTCTTTCCTCTGTAGCAGGATACAACTAAACAATTACGACTGACGTAAGCCTCACCTCGTGCAATACGACAGCAAGCGAAACTGCGAAATTCGACTCGCCACGAAATTATTCCGGAACCCTCCACAAGGCACCTCTTTCTTCCTTTCTTCTTTCACTCTCTCCTTTATCCCTTCCATTACGGCGCGGTTCAGGTGTTCGCCGATGTGTGAGGAATGTACTGCGCCATTTTCTTTCCCCAGAGAAACATTTTTCATTCACATGCTACCTGCTTACTTCTTATAAGAGGAAGGAGAGCGAGAGCGCGGGATTACGTCGCCCAGTTTACATTCGCAGCCGGGAAACAGTGGCCAGCGCCCGGGACCGCAGCGCCGCCGCTCGGCTGAGAACCCGCTCCCGCTGCCTTCGCGGCTGCTCGGTTACTTTTGGCAGAGACGCTACATGCATGCAAGCACACTTGCACAGACTGAATATATTTTCGTAAGAGCAGCCGAACCGTGGTCAGAATGGCCGAGTGGTCTAAGGCGCCAGATTTAGGCTCTGGTCCTCGCAAGAGGGCGTGGGTTCGAACCCCACTTCTGGCAACGTTTCTTTTTTTAGCGTTTTCTTACTTTGGACCTACAGTGAACATTTTACGTACGTATTACTAACCCACATTTTTTTGTTGTTAGCCTATCAAAAGGCTAACATCTATTGTTAAGCATTAAAACACATTTCTATTAAACAGCACTGCGGTCTTCATATGGCTTCGTCCATCTTCTTGCAGAGCGGTCTGTTCCCCTTAGTCCAGGGCTCCGCTGGATGCTGCTGCCAGTTGTGCTTGCCGAGTCATACCTTCTTGGTCGACGCGGCCATCGCTGGAGAGCACTCCGTCTCATTGCTCCGCACTCGGATTTGATATAACGGGTGCCACGTCTATCTTCTGGCATGCCAACGTTATGTGATACAGCATGGGTGTTTCGTGGCACCAGGGGCATTTGTCATAGTATTGTGGGGGATACATTCTGCTCAGTACGTTTAGGTTCGGGTACGAGCCCGTTTGTAGCTGCCTCTACGCGACAGAGACCTCTCTGCCAAGGGAGTTTTGCGGTGGTGGATACCCACCATTTTTTTTACCGTTCTTAAATCTTTTTCGGGGTTGGCTCTTTACACCATCCGGTTTTTAGGCGGTTTTATATTTTTTTCCTGCCACGTGTACATAGCAGACCACGGGCAAAAGGCGAAACGCTTTTCTAGAACACGTTCTGGGCGTGTTTAGGACTGAATAAGCTTTATCTAGCGATAACATTTGGTGAAAAATGGACTTGATGTAAGCATGTGCGATTAAACTCATATAAGATTCCATTCTCATTTTTTGCCTTCCTGGTCGCAGCGGCTTTGGGAGCTGCGGAACACACAGCTCGGTCATCTAGACATGTGTTGTGCCGTCTTGCGAGAGCACACTAACGAAGACGTATGCGCTCGTACGTGGTCTGCAATGCACCATCAACTCGCCCTTCAGTCCTCGCTTCTGACGTGAACACGTCTGAGTTCTCAAGACTGCACTATATTCCATGCCTCTCCACCATCCCCCCCCCCCCTCCCCAACCCTTGTCCGCGCTTTTGTCTATATCTGTTCTTGCATGCGTAAATTGTGGGGACGTTCCCCTACGACTTTCTCTTCTCTTTGGTTCGTTTACCCGCGGTGCACCCTCCCACGGTTTCGCCTCGAGAAGGGGGTGAACGTATTTATCTCCCACTTTTCAAACCCACAAACTATGCTCGCCTAGTTGAAAATTTGAAATCGTGTAACTCGGAACACAGGCGTGCTACCTGAATTCCACCAAATGGTGAATATATATGTAATACTAGTACCTTTAAGGATTCGATGTAAGCATGTACACCTACTGCAGTGACTAAAAAAAATGTTAATTCATTTCATTTCGCCTAATTAAAAATTACCCTCTCATTTTGCGTCGGCCGTCACAAAAACTACGTCCAAAAATGGCTTCCATGTACATTTCTCATCCTTTTACTGTTAAAAATCCTGGAAGTCTAATTTTGAACGCCTGTATATGTGCATGGTTTGGAGGCGAACAAAAACAATTCTTAATGGCGCTCGCCCCGCATTCTCTTTCTTTACGTGTGTGCCCCTCTTCGCTCCAGAATATTCTTCTCAAGTATGTCGACGTGCGATTTCCGGTAGTCTAATGAAGGCATATAGTCCGAGTTTTAGGTTACAAAAACCTCACTAAAGAACGAGCCTTTGAGAAATGACTCTTGCGGACAGACATAGCAGCCAGCAAAAGGCACCGCATTCCTGTTTGCTTCCCAAGCATCCAGCTTGTTTTTCTTCATGATTGTTGGACGCACTAATTTCAGCGCCATTATTTCATAACATTTCACAGGAGCCCCGAAAGGCGGCGATGAGCAACTGTGTGCACTTTACAGATCTTGCTTACGTGTAATAACTTTCCTGCTCACTCCCCCGTTTGGTACAGGATAACTCTTTCAGACGAGCGCTTAATCTGTGTCTGCAGTAAAAGTGCGTTGAATGGCGACCTTCTCACAAGTTGTAAAGTTGCTATGCTTGCGTTGCAAATGTCATTTCATTATAGACACATTCGTTCCTGCAGTAGAGTCCTTTTCAAAAGTTTAGAGCCATGGGGCTCGTTAGATATCCCCGGCGTTCCAAATTTCTTGAAGATCCGGTCTCCACTCCTTCGAACGTTAAGACTTCTGGGCAAGCTACAAGAGCCCCACTGCATGGCTTAGAATAACACCCCCTTGGTCCCCGAACTTTTGAGAAAGGCTGCACCTCAGCGCAACACGCGGTGTGGAAACAAATGCTCCATGTTGGGGTCGGTTTCCCGTTGTGTCCTCGGGTCCGAGTCGCCGCACAAAGGAGAATTTTTCGATGTCTTCTTGTCTTTTTTAATGCGATAGCATGAGGAGGGCCATGGACGAGATAACTGTCAGGCGGTGTCGGTGTGAAGCATCCGCCTCCTATAGTTGGTGCCACCTGTCAACGTTCTCTCTATCCACTTTTAGAGGAGCGGAGGGAGATTCCGGACAAAGATTGACTCAGCAAAAGCGGAAATGACTGAGAACTAAAATGGTCAGAAAACAGCAGGCCTGCGTGCAAAATAGACACCCTCCCGAAGATCTATGTGTGCAGAAATGAGCCTTTCGGAAGCTACTCCTTCTCGCATTCCTCGGAAAGAGCAACCTGGGTCTGACAAGCCGCACCGGCGGCTGTGTTTGAAACAGCCGCCTGCCAGTGCAGTGGAAGCATCGCTTAAGCGCAGCGCCACTGCGCCGACTCACCGCGATCTAACAATGTAACACATTTTGCATGGTTGCGTAGTCGGAGAGAGAGAGAACAACTTTATTTGCCACTTGAGGGTTGGGAGTTAGGGCAGATGGGCTAAGTGTGGCCCCCAGGAGGGGACGACGTCTTGAGCCCACGAGACGAGTGCGAGTTGTGTCTTCTCGTCTCGTCTTGCAAGAAGTTGGGTCCAACCCTCCAAGGAGTGAGCTGGCAGTAAAGTTTGTGGGGCGGGTTACCCTTGCATTCCCAGAGGATGTGTGCCTGGGTGGCAAACACTCCGTGGTCGCAATTAGGACAGACAGGGTCATTTTCCCCGTCAGTGATGAGATATAGTCGAGAATGACTGAGAATCGAATTGGTCTGCAGTCTGCGAAGCATGGTGGCTTGCGTTCCGTCTAGGTCGGGGTGGGGAGGCGAGTACACGGGTCTTGTCTCCTTGTAGAAGTTGGTGATTTCCGCATAGGATAAGGGGCCTCGGCTAGAACATCCGGGTTCGAGGGGTCGGCTGCCCGGTTGGTTACGCCTCGGGCTAAACAGTCGACCCTCTCGTTCCCAGAACTCCCCGCGTGCGCAGGTACCCACAATAAGCTTACAGTGCGGTCGAGATTGCAGCCGCGGAGGATGTGTGCGGCTGGTAGACAAATTGAGTTCGTCCAGAAATTTTGAATTGCTCGTTTAGAGACACTGAGAATCGTGGGTGTGCGAGGATCTGCGATGACCACCGCAATCGCGAATTCTTCGGCAGCGGTAGTTTGTGCGCACTGTGGCAGCGTTGATGAGGGTTGTGGTTGGCGTGGCTGCGCAGAACACGTAGTCGGAATAAGAATAGAATCAAAGTCGGCGCAGATATGGAAGTGAAAGATAATGTACTCAGATCTGAAACAGAGTCCTGTTTAGAGTATAAGCAGTCCTGGAATTGATTCCTCCGCATCAATCAAATTGATCACCTCTAAAATTTTTGCAGAATCCTTTCCGCGTGTTCAAATGGGATAGGCAACCAACAACTTTACTGCCTGCCAGATGTGATATTACAATAAAGTGGGCACAAACGTTATTGCTGCTTTCACTTTGGAGTCTATCCAGTCTGGAACTTATATGAAATGTGTACAGCACTGTGAAGCTGGCAAGTATTAAAAAAGGACAACAAAAATCAGAAGGAATGCTCGCATCAGGATGGCTATAGTTTTTGGCTTGCTATCGTCAGAAGTAGGAATACAGACTAGCTCATGGCAAGCAGGGCCCAACTAGCAAAACGGCGGTCGAAGCACGTTCAGAGATTGAGAAACTGAAGGATTAAGTTCAATTTCTTTTTTACATTCTGACCTTCTTTATGCGATTGCAACTGAACTAAACCTAATTTTCCAGCGGCTTATTTTAAATTAGGGACGCTCGCAAGCACGAAGACACGTTTTACGCTCGCAAAACAGCAAGCAACATCAGTCTTTCTTTCAGTGGCCTCTGTTTTTGGAACGCTGCCATTAACGCCAACATGTTTTGTGGGCATTTCGCCACAGTTCCACATGGGCTAATATTTCTCTTTTGCTGAACCTGAAGCCATTACACTGCGACAAATAAACGAGTACAAGACCAGTAGTGCTTGACGAGGGTTTGGAGAGTGGGATGAAAATGTGTGTAGTTGCGGAAGCGTTTTAGGTTTTTCCTCATACCAAATTCCCAGAAAGAGTTCAAGCTGTCTGCCGGTTCAACACCAGCGTAAAGAAGGCAGATCGTAACCAGCTAAGCATGGGCTACTTTTGTTCATAATCTACATTTGCGTGGTTCAATCTCTGACGAAAAAGTCCACACCAAATCGCGTCTAACGTCCCAAACCGACTCAGGCTATGAGGGACGCCGTAGTGAAGGGCCCCAGAAGTTTCGACCACCTGGGGTTTTTTATTGTGCACATGACATCGCACAGTACACGGGCCTCTAAAATTTCGCCTCCATCGAAATTCGACCGCTGCGGCTGGCATGGAACCCGCGTCTTTCGGGCCAGCAGCCGAGCGCCATAACCACTAAGCCACCGGGGCGGCCTAGAAACCATTTTAATTTTGTTCATTGTGAAATGGAGTTTGAAGTGACTCACGTGTTTTTTTTTCTATAGCGAGGTCATGATCTAACTTCGGCTAGAAATAGCGCTGCTCAGATGAAAGGCAAGTTCCCCCTCATTTTTACAGACAATATTCGCTCAGTAAAGCTTTGTAGTGGGTAGAATATTCTGAAACCCCAGTTTCAGAATTGTCGCTCGCAGAAGTGATCAAAACTGTTCCACTGTCTTTTCCATAGAAAGAAACGCAATGTAAACCTAGCCAAAAGGTTTCATCACACGCTGTTTGGAAACAAAGCCCGCCTTCAGAAAGCAAGATATCACGTCGCAGTGGCTCAGAGGTTAGAGCGCTCGGCTACTGATCCGGAGTACCCACGTTTCTAGCGCGATGGCGGCGGCCGCGTTTCGATGGAGGCGAAACGCAAAAAGGTGAGCAGGGCGATGTCAGTGCACGTTAAAGATCGCCAGCTGGCCGAAATTATAGCGGAGCCCTCCACTACGGCACCTCTTTGCCCCTTTCACTCTCTCGTTTATACCTTTCTAACGGCGCAGTTCAAGAGTCCACCGAGGTGTGATACAGATACTGCGCCATTTGTTTTCCTCAAAAGCAATTTTTTTTCATATCGCGATTGCATTGCTTATATTTTGCGTTAGGTGACTGCATACTGTGGCGGCACGAACCCCTTAACCTCTTTCTCTGCTTTAGTCCAGAACTGTTCGCATACACGGAAAGCAGACAGCGTTTGACGAAGTCACTCAAGAGGCCAACGTCTTTGGTCATAGATTTCAGCAAAAGTGCAAAAAATGGGGCACCCATTAATGATTTGTTTTTCTTTCGTATTGAGGCTACGTGCTTTTATTAGAAAGGGAGTGGGCGTATCTCCTCGAACCAACATACCGGGCTCATGTCGGTTCACAACAGCTTTTCTTTTACCGGAGTGACTCTTCAACTGCGGAAGAGACCGGTCTGAGTTCTCGAGAGTGTCGGAATGAGACGCTGCGTAGACGACGTGTCGAGGAAACAATGCTTTTGCAATTCAGCTAGGGTTAAGCAGAGATGAAGCACAGCCATTTTTTTCAACCTGCTTTCAGCCTTATTTGATCAGAGAAGCTCCTTTGTATCTCCATGCCGCTGTTATTCTATGACTCGCCAAAAACAAAGCACAGTTGTGGCATGCATTGTTGTTGGCCTTCCCAGCTGTCACGCAATATCTTGTGTCTCATTGAGCGCACATGCGAAAGCAGCAGCCGGGGCCGCTTTCACGCTCCCTATTCCTGCAATTTTCGTGAGTGCGAAAACAGCGTATTCCGGCAGCTGCTGCCCTGCAGGTACAAAATAGGCCTAGAGATTAAGTCCGCTGTTGGACAATAACAATACAGCAGCTGTTATTACGCCCAGTTGTTTTATAATACTTGCTGCTACCATTATAACTACAGCTGGCTGTGGTTACCTCATCCTGCTTTGTTAACTGAGAATCCGTGTGCCCGTTTTATTACCTTCCCCCTCCACAAAGCAAAGACACTGGCCACGTCACACCACGCGTGGCGCGCAAGAGAGCAGTAAGAGTAACCGAAAAAGCCACTCAGGACTCGCAGCGCCGGGAGGGCGTCATGATAACCTTAGTAGCTGCCGTGGTTGGTGGTGGCGTGTGCCTGCGTGCGCGCGTATGTGTATGCGTGCGTGCGTGTATGCGTGCACGCTTGTGTGTGCATGCGTGAGCATGCATGTGTGCCGACGTGCGTGCATGCGTCTGCGTGTGCGTGCGGGTGTGTGTGTGTGTGTCCGAAGAAAGAGTGCCCTCTTCGCTCCATCGGTGTGTGCTCATGCGTGTTTATTGCGCTTATAAGAGTGCCATGAGGTACTTAAAAGTGATTTAACACCAGCTGGAATGCGCCTGAACCCCCCCTCTCCCTCTCACACGTGCTCTCACTGATGCTCATTTTTTTAAGTTCCTAAAGACGAGGGAAAAGGTACGGCTTTGACCAAACTCACTAGACAATAGCACAGGTCATAAAACAAGCCAACGGGAGAGTGCTTTCTACGCATTGTTGGGGAAAGGGTTTCAACCCCATTGCAGGCCACCAGTGTTGGGGATTGCACTTCAGCGCTACAGGTGCCACCAGAGTTCGAGGGGCCCTTGAGTAGCCTGAGTCGTTGAGCCCCGCAGTTCCCGTCTCCGAATGACGTTGTCGGACTCCGTTAAGGAGGAAAACTCTGCAGTAGGGTTTATTTACTTCTTCACAAGCATGAGAATCAAAAGTGGGGATCTGGAGCCGCACTCGCTGTCGAGTTTTATATCGTTCGCCGTCCCTAGATTCCTCAGGTTGAGGATGCCTTCGCCGGAGTGGGAGTGACCTGCAACTTTCATTCGCGCGCACAAGCTCACGCCACCGCACATATGGACATGCCCTAGTCACATGCCGAGCCAGAGGGAGAGAAGGATGCCGTCGGAATTATGCTGATTGCGGTAGATGACGTCAACTGGCCAGTCGAAGGTTCCCACGCGCCGCCGACACCTGTACTTCAATAATGACAGCCGACGCGCAAGGCCAGAACGCAAGGTCGGTAGAGAACACGAAAGGGGTCGTATGTCCATTGAGATGCCTGCGAAGATTGCGGATGATGACCGCCAGCCCACCGCTGTGCTCCCAACACCTACGAGCCACTGAAAACGAGGCTCTTGTATTCCCCAACATAGTCTCGGCGATTGGGGAAGATAACGTCGGCTGGGAGCGATCACCGTCGAGTTTCGTGGAGCTACCCAGTACAAACATAAGTGTTGGCTGCCAGCAGGCGAGACTTACTGTCGCCATTGCTCATCAAGTCTGGCTGTCGCCGTTCGTAACGAGCTCCTCCGTGGCCCGAAAAATCTCGACTGGCCGGCGTTCCCGACCGCTGGGCAGGAAGAGATGAGCTCGCGTGTGCGTTGTTTTCCTTGGTTGCAACATCAACTCCCAAGGAAAACCCCAAAGCACCAAACCCAAACGCAGGAAAGCATAGGTGGGACGTTCGAATCAAAAAAGAACTGCTCCACACGTAAATGTTCAGAATTCACTCATGACCCACCACGCTTCTCTATAGTGCCAAACAAAATCCTGCTCCAGAATACTGACCCCTCAATTCTGCCCGAGCTTAGGGTCAAAGCGACCGTGCGCGTCCCATCTGAGATCGCCAAAGACAAACTGCCATGTTATATGATAAGCGGTGGTGTGTCAAAGGCTATCGAGTTTGAATATAAACTCCATTCTTTATCAATCGAAGCTCTGATTCCCCTCTACCACCTGAATATCAAAAGTCTGCTTAAAATGGGGCCCATGTTCAGATTAATCTACGGGTTGTTCTCATAGAACCTTGAACACTCGACACTGAGAATAAACTGTTCCAGTTGAACTCACAAACTTTCCGACTGCGCATCACAATCCTTACTCATTCCCGCACTGGCGAGAGACTTCCCTTGAACTCAAGGAGTCAATTATGCACCTCATCACCATCATCTGCACAGAAAGGTGCTAAAGCTGTTCACCAGAAAATTCTGCAGCCTCAAATTTTTCTGTTAATCTCCGAATAACACAAACGGCTATGCGCCGCTAAACACGGGTACGCAAATGGGCACAAATACGCGAACTTTCTTTGCCTCTGCAAGGCATTACCTACACTGCCGTTAATGTCTCAAGAAACCCTTGATATCTCTACCAAGTTTGACATGCCCGAATCTACTGAGCACACAAAAGCAAACATGTGCCCAATTGAGAGCCAAAACCGTCTGTCACGAACGGTTACAATTAAGGAACGAACGTCTCATCTAGACGACTCTAGCTACCTTCCTGTGAGTGTCCTTGTCATCTGGTAGCACGGCAACTTGACACTCTTCATTGCTAAATCAACGGTGCAATAACTTTTACCGAAGTTATAAGAAAATACAACGATATCCGATCAACTTCGAATCATTAGCCCAAAACAAAAAAGCCTTTCCCTCTCAGATTTTACACACATAAAAAAGAGGAATAAAAAAACAGCTACTTCGAATGGCTACGCGGGGTGAAACCTGACTCACCACCCCCGCGTTGAAAGGACTATAGTCGGGTACAGCTTAAGAAGGCAGCGGCATTTGCCCCTGAAAGGCGGATGCACACGAGCCTCCGCCAATAGGCGCGCACTTCAGGTGACGTCATGAACCGGACGGCCAGTGACCCCGCCGTCGGAGAACATGCCTAAAATGGCCGCCCTCGCTTCGAACTGGGCCGAGTCGCGTCAGCTGTGTGCGTCTTCCTTCGTCAGAGTGAATTCGAATTGTTTGTGGGCGTCTGACATGTCGGAAATAATATTGCAAGCTTACGATGCACAACTTGTGCCGCGTGCGTTTGTTCTGAGCCGTGAGGCGACGAAAAAAGGTTACAGCGAACATCGGTGACTGCGCTGCGCTGCGCTGCGCTGCGCTTCGTCTGGAAACAGGATCCCGCAGCGGCACACCGCTGCAAACAAACATCGTGCGTGTTTGTTCTATGGTGTTTTGTTTTGCTCCTAAGTGAAGTTACGACGAGGAGAATTTGCCAAAGTCTGGTACCTACTGTGCGCGGCGGGTGTGTTAGTGTACTGTGCCCCTGAGTTTCACGTCGGACGTGGCGAAGTGATGGAGCAAAACTATTCTCAGGATAAATGAGAAAAGCGTGTGCGGATGAAACCAACCTACGAGTTCCTCAACCGAAAAGATTTGCGGAAGCAACCTCCAACGCAAAGATTTGTTGCTGCCAGCTCAGCGCGCAAACGATCGATCGTTGGCAGCAGTATGATAAGATAGCCGAGCGTCTAGCAGGGCGTCGTTCGAGTGTTGTGTAGCACCGTCGATTGATCACTTTCCACCAGTGCTAACAATCAGTGACTAACACGCGCTGCTTGAGCGAATGTCATTGGATTATTAACGGCCAGGCGTATGGGAGCAGTGTTTGTTTCCTTAATGTCAGCCTTAGTACTAATATAAAATTATGACCGATACACTGGTGCCTTCACAAGGGAGCTTGGCTGAATTCGCGTCTCTGTATGGCTTAGAATTCTTCACTCACTGCACGCGCCAGCTGTACAATGCCTGCTGTGACACAATCGCACATCAGTTGTGCTGCCAGCGCTCGACTTGCTTTCCCACAACACAGCTTTGCGCTGCTTTTCGATTGTTATGATATGTTGCTACTAAAACAATTCCAAGACAGTGAAGGCAACAGAGCCATTATGTACATCAAATAAAAGTACGACAAAGTAGGCACAGCTGCTTCGGAACTGACTCCTAATATCTCTACTCGCGTCTGCATTAAATGTGTGTGCATGTTTTCTTGCGTGTTTATTTATATTTGTTATTTCCACCTTTTTTGCATTTTAGATCTTAGTTTTCGCGCTCGCGTTTGTGTGCATGTGTGTGAATATGTGAGTGCTTCTGTGCGTGTATGTGTTTATTATTCCTATTTGTGTCCTTTTATTTTTGTGTTTGTTCTTGTAAGCATGCTGCATCCCCCTCTTTCTTTACAATTTCATTAACACGTCTCATTGAAAGCACCAAGTCCTGTGAATTGCAAGGCTGGCCTCTTCGATGTCATTAAATCCTTACATTCTTGCCTACCTTGCCTCCTCAGTCTGCCATCTTGCTGTGTTTTCTCCTACTATTCTGACCTTGCTTCTTGTGCTGTTGTCGCAACATGATTAACCAACTTGCACTAAAGAAAGTTCTATCAGCTGTGACGACAGAAACATTGTTCGATACAGAATGTTAAAAGCATCACGTGGCTTGCGCAATAACTTCGTATCTTACCCATGTTAATGTGTTTATGCATCAGTGGATATGGCAGCTCGCCAGGAGTGCACATGAAAGGGTGCCATATTGTGCAACAGCATTTTGCGATGTTGTTGCATTCAGTCTTAATAAATAGATGGTTTCGCTGCCCGTCACATGTGGGGGTACACATAACATTGTGCAGTGGATTATCATTTCCTGTCTTGACGCTTTCATTATTACAAATGCAGTTTTCTAGTGAATGGAGTCCAGCAAAGCAGTGCTGTGAGAGGTTTTTCAGCTTTCACCATTTATTACCTCACCAATATCACTATCTGGATCTGGCCGTCATTTTGCCTACGGCTTGTAATGAACAAAGTGACTCACTAAAACACGTTCAACCTTGCTGAGCATTGTTCCGGTACGTAAATATGACACAAAAAAATGCTAGCAAAGTTATTCACGTTAATAATTGTGCTTGCATTCGCGTTAATGCCAGAGTCAGATAAATAAATTAAAAATTGGCTATGACAAGGCTGCGCTTTCAGTGCATCCTGCTAACAGAGCCATAAAGCGTGCTCTGACTACTGTTATTTCAACATGGGGCCCGTCAAACTCGACTATGGCTGCCTGAATGAGCATTTTGGGCCTCAATAAGCTAATGATGCTTTATATTTATTCTCCTATTCTCATTACCTGTGTGGGCCAGATAACCAAAATAAACAATGCAACCACATGAATGTGCTTTGGCGTGCAAGCTGCTAACAGTGGCTGTCAGTTTCGTGTTGACTACTGGTATCGCAGCTGCACTGGCTATGACATGACTGCGATTACCTGTGCATACTGCTAACAGAGCCATAAAGCGTGCTCTGACTACTGTTATTTCAACATGGGGCCCGTCAAACTCGACGATGGCTGCCTGAATGAGCATTTTTGGCCTCAATAAGCTAATGATGCTTTATATTTATTCTCTTGTTCTCATTACTTGTGTGAGCCAGAAAACCAAAATAAACAATGCAACCACATGAATGTGCTTTGGCGTGCAAGCTGCTAAGAGTGGCTGTCAGTTTCGTGTTGACTACTGGTATCGCAGCAGCACTGGCTATGACATGACTGCGATTTCCAGTGCAGACTGCTAACAGAGCTATAAAGCGTGCCTTGAATACTGTTATTTCAACATGGGGCCAGTCAAACTAGATGGTGGCTGCCTGAATGAGCATTTTGAGCCCGCCAAATATAATCAGAGTTAACAGTTGTGTTTCAATTCAGATATGCCAGCATTTAAACATGTTTCTATGCCAGTTCTTAAATCGAGAACAATGTGTGCAGGACGTTTATTATCAGAATTGAGCTTCTATTATAAGGAATACGCCATCAATGGAACTGCTTATTTATTTCAGAGGTCATGGAATGGATGGTTGTCTGTTGCGAACCAACGGGAAAATTTTGGTAGCCCTAATAAAGGCTTTTATTTCGTTAAAAGAAGCCGTTATATTTCGTCGAGCGGCTCAATGCCAGACTGCTCGCAGTCGGAGTCGCTTTCTTCAGTGTCATCTTCACCCAGCTGGATGATGATGGGTTGAATGTGCTCACTCCCAGACGTGTCAAGTCTGAACTTTGCCTCCAAGTCCATCACGTGCTGAATGCTCTTCGCCGAGTCTTCCGCCGCTACGTGCTTGATTTTCTCCCTCAAGATGGCGTCGACCGTGGACAGCTTGAAGTCTCTGTTGTCCGCAGCGATGCCATTTTTGACCTTCGCCCAAACAAGCTCAATAGGATTAAATTCGCAGTGGTACGGCGGGAGCCTGAGTACAATGCAACCGGCGCTTACAACTGCATTGTCTACGATGTAGCTCAGAAAGCGTGACTTTACAGATGCCACCAGCTCAAGCAGCTGCTTCTTTATCATCCTTTCAGCGTAGGTGATCTTCTTGCTTGTGAGCCACTCCTGTATCTTCTCCTTCTTCCAGGCCGTCGTTGGCAATTTCTCTTCTCGCCGGCTATAGTAAGGTGCATTGTCTAAACCAATGACGCTACCAGCTGGCAACTTCTGCAGAACACCATTAAACCAGCCCTCAAAGCGATTGCCGTCCATTTTCTCGGGGTAGTCGCCTGTCTTTTGGCCTCGGAATACATCCAAGCAGCCGTCGACGAAGCCATCCTCGCTGCCAATGTGCGTGACGATCAGGCGCTGACCTTTCCCAGAAGGTTGTTTTAGACCCGTCGTTAGGCCATTTGCTCGAGCGAACAGGCGTCCGCGCTTCTGCACCACGGTGTCTGTCCACACGATCGACCGAGTGTGTCCCGCCGTCACCCATGTCTCGTCCAGGTAGAAGATCTTTCGGCCTTCCGCTCGGTAGCGCTCCACGTCACGGAGGTAGCGATTCCGCCAATCGGTGATGTCATCCCGGTCTTTAAGCAGCGAGTGGCGGCTTCTCTTTTCGTGCTTGAAGCCGATCTCGGCAAGCGGGCGACGCACAGTCCACCGCCTTAATGATGGGAGTTCCATACGTTCCGAGAACTCGATAGTGATCTTCTCGACCGTCGGTATCTCGTTGCGGCGAAAGAAATCGTGCACACATGACCTCAGCGCGCACAACGTGAAGCTGTCAAACGTCGCGTTGCGTCTTCTCTTCTCCGCATTGCGTGGGCGCTTTCGGGACGGCGTCGTCAGTTTTCCACCCGAAAAATGCGAAGCTTTAACTTCCTTCCTCACCCTGAACACAGTCCTTTCGCTGACACCGAGCATGTCAGCGACAAACTTGCTCGTCTCCTCTACGCTGCGTTCAGGCTCCCTGTTACGCCAAAACGTGTAGCAGTGGAAGATCATGTTGCGTGAATCGCCGTTCAGGATGCGGCCGCTCTTGCTCTTGCCGAGGCTCCTTGGTGGTGTGATCATCGATGCGACACAAGGCTCGTTCGGCAACAAAGGCTCGCGTTCCGAAGTCACCTCGCTGGGCTCCATGGCGGAAAAGAGACACGGAATGCCGTGCGCGAACGTGCGTGAACTCACGAGATTGTCGGTTCGCAACCGCAAAAAAACGACAAGTAGCAATTGAGAAATAAGCCTCAGACATTAAAAAATAAGCTTGTGAAAACACACAAAAAGTACATATGAATCCTTTGCTATTGAGCCAGACTGTTCTGAAATTACACGCACGGTGCCGTCGATCTCGCTCCGTTGCAGACGACGCACAACGTTGAAGAAGGCACGGAGTTATTTTTCTCTCGCGATCCGGCATGTGCTGAAAGCATTTGCATCATGATAGTTTTACTAAACCACTCATCAAGATACACAAATCTCATTTATACAGAGAAATACGCGTTTTAAAAGCAGTCTATATTTTGAGCGGGACTATTTCTTTAGTCGCGGAGGCAATTGGCTGCTGCGTTTCGGTCATCTGGGCGGGGCCTCTCCTGTCTTCTAAAGTTGTACCCGACTATAGTCTTTCTGACTGATTGTACTGCTGTGCACTCGTAACAAAAAGCTACTGGAAAAACCCATTCCTGATCGCTACTGTCACCTCTACAAAGCCTCGATGCGTTCAGGTCTTGGTACCGCATGCAAACGGAAGAGCCGACACTGTGTAATGTGCTGTGACGAGCGCAAGAAGCAGCTCATTGTTATCGCCCTAAGCCCGAAGTTCGGCTACCCTTTCGCCCTGCGCGCTTCGTAGAATACATCGCCGAAAGTGAAGGACCAGTCTTTCTTCTCAAGTGCGCGCCCCAGACAATCCTGTATGTGTGGTCTCTGTTGCGCGATGGGTACGCTCGCATGCTCTGAGGGTCGCGCAACCCACTGCCTTCTGATCCCTCCTAGCCGGCTTTGCCTGTTCTCTCACCGCGTGCTTGTCAGGCGTGCGCGGTCTGACTCTTCTTGGAGGCCGATGCTCCTTGAAGCATTTTGCGCCTGTTCTCGTTGGAAAACGTACCCTTCCCTTTTCCAATGAGGGAAGGATTTTCTTTCCCTTCTGCCGCATTTCCATCTGCGCAGCTGAATTTAGGGGTTGACAATCTATCCGTTTTTTCTTGGTCCTTGTCCTTTTCCTTTTAATTGATCTAGACTGTTCTGTGCCCGTCTTCTGATCACAACTAGCTTCCTCTAGTTTTTCAGTCGCACCTCAGAAACTTTCATCAAATTCAAAGATGGCCTTCTTGCCTTCGCAGCAGAGTGTCAGCTCCACACAGCTGACAGGCGGACCTTCACCTGCCCCAGAGTTGTTCAGTTCGCTTCCCTGAAGGTAGTCCTCCACCGCCTGCTTATCGCTCAGAGGGATTTGCTCTTAAACACACTGCTCTTCCAGAATTTGGACTCCATCGAAACTCTGTCGCCTCAATCTAAACGCGGTCGAACCCAACCGCGGCTGCCGCGTTTGGGTGGAGGCGAAACGCTAAGGCGCCCGTCGTGTCACTGCACGTTAAAGATCCTCAGGTGGTCGAAATTTTTCCAGAGCCCTCCACTACGGCACCTTTTAAAGCGAAAGCTTTACTGGCCGCGAACTTGCAATGTCACCGTGGCGGTGCTCCGAGGAGGCACATGACGTCACAATGCGCGCCTCGCCGCGGATATTTCTCTCTCTCTTGCTTCCTAGTCACTACTGCGCATGCGCCACTAGTAGCAGAGAGCCACAGGTGTTCCGCCGCTGCCCAGCTCCGCGCCTTTCCTCAAAATCCATCTTCCAATTTTCAGTTTTCTCTTCTTTCCCTCCCTCTTTTATCCCTACCTTTACGACATGGTTCGGGTGTCCACCGAGATATGTGAGACGGTTACTGTGCCATTTCCTTTTCTCAAAAAACAAAAAAAAATGAGCCGACGGCGTTCGTAGGGTTCATTGGCGTTGACAACTTTGTGAAGGCGGTTCATTTTCACGAAAGGAAAGGCGCACAACCGGCTCCGTGGGTCAGGGGAGACCTCATTCTCGCTTTCATGTACGTGGTGTTAGTGTCCAACTGAAAAAGCCCGCTTTGATTGCGTTACGCACACTGGATAGGCAGCGTACCCTCCCTGCCACTCTGGGAGGTGGCATGCAGTTAATAGTTGATCGCGAGAGATTGATCACCAAATGAACGCTGCGGCCTAGATATTGCTGCAGTGCCGCATGTCAGCCACAATGCTGTCAGCGCTAATGCATTCAGACCATATCTCTCTCCTCACCACCAGATGTATCAAAGTACGTATGAGGTGTCCGCATATTCAGGGAGCCAGTTATGCGCCCTTCCTTTCCTCAAAGCCATCGCCGTCAAGAACAATGTCAACGCCAACGCCAATGAACGCAGTGAACGCCGACGTCTTTCGCTTTGCATGTCCCGGATTCCTGAGCTTATCCACATTAATTTTTCTTCCTTTCTTCTTTCACTCGCTCCTTTATATCTTCCCTTACTACGCAGTTCGTGTTTCCACCGAGATATGTGAGACAGTTACGTCGCCATTTTCTTTCCTCAAAAAAACAATTTTCAATTTTTATACCATCTCAACACTCAGAGTGCGCATCCGCCTCCTGAGGATCCCTGGACACACGGGCGATGACGACTGGAACCAGTCCGCTCACAACGCGGCTCAGTATAGTGTCTCCTTCCTTCTTCCACTAGCATACCCCGCCATTACGGATGGCCCTGCTGATCTGTCCAGCAACTTGGCTCTCGCAGCATGCAGTCTAGAGCGTACCAAACAGAGGAGACGTGCACCACTTAACGGCCGTTACAGCACCGGGTTACCTTCCTCATTTGCATATGGCGGTGTCGTCATTTTGACGTCACGATGTCAAAATTGAGACTTTTTTGAACAGCGATCCGTAATACCACCCCTAGTGGAGTGAGCGGCGACGGAAGCGACGTCTACGGCGGCGCCTTCTGTTAGAGCGCGGCTGCGGCGTTGCTAGGCAACGGCAGCTCAAGGTCGTTCGTATGCCACACCATACGGCATACGGCTGAAGTGGGACCACGCGACTAGCCCACCTGGCTGCTGGGCACATTACCGTGTTGGTATATAAGCGAAGAAGCCAACGCTCCAAGCTTTTGGTTAGCCCTTTCACATGGGGGATGAAAACGGCTATGCTTACCCCCTTTTCTCCTCACCCACCCGAGCGAGCTGTGAGGCTGCCCTGCTCGGCTGCTCTATGTTAGAGCGCCAAATATCCCTCGTCGCTAGGGCCTGAGCTGCCGCGGAAGCAAGAGGGGTCCCGCACTAGAGACCTCTCCTAGAATTTCTAAGGGGCTGGCTCTTAAGGCCAGTTGCCACTCTCTCCTGTAAAAAGCCGTAAATGTTTTCTACCACCACCACCACCGGACCGCAGCGCCGGCGTTTCGAGGGAGGCGAAATTCAAAGGCGGCCGTGTGTGATGTCTGTGCAGGTTAAAAAAAACCCAGGCGGTCGAAATTATTCTGGAGCCCTCCACTACACAACCTCTTTCTGTTCCTTCTTTCGCTCCAACATTCCTGCCTTCCTGCCTTCCCTTACGACGCGATTCAGGTGTGCACCGAGATATGCGAGACAATTACTCCGCCATTTCCTTTCCTCAAACGCCAATTTTTTAGCATAGGGCTCGACACACCCTTCTGGCTACATTTTGTGTGGCGATTCAGCAGCGACCGCACATTTTCTCGCCACTTTTCTCGGCGCTTTGCGGGATTTTTCATTAAAGAAACGTGACATTTGATGAGATGAGTGACGCGCTTCATCATAAGAGATTTTTCTTGCGAATTAGCGTGGAACTCTTTCAGTAAAACTCTCTATAACTAGTGCACATTGTCGGTTTCTTTCTAATATACTGTGCAGGCATGGGCTATGCCCCCGCGATTTTTTTAGCATTAAATGGGCTCTTTTTTGGCGTGAATGATAAAAATGCCTTTCTCAAGATATGTTTACGGACCTTCGCCCAAATAAAAGCGGTATGTGTTGATGGATACACGGCCAGCGTACCTATGTGCTTCACGCTAGGAGCGTTCCGTATTTTGTCGCAATGGCATTGCTGGCTCCTCAAGAGCCATAGTCTTAAGCGGTCCCGCCGTGCCTGCGAGTACCAATCTTCAGATTGTCAGAGACAGGCAGGCCTGAATACATCGTTTACGCGAAGTCTACCGTGTCGAGCCTATGGGAATTACCGAGATATGGAGCGCGTTTGCCGGCGGTGTGGCTCCTCGGACCACTTTCGGGCGCAATGCTCGGAGCATTCCTGCGGACGCTGCGGTGTCCACAGCCACCGGAGCGGAGTCTCCGTCCAGCTCTCCCGACGCTGCAGTGATCACCAGCCGAATGTAACGTATTTGTAAGGCCGCCCCTCTTTTCCAGCTGCATACCTTTGCAGAAAGCAGGACGCCGGCACACGCGGAAACAGCTCCCCAGCATAAGCGACACCCTCCTACTACATACCGGGAATGAAAATTGTCCCTTGACGCACGGACCCCCCCCCACCCCCTTACGATGGGGGCTATCGCCGGGAAGGCACCCACAGCTTCCCGCCGTGCCTCGTGAACAAAAGCGCATTCCCAGACGGGTCGTAACGGACACCTGTCATGGCAGACAGGCAGTACTCGCCAAGAATGTGGAAAGACAGCCGCTAGTGAACAAAAGCGCATTCCCAGGATGGCCGTGACGGACACCTGTCATGGCGGACAGGCAAGACTCGCCAAGAATGTGGGAAGACAGGGGCGACCCTTAATCTGGTTTCCCGGAGCGACAGACGAACCCCTTCATGCTTATTAGCTCTGTCCCGCCGTCGGTAGCGCGGCAGCATCGTGGGCCCTTACGCCCCCTCCTCTGTTGCTGACGAGCGACGCGGACCGATGGTGGGTGGCGGTATGCATGCCTGAGGCAAGGATTAGCTCCGAAGGGAGAGCCTGTGGATACTCTCACCTGAGAGAGAGTGGTGGCGTTTTTGTTGTTTATTTAGTTTGTATTGTTAACAAGAATCTGGGTTCGAGGCTAAGCCCAACACAAGGGGTTGCCCCACTTGGGTTCGAGGCTAAGCCCAACCCAAGGGGTTGTCCCCATCTCGCATGTTATTTTTCATTGGAGAATTGATGCTTTGGGCGGGCCACTGAAAATGACCGCCCTTAGTCCTTTGTTAATCAAGTGCTTAAAAGCGCATGTAAACGGATGCAGTCGAGTCCAGTTTGAGCTGAGGCTCCATGCTTAGCATGTAATGTGATGCTACTTAGGCTCTAACCTGCGCGGTCGATGAGTAAAGTAGTGCAAAGTTTGTTCTTTTGTAAATTCAGTTTTGCTTTTTCCAGTTTAACTCTCTGTATATGTATGTTGTAAATATATGCTCTGCTGTCATCATCTACAAGCTCGCCTCCTGTTTATCTTCCAAGCCGAACGACACTAGAGGAAGGGTTTGTGAACCATCCTCGAAGAAACGAACGACCTTTTGAAATTCTACTGGCGCAGCACGACAGGCTTCGGCACGTCTCATCTCAAGGCCAGGCATCGCAGTGACAACCACAGGCCATCCGACACGGAGCAGCGAGGAGCTGTCAAGGGACGACTCCACCTCGGCTGCTGCCAACGCTGGTGGAACGGACGCATCATCCGGGCTCTGGGCGGCAGACAACAGAAGATCTCCGCCGGGTGAGAGGGATTTCTTGCGTTTTGTTGAGGCAGGTATAGTGGTTAGTTTGTGAGGCCCATGGTCGATACAAGGAGAACGTTAGCCGCTAAAGATAGCGAATCTAATCCTGAGAATGAAATGAGGTCGAATCCTCGCCAGGAGCAGCAATCGCTAGAGGGCGGTGTAGAAACGGGGATGGATCAGAACGAGGGAACGAATATGGAGGATGATTTCAGTGTGGAGAGCATGTTACAGGCCGACGACCAGAGACAGACATTGTTGCTAGGCGCTACAGGAACTGATACAGAAAAAAATGGCTATTCGCCGTATGGAGTTAAAAATGGAAATGGAACTACGAATGCGTGAAATTGAATCCAGGGAGCGACTGGCACTTAAGCAGATGGAGCTTGGGCTGTCGAATGGTCGAATGTCACCGCTTGGGTCGGTGCAGAGTGATGAACGGTGTATAGGCTCAGATTCAATATCACAATGTGCGAAAGTCCTTAAGGGCTACAGAATGCCATGCGATGCAGATGTACCATTGTGGTTTGAGGAGGTGGAGAAGCTTTTCACTACTTTCAATGTTCCAGACAGTAGCCGAGTGCACTTAATTTTGCCGGCACTGACAGAGCGAGTCAGATACTTACTTCGTAACCTCAACCGAGCCGAATGCACTGATTACGAGGCTGTAAAAACAGCGGTTCTAGAAGAATTAAAACTCACTCCGACTGAGTATCTTGAGAGATTTGAAAAAGCAGCGAAAAGGAAGGAGGAAACGTGGGCTCAGTTTGCGTCTCGCGTGAAAACGTATTTAATGTACTACATCCAGGCTAGAGAGGTAGACTCAAAAGAGGCTTTGACCGATCTCATGGTGTCCGATCGCATTAAGGCAAGCCTCAGCCCGGAGGGCATTGAGTATGTGCGCCTTCGAGAAGGAGAGAGTTGGCTGAAGCCTAAAGAAATATCAAAGGCCCTACAGACCTAAGAGCAAGCAAAAGGTAAAGGGCGGGCTGCGAGACAGATTACAGTGTCAGTACTGCAAACGGGCCAAAAGCAGGGTAATGTTGAAAAACCCGCAGTAAAGTGCCACCAGTGCCATGGACTGGGTCATGTTGCTAGGAATTGCCCCCGTGTAACAGCAAATGAGCCGCGCCAGCAACAAGCATATAGGCACAGGCGGAGGGTGCAAAAGGTCGCGCTGGTAGATGAGACAGAAGGAAAGAACGCAGCGGTAAACCAAGGCGCGGTTTTAACTGCAAAAGTAGGAATGCCTATGCAAAATTCAAGGGCAGCCGCAACGAGACTACAGTTCGTAGAGCTTTTATGCGGAGACGTCTGCACAGAGTCATTGCTTGATACGGGTAGTGAAATCACGGTAATGAGAGAGAGCATACTACCGCAGGCGCTGGCGGAACCATCGGGGACAGTGAAGCTAGTGTCGGCTTTCGGCAGATCTATTCAGGCGAAATTGGCGACGATTCCTCTAAGAATATCTCATAAAGGAACAATCGCAGACGATCCCAAGATAGGCATAGTATGTGCCCTCACCAATGAGCTTACTGAGGGGGTGGACTGTTTGCTGTCGTCAGAAGACTGGCAGCTGCTTAGGAAGCACAGCGATAGAGCGTTCACAACAAGTCCTAGTACTACAGTCAGTATGGCGGCGAATAAAGAACCTAAAAATGCGGCAAATCAGAAGTGTGAGGCACTGGCTTGCGAAGTTGGCAGGGTACCAAATGATGACGTTCCGCGAGACGAAGCAGAGCCACCTGGGACAGAAGATGCAGTGGCACTGTCTAGCCAGCGAGAAATGTTTCGAGCAGCGCAGCTCGCTGACGAGAGCTTGAGGAAGGCATGGGAAAATTCTAAGCACGGAAAAGCGGGTATGTTCATTACTGAGGGAATTCTACACCATTGGGACTCAATAGCGGGCACTAAAGTGCGACAACTGGTGCTTCCGCAAGAAAGACGAAAGGAAGTTCTGTCCTTGGCGCAAGAATCGCTGTGGGGTGGACACCTGGGTCCAAGGAAGACCAAGGCCCGCATAAAGTACAACTTTTATTGGCCTGGTATGGAAAAGGAGATCTCACAGTACTGCCAGTCTTGTCATGGGTGCCAAATACGCTCAGACCGGCGTCACTCTGACAACATACCCATAACCCCATTGACTCGGCCTGAACACCCCTTTCAGGTTGTTAACGTAGCTGTCATAGGGCCTCTTGACACGCCATCTGGAAGGGGTCACAAATATGCTCTGTGCCTTGTCGATTTATGCACGAGATGGCCAGAGGTCGTATGCCTTCGTTCCCTGACTGCAAAGGCTGCGTGTGACGCCCTTTTATAAATATTCAGTCGAACCGGAATTCCGCAGACAATCTGTTCGGATCAGGGAACAAATTTTAAGGCTCAACTCACGCAACTGATGCTAGAAAAATTAGGTTGTTCCCCTCGATTTTCTCCTCAGAACATCCTGAAAGCAATGGCACCGTGGAAAGATGGAATCGGGTGCTTAAGAATATGCTGTTTCATGTCATAGAAAAGGACCCGCATAATTGGGATAAGCTGCTCCCTTTTGTGTTGTGGGCTTACCGCGAAGTTCCCCACGACACTACGGGCGTAGCACCCTTTCAGCGTTTGTATGGTCGAAACCCGACAGGTCCGCTTACGGTTCTTCGCCAAACGTGGGCAGGAGAAGTCAGTGTACCAGCGACGCTAAGGGAGGAGCCAGCTAAATACTTGAAACAGCTACGGGAAAAGTTTGAGCTAGCGGCCAGTGTGGCTGGGCTCACAAGCACGGTGCGACAGGCTAGCTACGCAGAAGCCTACAACAGAAGGATGCGGAACAAAGTCTTTAACGTGGGCGATCAAGTGCTCATTTTTGACACAGACCGCACCACTAAGATGGCCCCGAAGTGGTTCGGTCCCGTCACAGTAATTGGGTGTGAAAGGCAACATTCGTATCGGGTAGAGAACGAACAGGGAAAATGATCAGTGGTGCACGCCAACCGGATGAGACCGTACTATGCGAGGGTGAGCCATTTGGGGTGGTGTTTGATGAAGATCATGAGTTTGGGGAAGTAGAGTGCGCGCCACAAGTTGCGCCACCGCTACTAGACGACGACCTAATACCATTAGAAAAGTTAGCCCACCTACGGGAGCAGGAGCAGAATGAAGTGCGAAGACTGTTCACAAAGCACCGCTCACTTTTCGATGGCAAGCCGGGACTGGCAAAAGTAGGCGTACACCGAATTGAGCTAGAGGAAGGGTTCAAACCGAAAAAAGCTTTTCCTTATCGGGTGCCTGAATTACTCAAGAAAGAAGTAAGCCGCCAAGTGGAGGAGTTACTTAAGTTAGGAATAATTTATCGTGTAGAAAGTGAATTTGCACACCCAGTTGTGTGCGGGGGAAAGAAAGATGGTTCAATGCGAATGCATATTGACCACCCAAATTTGAATGCAGGAACTCGGTCAGATGCGTTTCCGATGACTAACTCACAGGAGCTAATTTTTCGGGTCGGCCGCGCGCAGTTTATCACGCTAGTGGATATAAGGCGTGCCTACTGGCAGGTACGGATGAACCCGCACAGCCAAGCACTTACTGCATTTGTGACGCATGAGAGGCCAGACCATGTCCAGCACGCATTAGAAGAGAAGCTCGATTATTGGCTCTTCGGCGCCGTGGTCAATGTCGTCTCTGGCCACAACCCCCTGTCATACTTGACGACGTGCACTCCACACGGGGCAAAATTGGCTAGATGGGCGCTGCCACTTCAGCGTTATAACCTAACAGTGAAACATAAGAAATGCACCAAGAATAGAAACACAGATGCGCTATCCAGGCTCCCCAACTAGACATGGGAGTCAGGTACCACTATGCCAGCCTCGAGAAGGCGTGAATGTGCCCACTCAACCAACGCTCGATGAGCAGGGTGCCGTGTGTTGAAGTCGGGCACTTACGAAGAGACTTCTGCTTGGCGTCTGCACAGAACGGTGCCCGTGAGTGTTGTGCGCAGACTTGTGAACAGTGATGAACAATGTGGCTTTGTGTGTGCTTCAAATGTGGACTCTGCGCAGTGCATGATGTGGCTGCCCGTTCAGTGAACTGTACAGCAGCATGCACCAATGTTGTGCCTTGTAGCTTTTTTTTATTGATTGTTTCTTTGCTTTGGTTCTCGAAGATTTGAGTACCCAGGAGAAACTCTGCCCCTGGAGGGCTGACATTTGTAAGGTGAAAGTGTTGCGGCCTCTTTGTTAGGAAGCGTAAACGAGCTGATAGCAAGCTCGGTTTATACTCTTAGAGGGGGCGTGTAAGGCCGCCCCTCTTTTCCAGCTGCGTACCTTTGCAGAAAGCAGGACGCCGGCTCACGCGGAAACCGCTCCCCAGTCTCGCCCCGAGTACATACCGGGATTGAAAATTGTCGCTTGACGCACTGACCCCCCCCACCCCCTTACGACGTGGCCTATCGCCGGGAAGGCACCCACAGCTTCCCGCCGTGCCTCGTGAACAAAAGCGCATTCCCAGAAGGGCCGTGACGGACACCTGTCATGGCAGACAGGCAGTACTCGCCAAGAATGTGGAAAGACAGGCGCAAGTGAACAAAAGCGCATTCCCAGGATGGCCGTGACGGACACCTGTCATGGCGGACAGGCAAGACTCGCCAAGAATGTGGGAAGACAAGGGCGACCCTTAATCTGGTTTCCCGGAGAGACAGATGAACCCCTTCATGCTTATTAGCTGTGTCCCGCCGTCGGTAGCGCGGCAGATCGTGGGCCCTTTCGCCTCCTCCTCTGTTGCTGACGAGCGACGCGGACCGATGGTGGGTGGCGGTATGCATGCCTGAGGCAAGGATTAGCTCCGAAGGGAGAGCCTGTGGATACTCTCACCTGAGAGAGAGTGGTGGCGTTTTTGTTGTTTATTTAGTTTGCATTGTTAACAAGAATCTGGGTTCGAGGCTAAGCCCAACCCAAGGGGTTGTCCCCATCGCGCATGTTATTTTTGATTCGATAATTGATGCTTTGAGCGGGCCACTGAAAATGACCACCCTTAGTCCTTTGTTAATCAAGTGTTTAAAAACGCATGTAAACGGATGCAGTCGAGTCCAGTCTGAGCTGAGGCTCCATGCTGAGCATGTAATGTGATGCTACTTAGGCTCTAACCTGCCCGGTCGATGAGTAAAGTAGTGCAAAGTTTGTTCTTTTGTAAATTCAGTTCTGCTTTTTCCAGTTTAACTCTCTGTATATGTATGTTGTAAATATATGCTCTGCTGTCATCATCTACAAGCTCGCCTCCTGTTCATCTCCCAAGCCGAACGACGCTAGAGGAAGGGTTTGTGAACCATCCTCGAAGAAACGAACGACCTTTTGAAATTCTACTGTATTCTCGGCGCCGCTGCTATTCACACGAGTCCACTGGCGCCTTCCCATCGCTCGAACCAGCGACGGATATTAAACTCGGTCGACAACGAACCGAGAGGAGGCACAAACGGACTCGGCGGAAGCTCCCTCATTCGGCAAACTGTTCAGCACTTTTTGCGGAGGCGGAAGGAATGCCCTGCAAAGACGTGGCGGTCCTGAGCCTGTTGCTGCTGTGTCTGTGTTCGCAGCTGATCAAATGGTTGCCACTGCCCCCCCCCCTTTAATTTGGTGGGAGGTGCACAATCGAGGTGGTTCCTGCTGCCGCCACGTCGGCGCCTCTTGAACCCCTGGGCACGTCTGCGGAGCTCGCGTAAAAAAGCTGTAGTCGACGCCTGCGGCTGCGACTACGTGCAAAGTCCGCGGTGCCTGGGAAAACAAACTGTTTTTAGCCGGGCCGCAAGTTTGCCTTGAATGTAGCTAGAGGTCAGCGTGGTCGCAAGTTTGACCTTGAGTGTAGCTAGAGGTCGCACCATGAGCATAACTGGCGGTAGTCAGGTTCGACACATGACGTCAGCTACAGCAGCGGCACAAGCGGCTGTTACACCAAATATCTCTACTTTCACCTATGACTTTTTTCAATTACTCACTTCACCTACCACGTATAGATCTGGTAGAAGAAAAGAAATGTGACAGTTAAGTCGGGGTTGTCTTCCGAAAAAATACGAATGCACCTTACAGCCCTCTTTCCAGGCAGTCAGCTGAGCGCATATATTCCATTGTTAGTAATGTTTAACAAACTCAGCCGGCGCAATTTTGCGATTTTGCCAACTCTGCACACCCGCCGCGATGGCTCAGTGGTTAGGGCGCTCGACTACTGAGCCGGAGTTCCCGGGTTCGAACCCGACTGGGGCGGCTGCGCTTTTATGGAGGAGAAACGCTAAGGCGCCCGTGTGCTGAGCGATGTCAGTCCACGTTAAAGATCCCATGGTGGTCGAAATTATACCGGAGCCCTCCACTACGGCACCTATTTCTTCCTTTCTTCTTTCACTCCCTCCCATATCCCTTCCCATACGGCGCGGTTCAGGTGTCCAACGATATTTGAGACAGATACTGCGCCATTTCCTTTCCCCAAAAACCAAATATTATTATTATTATTATTATCGACTGGCGACCCGCCGCGGTGGCTCAGTGGTAAGGGCGCTCGACTACTGATCCGGAGTTCCCGGGTTCGAACCCGACCTCGGCGGCTGCGTTTTTATGGTGCAAAAACGCTAAGGCGCCCGTGTGCTGTGCGATGTCAGTGCGCGGTAAAGATCCCCAGGTGGTCGAAATTATTCCGGAGCCCTCCACTACGGCATCTCCTTTTCCCTTTCTTCTTTCACTCCCTCCCTTATCCCTTCCCTTACGGCGTGGTTCAGGTGTCCAACGATATATGAGACATAATGCGCCATTTTCTTTCCCCAAAAACCAATTATTATTATTATTATCGACTGGCACCTTTCCTTCCGCCCCGCGGCGACGAAGGCCAATCCGCAGATGAAGAGGATCACCGTCGCCATGCGCAAGCTCACCGCTCGAGGCCAAGGCATCTCCCAGCAAGCTGCGCTGCGTCTATACAATGCCGTAGCTTTGGGGGCGGTGCTCTATGCGCGGCCGCTCATCACGGTGCGCAAGCCCTGCTGGAAGAAACTCGAGCTTCAGCACCGCAAGTCCCAGCGCGTGTGCCTAGGCCTGCCCAAAAACTAGCAGTGCGCCGCAACGTTGGCCGAGGCTGGAGCGTGGCCACTTGAGCTCCAAGAAGCGCAGGGCATTGAATAACATCGTCCGGCTTCACCGCGCACCGGACGGCGGCTCGCTGCTGCAGCGTATGCGCTCGCACCCGCGCTCACGAATGGGCGCGGCGCTGCTCGAGTATGGGCAATTGACACAAGGCCCGCCCCCCTAAGGCTCCTGCGCGCCCTGGCCTGCTGGCTCGGAGATACAGCGAGAGATCGTCGGCATTGCGGGAAAGCGGAGCACACCCCTCTGTGCTGTGCAGCAGCTGGCCAGAGCCGTCATACACGAGGAGCTCCAGGACCATCTCCTCGTGTACACCGACGGCTCAGTAGCCCGCGACAGCTGCTCTCTTGCTGCGGCGGCCACCATCCCCACCCTGCGACTGCACAGCCAGCAACACGCAGCCTTCCTGGACTCCTCCACCACGGCGGAGTTGATGGGGATCCGGCTCGGGCTGGACCTGCTGCTCACCCTCGGCCCGCCGCCACCCAGGAGTGCTCTGCTCTGCGATTCCCGCGCCGCCCTCAGCCGCCTGCGATCTAACGGCCGCGGTACCCCACTAGTGCGGGAAATTCGCTCGCGCATCGAGCGCCTTGCGCAGAGAGGTTGTGCCGTGCGTGCACAGTGGGTGCCCGGTCACTGCGGCATCGCCGGCAACGAAGAAGCTGACGACCTCGTGACCGCTGCACACCAACTACCTGCCAGCGATTTGCCCCTTGCGCTGGAGGACGTGCGTGCGGCCATCCACGACCATCTCCGAAAGCAGCACCCCGACCCACGCATCGCGGGAGGTGAGCGCATCGACAGTGTCACCGGCTGTCGCGCACTTACACGGTCACAACGTGCAATGATCCTCCGCGCGCGCATTGGCTGCGTGTGGCCCGGAGAACGACGGGTGCGTCACGGAATCGCGACGAGTGATGTGTGTGACGGATGCGGTGCAGAGGAAACACTAGAACACCTGTTCCTTCACTGTGCCGCGTTCGCCGATGCTCGTCGCGATATGCTCGCGGCCTATAGGGCGCAAGGCATATTACCAGACTCCATCAAGACGGTATGTGGCCGCAGGGCAGTGCGCGCACTCGTGAGCGAACTTTGGTGAGCCTCTGTGCACTCCTCGAACACACGGGCTTGGCGTCCCGTCTGTTCTCGTTCATGTAGTTCCACGCAGTGACTGAACGCTCCGCGAGTTCTACCTTGAACGATTAATAACTGGACGCCCCACTCCAGTTGTAACCATCACAGTGCTGTGCGCGTGTGATTTAATTCCTCTAAAATGAACAAATCACGCGCACAACCTGGACACATTTCTTATTGTGTAAATAGTTTGTACATATTACTTCTCCCCATATCATCTCTTCCTGTCCCCTCACCTCTTTCATTTCATTTCTCCATTCTGCCTGCTATCCTTTATTTCCGCTGCCCCAGCTCAGGTTCTTCAGTATCGATGGCAGATGCCGGGGCTAGCAAAAAACTTTACCTTCCTTTTTACTAATATTTTTAATATAACCACTACCACCTCCATAAAACGCCCGAGTTACCGGTTTCTAACCCGACCGCGGTGGCTGCGTTTTCATGGAGGGGGCGCTATAGCGTCCGTGTGCTGTGCGATGTCAGTCGAACTTATTCCGGAGCCCTCCACGACGGCACCTCTTTCTTCTTTCGCTCCCTCCTTAATCCCTTTCCTTACAGCGCGGTTCAGGTGTCCAACGATGTATGAGATATATAACGCGCCATTCCTTTCCCCAAAAACCAATTATTATTATTATTATTATTATTATTATTATTATTATTATTATTATTATTATTATTATTATTATTATTATTATTATTATTATTATTATTAACGCGTTCACTAATTACATTTCTTATTGTGTATGATTGTATTTCTAGCTTGTATTTCAGAGATCTCTTATTCGTTCATATTAGTATTGGCTTTATTCTTGTTTGTATTTTGATATATGCTGTACTTGGCTGTTATCGGTCGTTCTTGTGTTCATTCTCTTTGTTTATTGTTTTATTAGTTATTTATATGTCTGTTGCCTGTTCTAGCTGTTTTCATTTACCGCTGTTCTCGCTGTTTTCTTGTTTTCGCTTTTTTGCTTCATGCTTGCTGTCGCGCCTAGTTTATGTGTCTTTTTTTTCTATCGCCTTGACTGCTGCATTACCTCCCCTGAGTGTCTTCCTTTGTAGTGAAATAAATGTACATTTTGTGCGTGTGAATGGTGTACCAGCACCAAGACCTTTGGGTTGTTCCTGGGCACCGAAAAAATAAAGATTGATTGATTGATTGATTGATTATTATTATTATTATTATTATTATTATTATTATTATTATTATTATTATTATTATTATTATTATTATTATTATTATTATTATTATTATTATTATTATTATTATTATTATTAGTCTGTTGCCTGTTCTAGCTGTTTTCATTTACCGCTGTTCTCGCTGTTTTCTTGTTTTCGCTTTTTTGCTTCATGCTTGCTGTCACGCCTAGTTTATATGTCTTTTTTTTTCTATCGCCTTGACTGCTGCATTACCTCCCCTGAGTGTCTTCCTTTGTAGTGAAATAAATTTACATTTTGTGCGTGTGAATGGTGTACCAGCACCAAGACCTTTGGGTTGTTCCTGGGCACCGAAAAATAAAGATTGATTATTATTATTATTATTATTATTATTATTATTATTATTATTATTATTATTATTATTATTATTATTATTATTATTATTATTATTATTATTATTATTATTATTATTATTATTATTATTATTATTATTATTATTATTATTATTATTATTATTATGCATGAGTCCTACCTTGATTATTTAGAGAATAGTGCCTCTAATCGTCCTACTGAATTCTGGCGATACGTTCGCAAGCGTTCGAATAAATCTGATAGTCATATTCACTTAGTTGACTCTCATGGGAATGAAATTCGGAATGTCGCTGACGGCTTTGCTCAACACTTTTCCTCCGTGTACAAATCTCCACTTTTCGACTCCGTGTGCCTTCCAGCTGGCGCACATAATTCCGTTCTTCTCAACGAGAAGTTAGTAAGTGAGAGTCTTAAGTGTTTGAAACCATCTTTATCCCCTGGACCTGATGGCATTCCAGCCGCCATAATAAAAGCCTTCAATAGTACCTTCGTCCTTGTTTTAACCACGATATTTAATAACTGTTTGAAAAATTCTGCCTTTCCCCGCGTGTGGAAAACGGCGCGTGTTTTCCCTGTCTTCAAATCAGGAAACAAATCTGATGTTTCGAACTACCGCCCCATTTCTCTTCTTTGTGCAACCTCTAAGCTTTTTGAATTAGCTTTGCACAAAGTACTTTCCTTCCACCTCAAAAATGTAATCATTCATAATCAGCATGGTTTCATAAAAGGTCGTTCTACTCCAACTAACCTTGTGACTTTTATGACGTATACATCAGCTGAAGTCCTTCAGAGGAGTCAGGTAGACGCTGTGTACTGTGATTTGAGCAAAGCTTTCGACGTTGTTACTCACTCATTACTTCTTCAAAAGCTTCTGCTGTTTGAGATCGACGTTTCAATTGTAGCCGTCCTACGCAACTATCTTCTTGATCGGTCCTGCTTTGTCAGTGTAAATGGACAGACCTCATTTGTTTACACTCCAACCAGCGGAGTTCCTCAGGGCTCGGTATTAGGCCCGCTTCTGTTCTCTGTTTTTATCAATGACGTTTCCTCCGTGGTCAAAAACTCCTCATTTCTCCTTTATGCGGACGATATAAAAATGTTCAAGGCAATACATACTCTTCACGATTGCTTGTCATTGCAATCTGACATATCCGCCTTCTCTGATTGGTGCTTGAAGAATGGGCTCACTCTCAATTCATCTAAAACCAAGGTTGTCTCATTTACGCGTAAAACGCACAGTCTTCTCTACTCTTATTCTGTGAATGGTAGGCCGCTGCCCAGGGTTGATGAAATTAATGACCTCGGCGTACTTTTCGACCGTAGCCTCAGCTTCTCCTCTCATACAAAACGCATTGCTCTACGGGCTATGCGTACACTCGGCTTCATCTGCAGGCTTTCGAGAGAGTTTCGATCCCCACTTCCTTTCTTAAAGCTCTACCTCTCCATATGCTTGCCGCTTTTGGAATATGCGTCTGTTGTTTGGAACGGCACTTGCCAGTCCAACTGTGAAAAAATCGACAGAGTTCAGCTAAAGTTTTTACGCATATTTCAACATCGGTTTTCTTGCAAAACTTCCAGCTCTCGTCCGAGACGGAGTAACTCACTGCAGCTTCCTTCTCTTAGCTGCCGTAGCGTGAGGGCAGATATAATTTTCTTGTATAAACTTCTTCATGGTCACATTCTATGCCCTCAGCTCCTAGCGCGTATCCTTTTGCGTGTACCGCGAAAGAGCATAAGGGAATTCAGACCATTCCAAGTTTCTGCGCTCCTGCACTCCCTCTCCCCTCTGGACAGAATGCAAAAGTTGTTTAATTCTCTTTGTCCTCACCTAGATATATTCGAAAATTCTCTCCCTTCCTTTATATTGGATGTCCGTGACGTTCCACTTTGAGCACTCTTTTTCTCATACATAACTTCCCCTTTCATGCATTTTGTCTTTACTACACTTGTGCGTTTGCACCGGTATTATATTGTTTTTTCTCTCCTCAATTGTTCATCACGTGTACTTGTTTTCATTAATATTATTTCTTTATTACTGTATACTCACGCCTGATTGTCTGTAACGCGTTCACTAATTACGTTTCTTATTGTGTATGATTGTATTTCTAGCTTGTATTTCAGAGGTTTCATATTCGTTCATATTAGTATTGGCTTTATTCTTGTTTGTATATTGCTATATGCTGTACTTGGCTGTTATCTGTCGTTCATTCTCTTTGTTTATTGTTTCATTAGTTATTTATATGTCTGTTGCCTGTTCTAGCTGTTTTCATTTACCGCTGTTCTCGCTGTTTTCTTGTTTTCGCTTTTTTGCTTCATGCTTGCTGTCACGCCTAGTTTATATGTCTTTTTTTTTCTATCGCCTTGACTGCTGCATTACCTCCCCTGAGTGTCTTCCTTTGTAGTGAAATAAATTTACATTTTGTGCGTGTGAATGGTGTACCAGCACCAAGACCTTTGGGTTGTTCCTGGGCACCGAAAAATAAAGATTGATTGATTGATTGAATATTATTATTATTATTATTATAAACGCCCGAGTTCCTGGTTTCGAACCCGCCCGCTGCGGCTAAGTTTTTATGGAGGGAAAACGCTAAGGCGCAAGCGTGCTGTGCGGTGTCAGTGCACGTTAAAGATCCCGAAGTAGTCGAAATTATTCCGGAGCCCTCCACTGCCGCTTTTCTCTTTATTCCTTTCTTCTTTCACCCCCTCCCTTAAACCTTCCCTTACCGTGCCGTTCAGGTGTCCAATGAAATATGAGACAGATACTGCGCCATTTCCTTTCCATAAAAAAACTATTATTATTATTATTATTATTATTATTATTATTATTATTATTATTATTATTATTATTATTATTATTATTATTATTATTATTATTATTATTATTATTATTATTATTATTATAGAACGCCGGCACCCTTTGATGCCTTCAGTGGAATGCTGGGTGTGATCGACGCGACGTCTGCGATAGAGAGCGGCAGATGTGCGCTCCGTCCCCGCGTTGTAGAGAGGAGGGAAGGAGGCACCCCAAGTTTGCTGCCTACTTCCTCCGTGACGTCACACACCTTGACTGAGCGGAACTGGACGCGTACGCTGGAATCGCCTGCGCACTGAGCACGGCATCAAAGTGGGTTCTGCATAGAACGTCGGCCCCGCCGTGGTGGCTCAGTGGTTAGGGCGCTCGACTACTGATTCGGAGTTCCCGGGTTCGAACCCGACCGCGGCGGCTGCGTTTTTATGGAGGAAAAACGCTAAGGCGTCCGTGTGCTGTGCGATGTCAGTGCACATTAAACATCCCCAGGTGGTCGAAATTATTCCGGAGCCCTCCACTACGGCACCTATTCTTCCTTTCTTCTTTCACTCCCTCCTTTATCCCTTCTCTTACGGCGTGGTTCAGGTGTCCAAAGATATATGAGACAGGTACTGGGCCATTTCCTTTCCCCAAAAGCCAATTATTATTATTATAGAACGTAGGTGCACTTTGATGCATTCAGCCTAACGCTAGGTGTGTTCGATGCGACGCCTGAGGTGGAGACCTCCAGTCGCTGGAGTCGCTGGACCACAAACACACTAGGGAGATGCAGCTTTTTGCTTTCGACCAGGGTTAGCCGGAGCTAGACCACCAGCAATTTTTTTCTTTCCTCTGTAGCAGGATACAACTAAACAATTACGACTGACGTAAGCCTCACCTCGTGCAATACGACAGCAAGCGAAACTGCGAAATTCGACTCGCCACGAAATTATTCCGGAACCCTCCACAAGGCACCTCTTTCTTCCTTTCTTCTTTCACTCTCTCCTTTATCCCTTCCATTACGGCGCGGTTCAGGTGTTCGCCGATGTGTGAGGAATGTACTGCGCCATTTTCTTTCCCCAGAGAAACATTTTTCATTCACATGCTACCTGCTTACTTCTTATCCGAGGAAGGAGAGCGAGAGCGCGGGATTACGTCGCCCAGTTTACATTCGCAGCCGGGGAACAGTGGCCAGCGCCCGGGACCGCAGCGCCGCCGCTCGGCTGAGAACCCGCTCCCGCTGCCTTCGCGGCTGCTCGGTTACTTTTGGCAGAGACGCGACATGCATGCAAGCACACTTGCACAGACTGAATATATTTTCGTAAGAGCAGCCGAACCGTGGTCAGAATGGCCGAGTGGTCTAAGGCGCCAGATTTAGGCTCTGGTCCTCGCAAGAGGGCGTGGGTTCGAACCCCACTTCTGGCAACGTTTCTTTTTTTAGCGTTTTCTTACTTTGGACCTACAGTGAACATTATACGTACGCATTACTAAACCACATTTTTTTGTTGTTAGCCTATCAAAAGGCTAACATCTATTGTTAAGCATTAAAACACATTTCTATTAAACAGCACTGCGGTCTTCATATGGCTTCGTCCATCTTCTTGCAGAGCGGTCTGTTCCCCTTAGTCCAGGGCTCCGCTGGATGCTGCTGCCAGTTGTGCTTGCCGAATCATACCTTCTTGGTCGACGCGGCCATCGCTGGAGAGCACTCCGTCTCATTGCTCCGCACTCGGATTTGATATAACGGGTGCCACGTCTATCTTCTGGCATGCCAACGTTATGTGATACAGCATGGGTGTTTCGTGGCACCAGGGGCATTTGTCATAGTTTTGTGGGGGATACATTCTGCTCAGTACGTTTAGGTTCGGGTACGAGCCCGTTTGTAGCTGCCTCTACGCGACAGAGACCTCTCTGCCAAGGGAGTTTTGCGGTGGTGGATACCCACCATTTTTTTTACCGTTCTTAAATCTTTTTCGGGGTTGGCTCTTTACACCATCCGGTTTTTAGGCGGTTTTATATTTTTTCCCTCCCACGTGTACATAGCAGACCACGTGCAAAAGGCGAAACGCTTTTCTAGAACACGTTCTGGGCGTGTTTAGGACTGAATACGCGATATCTAGCGATAACATTTGGTGAAAAAATGGACTTGATGTAAGCATGTGCGATTAAACTCATATAAGATTCCATTCTCATTTTTTGCCTTCCTGGTCGCAGCGGCTTTGGGAGCTGCGGAACACACAGCTCGGTCTTCTAGACATGTGTTGTGCCGTCTTACGAGAGCACACTAACGAAGACGTATGCGCTCGTACGTGGTCTGCAATGCACCATCAACTCGCCCTTCAGTCCTCGCTTCTGACGTGAACACGTCTGAGTTCTCGAGACTGCACTATATTCCATGCCTCTCCACCATCCCCCCCCTCCCCAACCCTTGTCCGCGCTTTTGCCTATATCTGTTCTTGCATGCGTAAATTGTGGGGACGTTCCCCCACGACTTTCTCTTCTCTTTGGTTCGTTTACCCGCGGTGCACCCTCCCACGGTTTCGCCTCGAGAAGGGGGTGAACGTATTTATCTCCCACTTTTCAAACCCACAAACTATGCTCGCCTAGTTGAAAATTGAAATCGTGTAACTCGGAACACAGGCGTGCTACCTGAATTCTACCAAATGGTGAATATATATATATATATATATATATATATATATATATAATACTGGTACCTTTAAGGATTCGATGTAAGCATGTATACCTACTGCAGTGACTAAAAAAATGTTAATTCATTTCATTTCGCCTAATTAAAAATTACCCTCTCATTTTGCGTCGGCCGTCACAAAAACTACGTCCAAAAATGGCTTCCATGTACATTTCTCATCCTTTTACTGTTAAAAATCCTGGAAGTCTAATTTTGAACGCCTGTATATGTGCATGGTTTGGAGGCGAACAAAAACAATTCTTAATGGCGCTCGCCCCGCATTCTCTTTCTTTACGTGTGTGCCCCTCTTCGCTCCAGAATATTCTTCTCAAGTATGTCGACGTGCGATTTCCGGTAGTCTAATGAAGGCATATAGTCCGAGTTTTAGGTTACAAAAACCTCACTAAAGAACGAGCCTTTGAGAAATGACTCTTGCGGACAGACATAGCAGCCAGCAAAAGGCACCGCATTCCTGTTTGCTTCCCAAGCATCCAGCTTGTTTTTCTTCATGATTGTTGGACGCACTAATTTCAGCGCCATTATTTCATAACATTTCACAGGAGCTCCGAAAGGCGGCGATGAGCAACTGTGTGCACTTTACAGATCTTGCTTACGTGTAATAACTTTCCTGCTCACTCCCCCGTTTGGTACAGGATAACTCTTTCAGACGAGCGCTTAATCTGTGTCTGCAGTAAAAGTGCGTTGAATGGCGACCTTCTCACAAGTTGTAAAGTTGCTATGCTTGCGTTGCAAATGTCATTTCATTATAGACACATTCGTTCCTGCAGTAGAGTCCTTTTCAAAAGTTTAGAGCCATGGGGCTCGTTAGATATCCCCGGCGTTCCAAATTTCTTGAAGATCCGGTCTCCACTCCTTCGAACGTTAAGACTTCTGGGCAAGCTACAAGAGCCCCACTGCATGGCTTAGAATAACACCCCCTTGGTCTCCGAACTTTTGAGAAAGGCTGCACCTCAGCGCAACACGCGGTGTGGAAACAAATGCTCCATGTTGGGGTCGGTTGCCCGTTGTGTCCTCGGGTCCGAGTCGCCGCACAAAGGAGAATTTTTCGATGTCTTCTTGTCTTTTTTAATGCGATAGCATGAGGAGGGCCATGGACGAGATAACTGTCAGGCGGTGTCGGTGTGAAGCATCCGCCTCCTATAGTTGGTGCCACCTGTCAACCTTCTCTCTATCCACTTTTAGAGGAGCGGAGGGAGATTCCGGACAAAGATTGACTCAGCAAAAGCGGAAATGACTGAGAAGAAAAATGCTCAGAAAACAGCAGGCCTGCGGGCTAAATAAATACCCTCCCGAAGATCTATGTGTGCAGAAATGAGCCTTTCGGCAGCTACTCCTTCTCGCATTCCACGGGAAGAGCAACCTGGGTCTGACAAGCCGCACCGGCGGCTGTGTTTGAAACAGCCGCCTGCCAGTGCAGTGGAAGCATCGCTTAAGCGCAGCGCCACTGCGCCGACTCACCGCGATCTAACAATGTAACACATTTTGCATGGTTGCGTAGTCGGAGAGAGAGAGAACAACTTTATTTGCCACTTGAGGGTTGGGAGTTAGGGCAGATGGGCTAAGTGTGGCCCCCAGGAGGGGGCGACGTCTTGAGCCCACGAGACGAGTGCGAGTTGTGTCTTCTCGTCTCGTCTTGCAAGAAGTTGGGTCCAACCCTCCAAGGAGTGAGCTGGCAGTAAAGTTTGTGGGGCGGGTTACCCTTGCATTCCCAGAGGATGTGTGCCTGGGTTGCAAACACTCCGTGGTCGCAATTAGGACAGACGGGGTCATTTTCCCCGTCAGTGATGAGATATAGTCGAGAATGACTGAGAATCGAATTGGTCTGCAGTCTGCGAAGCATGGTGGCTTGCGTTCCGTCTAGGTCGGGGTGGGGAGGCGAGTACACGGGTCTTGTCTCCTTGTAGAAGTTGGTGATTTCCGCATAGGATAAGGGGCCTCGGCTAGAACATCCGGGTTCGAGGGGTCGGCTGCCCGGTTGGTTACGCCTCGGGCTAAACAGTCGACCCTCTCGTTCCCAGAACTCCCCGCGTGCGCAGGTACCCACAATAAGCTTACAGTGCGGTCGAGATTGCAGCCGCGGAGGATGTGTGCGGCTGGTAGACAAATTGAGTTCGTCCAGAAATTTTGAATTGCTCGTTTAGAGACACTGAGAATCGTGGGTGTGCGAGGATCTGCGATGACCACCGCAATCGCGAATTCTTCGGCAGCGGTAGTTTGTGCGCACTGTGGCAGCGTTGATGAGGGTTGTGGTTGGCGTGGCTGCGCAGAACACGTAGTCGGAATAAGAATAGAATCAAAGTCGGCGCAGATATGGAAGTGAAAGATAATGTACTCAGATCTGCAACAGAGTCCTGTTTAGAGTATAAGCAGTCCTGGAATTGATTCCTCCGCATCAATCAAATTGATCACCTCTAAAATTTTTGCAGAATCCTTTCCGCGTGTTCAAATGGGATAGGCAACCAACAACTTTACTGCCTGCCAGATGTGATATTACAATAAAGTGGGCACAAACGTTATTGCTGCTTTCACTTTGGAGTCTATCCAGTCTGGAACTTATATGAAATGTGTACAGCACTGTGAAGCTGGCAAGTATTAAAAAAGGACAATAAAAATCAGAAGGAATGCTCGCATCAGGATGGCTATAGTTTTTGGCTTGCTATCGTCAGAAGTAGGAATACAGACTAGCTCATGGCAAGCAGGGCCCAACTAGCAAAACGGCGGTCCAAGCACGGTCAGAGATTGAGAAACTGAAGGATTAAGTTCAATTTCTTTTTTACATTCTGACCTTCTTTATGCGATTGCAACTGAACTAAACCTAATTTTCCAGCGGCTTATTTTAAATTAGGGACGCTCGCAAGCACGAAGACACGTTTTACGCTCGCAAAACTGCAAGCAACATCAGTCTTTCTTTCAGTGGCCTCTGTTTTTGGAACGCTGCCATCCACGCCAACATGTTTTGTGGGCATTTCGCCACAGTTCCACATGGGCTAATATTTCTCTTTTGCTGAACCTGAAGCCATTACACTGCGACAAATAAACGAGCACACGACCAGTAGTGCTTGACGAGGGTTTGGAGAGTGGGATGAAAATGTGTGTAGCTGCGGAAGCGTTTTAGGTTTTTCCTCATACCAAATTCCCAGAAAGAGTTCAAGCTGTCTGCCGGTTCAACACCAGCGTAAAGAAGGCAGATCGTAACCAGCTAAGCATGGGCTACTTTTGTTCATAATCTACATTTGCGTGGTTCAATCTCTGACGAAAAAGTCCACACCAAATCGCGTCTAACGTCCCAAACCGACTCAGGCTATGAGGGACGCCGTAGTGAAGGGCCCCAGAAGTTTCGACCACCTGGGGTTTTTTATTGTGCACATGACATCGCACAGTACACGGGCCTCTAAAATTTCGCCTCCATCGAAATTCGACCGCCGCGGCTGGCATGGAACCCGCGTCTTTCGGGCCAGCAGCCGAGCGCCATAACCACTAAGCCACCGGGGTGGCCTAGAAACCATTTTAATTTTGTTCATTGTGAAATGGAGTTTGAAGTGACTCACGTGTTTTTTTTTCTATAGCGAGGTCATGATCTAACTTCGGCTAGAAATAGCGCTGCTCAGATGAAAGGCAAGTTCCCCCTCATTTTTACAGACAATATTCGCTCAGTAAAGCTTTGTAGTGGGTAGAATATTCTGAAACCCCAGTTTCAGAATTGTCGCTCGCAGAAGTGATCAAAACTGTTCCACTGTCTTTTCCATAGAAAGAAACGCAATGTAAACCTAGCCAAAAGGTTTCATCACACGCTGTTTGGAAACAAAGCCCGCCTTCAGAAAGCAAGATATCACGTCGCAGTGGCTCAGAGGTTAGAGCGCTCGGCTACTGATCCGGAGTACCCACGTTTCTAGCGCGATGGCGGCGGCCGCGTTTCGATGGAGGCGAAACGCAAAAAGGTGAGCAGGGCGATGTCAGTGCACGTTAAAGATCGCCAGCTGGCCGAAATTATAGCGGAGCCCTCCACTACGGCACCTCTTTGCCCCTTTCACTCTCTCGTTTATACCTTTCTAACGGCGCAGTTCAAGAGTCCACCGAGGTGTGATACAGATACTGCGCCATTTGTTTTCCTCAAAAGCAATTTTTTTTCATAACGCGATTGCATTGCTTATATTTTGCGTTAGGTGACTGCATACTGTGGCGGCAGGAACCCCTTAACCTCTTTCTCTGCTTTAGTCCACAACTGTTCGCATACACGGAAATCAGACAGCGTTTGACGAAGTCACTCAAGAGGCCAACGTCTTTGGTCATAGATTTCAGCAAAAGTGCAAAAAATGGGGCACCCATTAATGATTTGTTTTTCTTTCGTATTGAGGCTACGTGCTTTTATTAGAAAGGGAGTGGGCGTATCTCCTCGAACCAACATACCGGGCTCATGTCGGCACAACAGCTTTTCTTTTCCCGGAGTGACTCTTCAACTGCGGAAGAGACCAGTCTGAGTTCTCGAGAGTGTCGGAATGAGACGCTGCGTAGACGACGTGTCGAGGAAACAATGCTTTCGCAATTCAGCTAGGGTTAAGCAGAGATGAAGCACAGCCATTTTTTTCAACCTGCTTTCAGCCTTATTTGATCAGAGAAGCTCCTTTGTATCTCCATGCCGCTGTTATTCTATGACTCGCCAAAAACAAAGCACAGTTGTGGCATGCATTGTTGTTGGCCTTCCCAGCTGTCACGCAATATCTTGTGTCTCATTGAGCGCACATGCGAAAGCAGCAGCCGGGGCCGCTTTCACGCTCCCTATTCCTGCAATTTTCGTGAGTGCGAAAACAGCGTATTCCGGCAGCTACTGCCCTGCAGGTACAAAATAGGCCTAGAGATTAAGTCCGCTGTTGGACAATAACAATACAGCAGCTGTTATTACGCCCAGTTGTTTTATAATACTTGCTGCTACCATTATAACTACAGCTGGCTGTGGTTACCTCATCCTGCTTTGTTAACTGAGAATCCGTGTGCCCGTTTTATTACCTTCCCCCTCCACAAAGCAAAGACACTGGCCACGTCACACCACGCGTGGCGCGCAAGAGAGCATTAAGAGTAACCGAAAAAGCCACTCAGGACTCGCAGCGCCGGGAGGGCGTCATGATAACCTTAGTAGCTGCCGTGGTTGGTGGTGGCGTGTGCCTGCGTGCGCGCGTATGTGTATGCGTGCGTGCGTGTATGCGTACACGCTTGTGTGTGCATGCGTGAGCATGCATGTGTGCCGACGTGCGTGCATGCGTCTGCGTGTGCGTGCGGGTGTGTGTGTGTGTGTCCGAAGAAAGAGTGCCCTCTTCGCTCCATCGGTGTGTGCTCATGCGTGTTTATTGCGCTTATAAGAGTGCCATGAGGTACTTAAAAGTGATTTAACACCAGCTGGAATGCGCCTGAACCCCCCTCTCCCTCTCACACGTGCTCTCACTGATGCTCATTTTTTCAAGTTCCTAAAGACGAGGGAAAAGGTACGGCTTTGACCAAACTCACTAGACAATAGCACAGGTCATAAAACAAGCCAACGGGAGAGTGCTTTCTACGCATTGTTGGGGAAAGGGTTTCAACCCCATTGCAGGCCACCAGTGTTGGGTATTGCACTTCAGCGCTACAGGTGCCACCAGAGTTCGAGGGGCCCTTGAGTAGCCTGAGTCGTTGAGCCCCGCAGTTCCCGTCTCCGAATGACGTTGTCGGACTCCGTTAAGGAGGAAAACTCTGCAGTAGGGTTTATTTACTTCTTCACAAGCATGAGAATCAAAAGTGGGGATCTGGAGCCGCACTCGCTGTCGAGTTTTATATCGTTCGCCGTCCCTAGATTCCTCAGGTTGAGGACGCCTTCGCCGGAGTGGGAGTGACCTGCAACTTTCATTCGCGCGCACAAGCTCACGCCACCGCACATATGGACATGCCCTAGTCACATGCCGAGCCAGAGGGAGAGAAGGATGCCGTCGGAATTATGCTGATTGCGGTAGATGACGTCAACTGGCCAGTCGAAGGTTCCCACGCGCCGCCGACACCTGTACTTCAATAATGACAGCCGACGCGCAAGGCCAGAACGCAAGGTCGGTAGAGAACACGAAAGGGGTCGTATGTCCATTGAGATGCCTGCGAAGATTGCGGATGATGACCGCCAGCCCACCGCTGTGCTCCCAACACCTACGAGCCACTGAAAACGAGGCTCTTGTATACCCCAACATAGTCTCGGCGATTGGGGAAGATAACGTCGGCTGGGAGCGATCACCGTCGAGTTTCGTGGAGCTACCCAGTACAAACATAAGTGTTGGCTGCCAGCAGGCGAGACTTACTGTCGCCATTGCTCATCAAGTCTGGCTGTCGCCGTTCGTAACGAGCTCCTCCGTGGCCCGAAAAATCTCGACTGGCCGGCGTTCCCGACCGCTGGGCAGGAAGAGATGAGCTCGCGTGTGCGTTGTTTTCCTTGGTTGCAACATCAACTCCCAAGGAAAACCCCAAAGCACGAAACCCAAACGCAGGAAAGCATAGGTGGGACGTTCGAATCAAGAAAGAACTGCTCCACACGTAAATGTTCAGAATTCACTCATGACCCACCACGCTTCTCTATAGTGCCAAACAAAATCCTGCTCCAGAATACTGACCCCTCAATTCTGCCCGAGCTTAGGGTCAAAGCGACCGTGCGCGTCCCATATGAGATCGCCAAAGACAAACTGCCATGTTATACGATAAGCGGTGGTGTGTCAAAGGCTATCGAGTTTGAATATAAACTCCATTCTTTATCAATCGAAGCTCTGATTCCCCTCTACCACCTGAATATCAAAAGTCTCCTTAAAATGGGGCCCATGTTCAGATTAATCTACGGGTTGTTCTCAAAGAAGCTTGAACACTCGACACTGAGAATAAACTGTTCCAGTTGAACTCACAAACTTTCCGACTGCGCATCACAATCCTTACTCATTCCCGCACTGGCGAGAGACTTCCCTTGAACTCAAGGAGTCAATTATGCACCTCATCACCATCATCTGCACAGAAAGGTGCTAAAGCTGTTCACCAGAAAATTCTGCAGCCTCAAATTTTTCTGTTAATCTCCGAATAACACAAACGGCTATGCGCCGCTAAACACGGGTACGCAAATGGGCACAAATACGCGAACTTTCTTTGCCTCTGCAAGGCATTACCTACACTGCCGTTAATGTCTCAAGAAACCCTTGATATCTCTACCAAGTTTGACATGCCCGAATCTACTGAGCACACAAAAGCAAACATGTGCCCAATTGAGAGCCAAAACCGTCTGTCACGAACGGTTACAATTAAGGAACGAACGTCTCATCTAGACGACTCTAGCTACCTTCCTGTGAGTGTCCTTGTCATCTGGTAGCACGGCAACTTGACACTCTTCATTGCTAAATCAACGGTGCAATAACTTTTACCGAAGTTATAAGAAAATACAACGATATCCGATCAACTTCGAATCATTAGCCCAAAACAAAAAAGCCTTTGCCTCTCAGATTTTACACACATAAAAAAGAGGAATAAAAAAACAGCTACTTCGAATGGCTACGCGGGGTGAAACCTGACTCACCACCCCCGCGTTGAAAGGACTATAGTCGGGTACAGCTTAAGAAGGCAGCGGCATTTGCCCCTCAAAGGCGGATGCACACGAGCCTCCGCCAATAGGCGCGCACTTCAGGTGACGTCATGAGCCGGACGGCCAGTGACCCCGCCGTCGGAGAACATGCCTAAAATGGCCGCCCTCGCTTCGAACTGGGCCGAGTCGCGTCAGCTGTGTGCGTCTCCCTTCGTCAGAGTGAATTCGAATTGTTTGTGGGCGTCTGACATGTCGGAAATATTATTGCAAGCTTACGATGCACAACTTGTGCCGCGTGCGTTTGTTCTGAGCCGTGAGGCGACGAAAAATGTTACAGCGAACATCGGTGACTGCGCTGCGCTGCGCTGCGCTTCGTCTGGAAACAGGATCCCGCAGCGGCACACCGCTGCAAACAAACATCGTGCGTGTTTGTTCTGTGGTGTTTTGTTTTGCTCCTAAGTGAAGTTACGACGAGGAGAATTTGGCAAAGTCTGGTACCAACTGTGCGCGGCGGGTGTGTTAGTGTACTGTGCCCCTGAGTTTCACGTCGGACGTGGCGAAGTGATGGAGCAAAACTATTCTCAGGATAAATGAGAAAAGCGTGCGCGGATGAAACCAACCTACGAGTTCCTCAACCGAAAAGATTTGCGGAAGCAACCTCCAACGCAAAGATTTGTTGCTGCCAGCTCAGCGCGCAAACGATCGATCGTTGGCAGCAGTATGATAAGATAGCCGAGCGTCTAGCAGGGCGTCGTTCGAGTGTTGTGTAGCACCGTCGATTGATCACTTTCCACCAGTGCTAACAATCAGTGACTAACACGCGCTGCTTGAGCGAATGTCATTGGATTATTAACGGCCAGGCGTATGGGAGCAGTGTTTGTTTCCTTAATGTCAGCCTTAGTACTAATATAAAATTATGACCGATACACTGGTGCCTTCACAAGGGAGCTTGGCTGAATTCGCGTCTCTGTATGGCTTAGAATTCTTCACTCACTGCACGCGCCAGCTGTACAATGCCTGCTGTGACACAATCGCACATCAGTTGTGCTGCCAGCGCTCGACTTGCTTTCCCACAACACAGCTTTGCGCTGCTTTTCGATTGTTATGATATGTTGCTACTAAAACAATTCCAAGACAGTGAAGGCAACAGAGCCATTATGTACATCAAATAAAAGTACGACAAAGTAGGCACAGCTGCTTCGGAACTGACTCCTAATATCTCTACTCGCGTCTGTATTAAATGTGTGTGCATGTTTTCTTGCGTGTTTATTTATATTTGTTATTTCCACCTTTTTTGCATTTTAGATCTTAGTTTTCGCGCTCGCGTTTGTGTGCATGTGTGTGAATATGTGAGTGCTTCTGTGCGTGTATGTGTTTATTATTCCTATTTGTGTCCTTTTATTTTTGTGTTTGTTCTTGTAAGCATGCTGCATCCCCCTCTTTCTTTACAATTTCATTAACACGTCTCATTGAAAGCACCAAGTCCTGTGAATTGCAAGGCTGGCCTCTTCGATGTCATTAAATCCTTACATTCTTGCCTACCTTGCCTCCTCAGTCTGCCATCTTGCTGTGTTTTCTCCTACTATTCTGACCTTGCTTCTTGTGCTGTTGTCGCAACATGATTAACCAACTTGCACTAAAGAAAGTTCTATCAGCTGTGACGACAGAAACATTGTTCGATACAGAATGTTAAAAGCATCACGTGGCTTGCGCAATAACTTCGTATCTTACCCATGTTAATGTGTTTATGCATCAGTGGATATGGCAGCTCGCCAGGAGTGCACATGAAAGGGTGCCATATTGTGCAACAGCATTTTGCGATGTTGTTGCATTCAGTCTTAATAAATAGATAGTTTCGCTGCCCGTCACATGTGGGGGTACACATAACATTGTGCAGTGGATTATTATTTCCTGTCTTGACGCTTTCATCATTACAAATGCAGTTTTCTAGTGAATGGAGTCCAGCAAAGCAGTGCTGTGAGAGGTTTTTCAGCTTTCACCATTTATTACCTCACCAATATCACTATCTGGATCTGGCCGTCATTTTGCCTACGGCTTCTAATGAACAAAGTGACTCACTAAAACACGTTCAACCTTGCTGAGCATTCTTCCGGTACGTAAATATGACACAAAAAAATGCTAGCAAAGTTATTCACGTTAATAATTGTGCTTGCGTTAATGCCAGAGTCAGATAAATAAATTAAAAATTGGCTATGACAAGGCTGCGCTTTCCAGTGCATGCTGCTAACAGAGCCATAAAGCGTGCTCTGACTACTGTTATTTCAACATGGGGACCGACAAACTCGACTATGGCTGCCTGAATGAGCATTTTGGGCCTCAATAAGCTAATGATGCTTTATATTTATTCTCTTATTCTCATTACCTGTGTGGGCCAGATAACCAAAATAAACAATGCAACCACATGAATGTGCTTTGGCGTGCAACCTGCTAACAGTGGCTGTCAGTTTCGCGTTGACTACTGGTATCGCAGCTGCACTGGCTATGACATGACTGCGATTTCCTGTGCATACTGCTAACAGAGCCATAAAGCGTGCTCTGACTACTGTTATTTCAACATGGGGCCCGTCAAACTCGACGATGGCTGCCTGAATGAGCATTTTTGGCCTCAATAAGCTAATGATGCTTTATATTTAGTCTCTTGTTCTCATTACTTGTGTGAGCCAGAAAACCAAAATAAACAATGCAACCACATGAATGTGCTTTGGCGTGCAAGCTGCTAAGAGTGGCTGTCAGTTTCGTGTTGACTACTGGTATCGCAGCTGCACTGGCTATGACATGACTGCGATTTTCAGTGCATACTGCTAACAGAGCCATAAAGCGTTCTCTGACTACTGGTATTTCAACATGGGGCCCGTCAAACTCGACGATGGCTGCCTGAATCAGCATTTTGGGCCTCAATAAGGTAATGATGCTTTATATTTATTCTCTTATTCTCATTACTTGTGTGAGCCATATAACCAAAATAAACAATCCAAACACATGAATGTGCTTTGGCGTGCAAGCTGCTAACAGTGGCTGTCAGTTTCGTGTTTACTACTGGTATCGCAGCAGCACTGGCTATGACATGACTGCGATTTCCAGTGCAGACTGCTAACAGAGCTATAAAGCGTGCCTTGAATACTGTTATTTCAACATCGGGCCAGTCAAACTAGATGGTGGCTGCCTGAATGAGCATTTTGAGCCCGCCAAATATAATCAGAGTTAACAGTTGTGTTTCAATTCAGATATGCCAGCATTTAAACATGTTTCTATGCCAGTTCTTAAATCGAGAACAATGTGTGCAGGACGTTTATTATCAGAATTGAGCTTCTATTATAAGGAATACGCCATCAATGGAACTGCTTATTTATTTCAGAGGTCATGGAATGGATGGTTGTCTGTTGCGAACCAACGGGAAAATTTTGGTAGCCCTAATAAAGGCTTTTCTTTCGTTAAAAGAAGCCGTTATGTTTCGTCGAGTGGCTCAATGCCAGACTGCTCGCAGTCGGAGTCGCTTTTTTCAGTGTCATCTTCACCCAGCTGGATGATGATGGGTTGAATGTGCTCACTCTCAGACGTGTCAAGTCTGAACTTTGCCTCCAAGTCCATCACGTGCTGAATGCTCTTCGCCGAGTCTTCCGCCGCTACGTGCTTGATTTTCTCCCTCAAGATGGCGTCGACCGTGGACAGCTTGAAGTCTCTGTTGTCCGCAGCGATGCCATTTTTGACCTTGGCCCAAACAAGCTCAATGGGATTAAATTCGCAGTGGTACGGCGGGAGCCTGAGTACAATGCAACCGGCGCTTACAGCTGCATTGTCTACGATGTAGCTCAGAAAGCGTGACTTTACAGATGCCACCAGCTCAAGCAGCTGCTTCTCTATCATCCTTTCAGCGTAGGTGATCTTCTTGCTTGTGAGCCACTCCTGTATCTTCTCCTTCTTCCAGGCCGTCGTTGGCAATTTCTCTTCTCGCCGGCTATAGTAAGGTGCATTGTCTAAAACAATGACGCTACCAGCTGGCAACTTCTGCAGAACACCATTAAACCAGCCCTCAAAGCGATTGCCGTCCATTTCCTCGGGGTAGTCGCCTGTCTTTTGGCCTCGGAATACATCCAAGCAGCCGTCGACGAAGCCATCCTCGCTGCCAATGTGCGTGACGATCAGGCGCTGACCTTTCCCAGAAGGTTGTTTTAGACCCGTCGTTAGGCCATTTGCTCGAGCGAACAGGCGTCCGCGCTTCTGCACCACGGTGTCTGTCCACACGATCGACCGAGTGTGTCCCGCCGTCACCCATGTCTCGTCCAGGTAGAAGATCTTTCGGCCTTCCGCTCGGTAGCGCTCCACGTCACGGAGGTAGCGATTCCGCCAATCGGTGATGTCATCCCGGTCGATAAGCAGCGAGTGGCGGCTTCTCTTTTCGTGCTTGAAGCCGATCTCGGCAAGCGGGCGACGCACAGTCCACCGCCTTAATGATGGGAGTTCCATACGTTCCGAGAACTCGATAGTGATCTTTTCGACCGTCGGTATCTCGTTGCGGCGAAAGAAATCGCGCACACATGACCTCAGCGCGCACAACGTGAAGCTGTCAAACGTCGCGTTGCGTCTTCTCTTCTCCGCATTGCGTGGGCGCTTTCGGGACGGCGTCGTCAGTTTTCCACCCGAAAAATGCGAAGCTTTAACTTCCTTCCTCACCCTGAACACAGTCCTTTCGCTGACACCGAGCATGTCAGCGACAAACTTGCTCGTCTCCTCTACGCTGCGTTCAGGCTCCCTGTTACGCCAAAACGTGTAGCAGTGGAAGATCATGTTGCGTGAATCGCCGTTCAGGATGCGGCCGCTCTTGCTCTTGCCGAGGCTCCTTGGTGGTGTGATCATCGATGCGACACAAGGCTCGTTCGGCAACAAAGGCTCGCGTTCCGAAGTCACCTCGCTGGGCTCCATGGCGGAAAAGAGACACGGAATGCCGTGCGCGAACGTGCGTGAACTCACGAGATTGTCGGTTCGCAACCGCAAAAAAACGACAAGTAGCAATTGAAAAATAAGCCTCAGACATTAAAAAATAAGCTTGTGAAAACACACAAAAAGTACATATGAATCCTTTGCTATTGAGCCAGACTGTTCTGTAATTACACGCACGGTGCCGTCGACCTCGCTCCGTTGCAGACGACGCACAGCGTTGTAGAAGGCACGGAGTTATTTTTCTCTCGCGATCTGGCATGTGCTGAAAGCATTTGCATCATGATAGTTTTACTAAACCACTCATCAAGATACACAAATCTCATTTATACAGAGAAATACGCGTTTTAGAAGCAGTCTATATTTTGAGCGGGACTATTTCTTTAGTCGCGGAGGCAATTGGCTGCTGCGCTTCGGTCATCTGGGCGGGGCCTCTCCTGTCTTCTAAAGTTGTACCCGACTATAGTATTTCTGACTGATTGTACTGCTGTGCACTCGTAACAAAAAGCTACTGGAAAAACCCATTCCTAATCTCTACTGTCATCTCTACAAAGCCTCGATGCGTTCAGGTCTTGGTACCGCATGCAAACGGAAGAGCCGACACTGTGTAATGTGCTGTGACGAGCGCAAGAAGCAGCTCTTTGTTCTCGCCCTAAGCCCGAAGTTCGGCTACCCTTTCGCCCTGCGCGCTTCGCAGAATACATCGCCGAAAGTGAAGGACCAGTCTTTCTTCTCAAGTGCGCGCCCCAGACAATCCTGTATGTGTAGTCTCTGTTGCGCGATGGGTACGCTCGCATGCTCCGAGTGTCGCGCAACCCACTGCCTTCTGATCCCTCCTAGGCGGCTTTGCCTGTTCTCTCACCGCGTGCTTGTCAGGCGTGCGCGGTCTGACTCTTCTTGGAGGCCGATGCTCCTTGAAGCATTTTGCGCCTGTTCTCGTTGGAAAACGTGCCCTTCCCTTTTCCAATGAGGGAAGGATTTTCTTTCCCTTCTGCCGCATTTCCATCTGCGCAGCTGAATTTAGGGCTTGACTATCTATCCGTTTTTTCTTGGTCCTTGTCCTTTTCCTTTTAATTGATCTAGACTGTTCTGCGCCCGTCTTCTGATCACAACTAGCTTCCTCTAGTTTTTCAGTCGCACCTCAGAAACCTTCATCAAATTCAAAGATGGCCTTCTTGCCTTCGCAGCAAGAGTGTCAGCTCCACACAGCTGACAGGCGGACCTTCACCTGCCCCAGAGTTGTTCAGTTCGCTTCCCTGAAGGTAGTCCTCCACCGCCTGCTTATCGCTCAGAGTGATTTGCTCTTAAACGCACTGCTCTTCCAGAATTTGGACTCCATCGAAACTTTGTCGCCTCAATCTAAACGCGGTCGAACCCAACCGCGGCTGCCGCGTTTGGGTGGAGGCGAAACGCTAAGGCGCCCGTCATGTCACTGCACGTTAAAGATCCTCAGGTGGTCGAAATTTTTCCAGAGCCCTCCACTACGGCACCTTTTAAAGCGAAAGCTTTACTGGCCGCGAACTTGCAATGTCGCCGTGGCGGTGCTCCGAGGAGGCACATGACGTCACAATGCGCGCCTCGCCGCGGATATTTCTCTCTCTCTTGCTTCCTAGTCACTACTGCGCATGCGCCACTAGTAGCAGAGAGCCACAGGTGTTCCGCCGCTGCCCAGCTCCGCGCCTTTCCTCAAAATCCATCTTCCAATTTTCAGTTTTCTCTTCTTTCCCTCCCTCTTTTATCCCTACCTTTACGACATGGTTCGGGTGTCCACCGAGATATGTGAGACGGTTACTGTGCCATTTCCTTTTCTCAAAAAACAAAAAAAAATGAGCCGACGGCGTTCGTAGGGTTCATTGGCGTTGACAACTTTGTGAAGGCGGTTCATTTTCACGAAAGGAAAGGCGCACAACCGGCTCCGTGGGTCAGGGGAGACCTCATTCTCGCTTTCATGTACGTGGTGTTAGTGTCCAACTGAAAAAGCCTGCTTTGATTGCGTTACGCACACTGGATAGGCAGCGTACCCTCCCTGCCACTCTGGGAGGTGGCATGCAGTTAATAGTTGATCGCGAGAGATTGATCACCAAATGAACGCTGCGGCCTAGATATTGCTGCAGTGCCGCATGTCAGCCACAATGCTGTCAGCGCTAATGCATTCAGACCATATCTCTCTCCTCACCACCAGATGTATCAAAGTACGTATGAGGTGTCCGCATATTCAGGGAGCCAGTTATGCGCCCTCCCTTTCCTCAAAGCCATCGCCGTCAAGAACAATGTCAACGCCAACGCCAATGAACGCAGTGAACGCCGACGTCTTTCGCTTTGCATGTCCCGGATTCCTGAGCTTATCCACATTAATTTTTCTTCCTTTCTTCTTTCACTCGCTCCTTTATATCTTCCCTTACTACGCAGTTCGTGTTTCCACCGAGATATGTGAGACAGTTACGTCGCCATTTTCTTTCCTCAAAAAAACAATTTTCAATTTTTATACCATCTCAACACTCAGAGTGCGCATCCGCCTCCTGAGGATCCCTGGACACACGGGCGATGACGACTGGAACCAGTCCGCTCACAACGCGGCTCAGTATAGTGTCTCCTTCCTTCTTCCACTAGCATACCCCGCCATTACGGATGGCCCTGCTGATCTGTCCAGCAACTTGGCTCTCGCAAAATGCAGACTAGAGCGTACCAAACAGAGGAGACGTGCACCACTTAACGGCCGTTACAGCACCGGGTTACCTTCCTCATTGGCATATGGCGGTGTCGTCATTTTGACGTCACGATGTCAAAATTGAGACTTTTTTGAACAGCGATCCGTAATACCACCCCTAGTGGAGTGAGCGGCGACGGAAGCGACGTCTACGGCGGCGCATTCTGTTAGAGCGCGGCTGCGGCGTTGCTAGGCAACGGCAGCTCAAGGTCGCTCGTATGCCACACCATACGGCATACGACTGAAGTGGGACCACGGGACCAGTCGCCACTCTCTCCTGTAAACAGCCGTAAATGTTTTCCACCACCACCACCACCGGACCGCAGCGCCGGCGTTTCGAGGGAGGCGAAATTCAAAGGCGCCCGTGTGTGATGTCTGTGCAGGTTAAAAAAACCCCAGGCGGTCGAAATTATTCTGGAGCCCTCCACTACACAACCTCTTTCTGTTCCTTCTTTCGCTCCAACATTCCTGCCTTCCTGCCTTCCCTTACGACGCGATTCAGGTGTGCACCGAGATATGCGAGACAATTACTCCGCCATTTCCTTTCCTCAAACGCCAATTTTTTAGCATAGGGCTCGACACACCCTTCTCGCTACATTTTGTGTGGCGATTCAGCAGCGACCGCACATTTTCTCGCCAATTTTCTCGGCGCTTTGCGGGATTTTTCATTAAAGAAACGTGACACTTGATGAGATGAGTGACGCGCTGCATCATAAGAGATTTTTCTTGCGAATTAGCGTGGAACTCTTTCAGTAAAACTCCCTATAACTAGTGCACATTGTCGGTTTCTTTCTACTATACTGTGCAGGCATGGCCTCTGCCCCCCCCCCGATTTTTTTAGCATTAAACGGGCTCTTTTTTGGCGTGAATGAGATTTTTCCGGTATCACTCACTGTTAATAATCATGCCACGCCGCTTTAAATCGCACACAAGAAATTCCTGTTAGTTATTCAAAGATGTTTTGGCACTCTAATTGGCTCGCCTTACATGCTGAGCGTCATGTCAACTTGTGAATGTCAAATGTATCCGGTAACCTTGGCATGTGTACATATGTAAATAAAATTTTTTCTAATCAGTTCAAAGATGTTTTGGCACTCTAATTGGCTCGCCTTACATGCTGAGCGTCATGTCAACTTGTGAATGTCAAATGTATCCGGTAACCTTGGCATGTGTACATATGTAAATAAATTTTTTTCTAATCATGATAAAAATGCCTTTCTCAAGATACGTTTATGGACCTTCGCCCAAATAAAAGCGGTATGTGTTGATGGATACACGGCCAGCGTACCTATGTGCTTCACGCTAGGAGCGTTCCGTATTTTGTCGGAATGGCATTGCCGGCTCCTCAAGAGCCATAGTCATAAGCGGTCCCGCCGTGCCTGCGAGTACCAATCTTCAGATTGTCAGAGACAGGCGGGCCTGACTACATCGTTTACGCGAAGTCTACCGTGTCGAGCCTATGGGAATTACCGAGATATGGAGCGCGTTTGCCGGCGGTGTGGCTCCTCGGACCACTTTCGGGCGCAATGCTCGGAGCATTCCTGCGGACGCTGCGGTGTCCACAGCCACCGGAGCGGAGTCTCCGTCCAGCTCTCCCGACGCTGCAGTGATCACCAGCCGAATGTAACGTATTTGTAAGGCCGCCCCTCTTTTCCAGCTGCATACCTTTGCAGAAAGCAGGACGCCGGCACACGCGGAAACAGCTCCCCAGTATAAGCGACACCCTCCTACTACATACCGGGAACGAAAATTGTCGCTTGACGCACGGACCCCCCCCCCCACCCCCTTACGATGGGGGCTATCGCCGGGAAGGCACCCACAGCTTCCCGCCGTGCCTCGTGAACAAAAGCGCATTCCCAGAAGGGCCGTAACGGACACCTGTCATGGCAGACAGGCAGTACTCGCCAAGAATGTGGAAAGACAGGCGCTAGTGAACAAAAGCGCATTCCCAGGATGGCCGTGACGGACACCTGTCATGGCGGACAGGCAAGACTCGCCAAGAATGTGGGAAGACAGGGGCGACCCTTAATCTGGTTTCCCGGAGCGACAGACGAACCCCTTCATGCTTATTAGCTCTGTCCCGCCGTCGGTAGCGCGGCAGCATCGTGGGCCCTTACGCCCCCTCCTCTGTTGCTGACGAGCGACGCGGACCGATGGTGGGTGGCGGTATGCATGCCTGAGGCAAGGATTAGCTCCAAAGGGAGAGCCTGTGGATACTCTCACTTGAGAGAGAGTGGTGGCGTTTTTGTTGTTTATTTAGTTTGTATTGTTAACAAGAATCTGGGTTCGAGGCTAAGCCCAACCCAAGGGATTGTCCCCATCTCTCATGTTATTTTTCATTGGAGAATTGATGCTTTGGGCGGGCCACTGAAAATGACCGCCCTTAGTCCTTTGTTAATCAAGTGCTTAAAAGCGTATGTAAACGGATGCAGTCGAGTCCAGTCTGAGCTGAGGCTCCATGCTTAGCATGTAATGTGATGCTACTTAGGCTCTAACCTGCCCGGTCGATGAGTAAAGTAGTGCAAAGTTTGTTCTTTTGTAAATTCAGTTCTGCTTTTTCCAGTTTAACTCTCTGTATATGTATGTTGTAAATATATGCTCTGCTGTCATCATCTACAAGCTCGCCTCCTGTTCATCTCCCAAGCCGAACGACGCTAGAGGAAGGGTTTGTGAACCATCCTCGAAGAAACGAACGACCTTTTGAAATTCTACTGGCGCAGCACGACAGGCTTCGGCACGTCTCATCTCAAGGCCAGGCATCGCAGTGACAACCACAGGCCATCCGACACGGAGCAGCGAGGAGCTGTCAAGGGACGACTCCACCTCGGCTGCTGCCAACGCTGGTGGAACGGACGCATCATCCGGGCTCTGGGCGGCAGACAACAGAAGATCTCCGCCGGGTAAGAGGGATTTCTTGCGTTTTGTTGAGGCAGGTATGGTGGTTAGTTTGTGAGGCCCATGGTCGATACGAGGAGAACGTTAGCCGCTAAAGATAGCGAATCTAATCCTGAGAATGAAATGAGGTCGAATCCTCGCCAGGAGCAGCAATCGCTAGAGGGCGGTGTAGAAACGGGAATGGATCAGAACGAGAGAACGAATATGGAGGATGATTTCAGTGTGGAGAGCATGTTACAGGCCGACGACCAGAGACAGACATTGTTGCTAGGCGCTACAGGAACTGATACAGAAAAAAATGGCTATTCGCCGTATGGAGTTAAAAATGGAAATGGAACTACGAATGCGTGAAATTGAATCCAGGGAGCGACTGGCACTTAAGCAGATATAGCTTGGGCTGTCGAATGGTCGAATGTCACCGCTTGGGTCGGTACAGAGTGATGAACGGTGTATAGGCTCAGATTCAATATCACAATGTGCGAAAGTCCTTAAGGGCTACAGAATGCCATGCGATGCAGATGTACCATTGTGGTTTGAGGAGGTGGAGAAGCTTTTCACTACTTTCAATGTTCCAGACAGTAGCCGAGTGCACTTAATTTTGCCGGCACTGACAGAGCGAGTCAGATACTTACTTCGTAACCTCGACCGAGCCAAATGCACTGATTACGAGGCTGTAAAAACAGCGGTTCTAGAAGAATTAAAACTCACTCCGACTGAGTACCTTGAGAGATTTGAAAAAGCAGCGAAAAGGAAGGAGGAAACGTGGGCTCAGTATGCGTCTCGCGTGAAAACGTATTTAATGTACTACATCCAGGCTAGAGAGGTAGACTCAAAAGAGGCTTTGACCGATCTCATGGTGTCCGGTCGCATTAAGGCAAGCCTCAGCCCGGAGGGCATTGAATATGTGCGCCTTCGAGAAGGAGAGAGTTGGCTGAAGCCTAAAGAAATATCAAAGGCCCTACAGACCTAAGAGCAAGCAAAAGGTAAAGGGCGGGCTGCGAGACAGATTACAGTGCCAGTACTGCAAACGGGCCAAAAGCAGGGTAATGTTGAAAAACCCGCAGTAAAGTGCCACCAGTGCCATGGACTGGGTCATGTTGCTAGGAATTGCCCCCGTGTAACAGCAAATGAGCCGCGCCAGCAACAAGCATATGGGCACAGGCGGAGGGTGCAAAAGGTCGCGCTGGTAGATGAGACAGAAGGAAAGAACGCAGCGGTAAACCAAGGCGCGGTTATAACTGCAAAAGTAGGAATGCCTATGCAAAATTCAAGGGCAGCCGCATCGAGACTACAGTTCGTAGAGCTTTTATGCGGAGACGTCTGCACAGAGTCATTGCTTGATACGGGTAGTGAAATCACGGTAATGAGAGAGAGCATACTACCGCAGGCGCTGGCGGAACCATCGGGGACAGTGAAGCTAGTGTCGGCTTTCGGCAGATCTATTCAGGCGAAATTGGCGACGATTCCTCTAAGAATATCTCATAAAGGAACAATCGCAGACGATCCAAAGATAGGCATAGTATGTGCCCTCACCAATGAGCTTACTGAGGGGGTGGACTGTTTGCTGTCGTCAGAAGACTGGCAGCTGCTTAGGAAGCACAGCGATAGAGCGTTCACAACAAGTCCTAGTACTACAGTCAGTATGGCGGCGAATAAAGAACCTAAAAATGCGGCAAATCAGAAGTGTGAGGCACTGGCTTGCGAAGTTGGCAGGGTACCAAATGATGACGTTCCGCGAGACGAAGCAGAGCCACCTGGGACAGAAGATACAGTGGCACTGTCTAGCCAGCGAGAAATGTTTCGAGCAGCGCAGCTCGCTGACGAGAGCTTGAGGAAGGCATGGGAAAATTCTAAGCACGGAAAAGCGGGTATGTTCATTACTGAGGGAATTCTACACCATTGGGACTCAATAGCGGGCACTAAAGTGCGACAACTGGTGCTTCCGCAAGAAAGACGAAAGGAAGTTCTGTCCTTGGCGCAAGAATCGCTGTGGGGTGGACACCTGGGTCCAAGGAAGACCAAGGCCCGCATAAAGTACAACTTTTATTGGCCTGGTATGGAAAAGGAGATCTCACAGTACTGCCTGTCTTGTCATGGGTGCCAAATACGCTCAGACCGGCGTCACTCTGACAACATACCCATCACCCCATTGACTCAGCCTGAACACTCCTTTCAGGTTAACGTAGCTGTCATAGGGCCTCTTGACACGTCATCTGGAAGGGGTCACAAATATGCTCTGTGCCTTGTCGATTTATGCACGAGATGGCCAGAAGTCGTATGCCTTCGTTCCCTGACTGCAAAGGCTGCGTGTGACGCCCTTTTATAAATATTCAGTCGAACCGGAATTCCGCAGACAATCTGTTCGGATCAGGGAACAAATTTTAAGGCTCAACTCACGCAACTGATGCTAGAAAAATTAGGTTGTTCCCCTCGATTTTCTACCCCAGAACATCCTGAAAGCAATGGCACCGTGGAAAGATGAAATCGGGTGCTTAAGAATATGCTGTTTCATGTCATAGAAAAGGACCCGCATAATTGGGATAAGCTGCTCCCTTTTGTGTTGTGGGCTTACCGCGAAGTTCCCCACGACACTACGGGCGTAGCACCCTTTCAGCGTTTGTATGGTCGAAACCCGACAGGTCCGCTTACGGTTCTTCGCCAAACGTGGGCAGGAGAAGTCAGTGTACCAGCGACGCTAAGGGAGGAGCCAGCTAAATACTTGAAACAGCTACGGGAAAAGTTTGAGCTAGCGGCCAGTGTGGCTGGGCTCACAAGCACGGTGCGACAGGCTAGCTACGCAGAAGCCTACAACAGAAGGACGCGGAACAAAGTCTTTAACGCGGGCGATCAAGTGCTCATTTTTGACACAGACCGCACCACTAAGATGGCCCCGAAGTGGTTCGGTCCCGTCACAGTAATTGGGTGTGAAAGGCAACATTCGTATCGGGTAGAGAACGAACAGGGAAAATGATCAGTGGTGCACGCCAACCGGATGAGACCGTACTATGCGAGGGTGAGCCATTTGGGGTGGTGTTTGATGAAGATCATGAGTTTGGGGAAGTAGAGTGCGCGCCACAAGTTGCGCCACCGCTACTAGACGAGGACCTAATACCATTAGAAAAGTTAGCCCACCTACGGGAGCAGGAGCAGAATGAAGTGCGAAGACTGTTCACAAAGCACCGCTCACTTTTAGATGGCAAGCCGGGACTGGCAAAAGTAGGCGTACACCGAATTGAGCTAGAGGAAGGGTTCAAACCGAAAAAAGCTTTTCCTTATCGGGTGCCTGAATTACTCAAGAAAGTTGTTGTTGTTGTATGGGGTTTTATGGCGCATAAGCAACTATGGCTATCATGCGCCAAACACAAGGTTAGATGATGCTATGTCAAGTGTACAGAGGTTACATTATAATAGATTTAAAACACTGGCTTTCTTTAGAAACTTACAAACAAGTGAAAATTCGACGAGTGTTTGCTCGCCTAAAAGCAATGCGGGATGAAATGGAATGTGTTCATTGTAAAATACCGTAAAAACTTTTTGTCTAAGTTCTTCGAGATGCGAACAAGAAATTAAAATGTGATTTACTGTGAGCTCTTCACCACACATTTCACACACAGGTTTGTCTTTTTTTGTTAATAAGAAGTTATGGGTGATGTGTGTGTGACCTATGCGTAAACGACATAAAATTACTTCGATAAAACGCTCTTTATGGTGGCATGATTTCCATTCTTTTATAATGGGCTTTATGGTATGCAGCTTGTTGTGTCCTTCATTTTCCCAAGAAGCTTGCCACTTGTCTCTTAGTCTGCTATGCACTAACTTCATGTAATCCCTAGGAGGCAAATTCACGTTTTATTTCCATGGTTCTGGTTTGTGCAGCACACATGTCGGCTCTCTCATTGTCCTGAATGCCAACATGACTGGGAACCCAGCACAATTTTATAACATGTTTTTGTGTTTTGACCTTTACTATATTATGTATGATGCTTCCAATCATTGGCTCCGTGGCATTTTTAGAGTTTAATGCTGTAAGGACGCTCAGTGACTATGTATAGATGATGCTGTTTTTGATGTTTTCATTTGTTATTTTCTGCACCGCAACACTAATAGCATAACACTCCGCGGTGAAAACTGTAGCACATGAGGGAAGTCGTACTGCATTTTCATTTTTTCCTTGTATTACTGCGCTTCCTACATGAGCATGAGTTTTTGACCCGTCAGTATAAAATGGAGTGTAATTTCTGTATTTTTCTTGTAGTGCTAGATATTCTTGTATTATCTGGTCGTGTGGTGTACAAGTTTTCCTGAGGCGTGTTAGTGTGACGTCACACACTGTGGGAAGAGTGTACCACGGTGGTAGCGCTTCGCATCTTGGGGCAATATTTTTAATTTCATTTAGTATGTTTAGTGCTTGGCATTTTTCTTCGAAGCGCAAGAGCAACGGCTTAATTGCGTGAGGCTTGTTGTTGAAGAGTATTCTGGATGGGCATTTCGTGACGATTGAGTAACAGAGATGTTTGGGGTGAGAAAGGATTTTGAGGATGTATGTACAAGTTAGTGCAGTTCTTCGATCTTCTAAAGAAGGTTCATTCGTTTCCACATACAGACTTGCTATTGGTGAAGTTCTGTAAGCACCAGAAGACAACCTTAAACCAAGATTGTGGATAGGATCTAGTCGTTTTATGTAGGACGGTCTTGCTGAGCCATATACTATGCACCCATAGTCTAACTTAGAGCGAACCAGAGAACGATATATATGTAATAGGCATGCCCTATCAGATCCCCAGCGTTTTTTTGACAGTAGTTTTAGCACATTGAGGGCTTGGGAAGCTTTTTTCTTTAAGGTGTTTATATGTGGCAAGAAAGTGAGCTTTTTATCGAAAGTTATCCCTAGAAATTTATGCTCTTGTTTGACAGGTAATTGGGTTTGGTTTAGATATATTGTGGGGTTGGCCTGTAGGCCTCGTCTCAAAGAGAACAGAACCGCTACTGTTTTCTGAGGGAAAAATCTAAATCCGTTTCTATCTGCCCAGGTAGCCAGTTTATTTATTGTTATTTGTATCTGTCGCTCACAGGTGGGTATGCTGGATGACGTGCATGCTATTTGGAGGTCGTCTACGTAAACAGAGTACATTATGGATTTTGGGATTACTTTTTCTATTGAGTTCATTTTGATGATGAATAAGGTCGTGCTGAGGATGCACCCCTGGGGTACGCCAGTTTCTTGTGTAAAAGTGTTGGAGAAGGTTGCACCTAGGCGGACTCGGAACGTGCGGATGGTTAGGAAGTCATTCAAACAGCTCAGCATCCTGCCGCGGATACCTAGGTCCGCTAGGTCACGGAGGATACCGAACCTCCACGTGGTATCGTAAGCCTTCTCCATGTCGAAGAAGACCCCGATACAGTGCTGGTTGTGGATGAACGCTTCCCGAACTGTGTTCTCAAAGCGAACGATGTGATCGGTTGTGGAACATGTCTTTTTAAAACCGCACTGGTGTATATCTAAAAGTTGCCGGGACTGAAGTATGAAGGTTAGTCTGATGTTTAGAATGCTTTCGAATGATTTTGCCATACAGCTAGTGAGTGCTATTGGCCTGTAACTGGTGGGAGTAGTTGGTGGCTTGCCAGGTTTTAGGAAGGGTACTATGATTGCTTCTTTCTATGCTTGGGGGATTTCTCCACTCATCCATATTTTATTGAAAAATTTTAGGAGAGCCTCTATGGCAGTCTCAGAGAGGTGAGCAAGCATGGCATAATGTATATTGTCTGGGCCTGGTGCTGTCATTTTACCGGATGTTAGTACTGTGTTTAGTTCCTGCATTGTAATAACCTGATTGTAGTCTTCGTGTATGCATGTTCCAAAGGGAAGTTTTTGTTTTTCTACTATTGTTTTGTGCTTTTGAAATGTTTGTGTATAGTTGGATGAGCTTGAAACTGTGGAAAAATGCTCACCCAATATGTTGGCCGGTTCTTCTAATGTTGTTTGAGTACCGGGTGTTGTTAGCATTGGAAATGTGAATGGAGTAAAATTTCCAGTGAATTTCCGCACCTGCTCCCACATTTTCTTGGATGTTATTGAGCTGTTTATGGAGGATATGTACTGTTGCCATGATGCCCTTTCTGTGTTGCGTCTGATGTATCGTGCTTTGGCTCTAGCCCTTTTGAAGATGAGCAAGTTTCCTGCAGTGGGATATCTGCGAAGGTTGCCCCAAGCCTTGTTTTGCTGCTTTTTAGCCGATGAGCATTCGTTTGACCACCAAACTTTATGTGTTTTTCGTGCAATTTCAGACGTTTGTGGGATGGCTTCTATTGCTGCAGATATTAAGCATGTGACAAATTTTTCATTTAGTTCTTCTATAGTAAGGGTTTCGGCATATTCTTTTTCTAGTGTGGCCTTCGTTCTGAAAAGTGCCCAATCGGCGAGGTGAATTTTTCATCGCCGTGGCTTCGTAGGGATGATGGATGTAGCTGATGTTAGCTTTAAAACTGTAGGTAAGTGATCACTTCCCCGAGGGTCGTCTAAAACATCCCAAATAAAATCATTAAAAACCGATGGTGATGAAAACGCTAAATCTAGGCAGGTCATTTTTCCAGAGCTGGGGCAGCAGTACGTTGCTTTTCCAGTGTTCATTAAACATATGCTATTTGAAAGAATAAAATCCTCGATGAGCTGACCCCTGGAATCAGTATGCTCACTTCCCCAGAATGAGGAGTGTGCGTTAAAATCCCCAATTATGACATATGGCTCAGGCAACTGTCCCAGAAGTTCTTCTAGGTCATGCATAGTAATTGTGTTGTGTGGTGGTATGTACACAGAACATATTGTTATTGTTTTATGGCTAATGATGTTTACTGCGACCGCTTCTAAGTTCGTCTTTAATGATACCTCTCTTGCAAGGACATCGCTTCGCGTAATTATAGCGACGCCTCCTGAGAGTCGGCTAGCTTGTTCTCGGTCTTTCCGGAAAATATTATATTTTTTTAAGATGTTTGTGTGCTGTGGTCCAAGGTTCGTTTCTTGCAGGCACACAGCTGTAGGTGCCATTGTTTTGAGCATATCGGTTATGTCTGTGTACTTTCTGTGTAGACCTCTACAGTTCCATTGTATTAGATATGCCATTGTGATAAGTTGGGGATTTGGGAAAGTCACTTATTTTCAGGAGCAGTGATTCGTGGTTTCCCTTTTTTCTCTAGGGAGTCTCGCCGCCGCTGCAGCGGTGGCGAACTAGGAGTTGTATCCATCGCCACTTTCGTGGCGCCGGATTTCTGCGGAGATTCCGCGGATGCGTGTATTTTAGATGTCCGCGGACTTTCGCTGACATCCATCTCCTCCACGGTGAACGTGGAGGATGCTTCTTGGTTGCGATGGCCCGTGGCCTTCGCATTCGTCTTTTTGCTGGCACCGCTGAACCAGGCCCTGCTCCAGCGGCAGAGTCTTTTGGGCCAGTAGTTGCCTTCTTATAGGGGTGGGGCGACAGGTCCAGTTCAGCATAGCTGTTCTGGGTGTCTATCGCCGAGGATGCCACTGCTGAAAGTAGGGCCTGAGGGCCTCCGGCGAGGATCGCGTGGTCTTCCCGCGAAATTTTCAGCCCTGTGGACTGTGTCATTGACTTCTGTGGTGGGGACTTGGTTGTCGACCCCAGGTCCTTCGGATCGACCTGTGTGCCGACAGAAACCGAAGGCGGCGGCGGTCCCCGCGTCACCGCTTCGGAGTATGTCCCTTTCTGTTGGAAAGAGACGCGTTTTTTTGCTTCAAAGTAGGACAGGTTTTCTGTGGTCTTCAAAGTTATGATTTGTTTTTCTGTTTTCCAAACTGGGCACGACCTGGAGTACGCGCCATGTGCGCCATTGCAGTTGATGCATTTTGGAGTGCGTTCGCATCTTTCTTCTGTATGTGCGTATTCTGCGCATGTGACACACGTGGGTTTGCCCCGGCAAGCCAACATGCTGTGTCCAAAGCGCTGGCACTTGAAACATCGTCTCGGATTTGGTATGTATGGGCGGACTTTACAATGGAGGTATGCGGCGTGGATGGAATCAGGGAGAGTGTACTATTGAAAGTTAGGACGATGTGTTTTGTCTTGATTTCAGCATTATTTCTCCGGATGGTTATTCGTCGGGCTGCTATTACTCCTTGTTCAGCTAGTTCTTCTTCCATTTCCGCATCCGTACTCTGTAGGAGTTCATATTCAGATATGACGCCCTTTGAGTGGTTCAGGGTGCGGTGCGGGGTTACCTGTACGCTCATTTCTCCAAGATTCTGTAAAGACATCAGTTTCGCGCTCTGTTCTTTTGTGTTTATTTCTACAAGGAGATCTCCGATTCGCTGCTTTTTTGCTTTGTAGTTTTTGCCTACACAGCTTTTTAGGGTGTTGGCGATGACAAATGCAGACAGGTTGGCTACCGGTTCATCAGTGTTTGAGTGAACCATGAAAAACTTCGGAAACGTTTCTGGTTTCTGTGGCATCAATTGTTTCGCATCGGTGCGACTCCTTTTTGGGAGCCGATCAGATTTTTTTGAAAATTTTTCCATACGGCATGTACTGGCTAAGGGTTCCAAATACTTTGTCGCCTCTGATTCACCCTTATACACAGAGGAAGGTCCCGGGACTCCCCCCCCCTGTTAGACAGACGAGGAGCCCATCGGCCGAGGATTGACCACTTCCTCGACCGCCACCGTTCAAGGTTTCTTCCCTCCACCTTTCAACCTATCGCCACGGTACGGATGACAGCTTCGGTATGGGGGCTAAGGGTCCGTGGTGGCGCCAAGCACCAACACCTCGTTGCACAAGGTGCCCTTGCGGGGAATTACTCAAGAAAGAAGTAAGCCGCCAAGTGGAGGAGTTACTTAAGTTAGGAATAATTTATCGTGTAGAAAGTGAATTTGCACACCCAGTTGTGTGCGGGGGAAAGAAATATGGGTCAATGCGAATGCATATTGACCACCCAAATTTGAATGCAGGAACTCGGTCAGATGCGTTTCCGATGACTAACTCACAGGAGCTAATTTTTCGGGTCGGCCGCGCGCAGTTTATCACGCTAGTGGATATAAGGCGTGCCTACTGGCACGTACGGATGAACCCGCACAGCCAAGCACTTACTGCATTTGTGACGCATGAGAGGCCAGACCATGTCCAGCACGCATTAGAAGAGAAGCTCGATTATTGGCTCTTCGGCGCCGTGGTCAATGTCGTCTCTGGCCACAACCCCCTGTCATACTTGACGACGTGCACTCCACACGGGGAAAAATTGGCTAGATGGGCGCTGCCACTTCAGCGTTATAACCGAACAGTGAAACATAGGAAATGCACCAAGAATAGAAACACAGATGCGCTATCCAGGCTCCCCAACTTGGCATGGGAGTCAGGTACCACTATGCCAGCCTCGAGAAGGCGTGAATGTTCCCACTCAACCAACGCTCGATGAGCAGGGTGCCGTGTGTTGAAGTCGGGCACTTACGAAGAGACTTCTGCCTGGCGTCTGCACAGAACGGTGCCCGTGAGTGTTGTGCGCAGACTTGTGAACAGTGATGAACAATGTGGCTTTGTGTGTGCTTCAAATGTGGACTCTGCGCAGTGCATGATGTGGCTGCCCGTTCAGTGAACTGTACAGCAGCATGCACCAATGTTGTGCCTTGTAGCTTTTTTTTATTGATTGTTTCTTTGCTTTGGTTCTCGAAGATTTGAGTACCCAGGAGAAAATCTGCCCCTGGAGGGCTGACATTTGTAAGGTGAAAGTGTTGCGGCCTCTTTGTTAGGAAGCATAAACGAGCTGATAGCAAGCTCGGTTTATACTCTTAGAGGGGGCGTGTAAGGCCGCCCCTCTTTTCCAGCTGCATACCTTTGCAGAAAGCAGGACGCCGGCACACGCGGAAACCGCTCCCCAGTATAAGCGAGAGCCCCGAGTACATACCGGGATTGAAAATTGTCGCTTGACGCACTGACCCCCCCCACCCCCTTACGACGTGGCCTATCGCCGGGAAGGCACCCACAGCTTCCCGCCGTGCCTCGTGAACAAAAGCGCATTCCCAGAAGGGCCGTGACGGACACCTGTCATGGCGGACAGGCAAGACTCGCCAAGAATGTGGGAAGACAAGGGCGACCCTTAATCTGGTTTCCCGGAGCGACAGATGAACCCCTTCATGCTTATTAGCTGTGTCCCGCCGTCGGTAGCGCGGCAGCATCGTGGGCCCTTTCGCCTCCTCCTCTGTTGCTGACGAGCGACGCGGACCGATGGTGGGTGGCGGTATGCATGCCTGAGGCAAGGATTAGCTCCGAAGGGAGAGCCTGTGGATACTCTCACCTGAGAGAGAGTGGTGGCGTTTTTGTTGTTTATTTAGTTTGTATTGTTAACAAGAATCTGGGTTCGAGGCTAAGCCCAACCCAAGGGGTTGTCCCCATCTCGCATGTTATTTTTGAGTCGAGAATTGATGCTTTGAGCGGGCCACTGAAAATGACCACCCTTAGTCCTTTGTTAATCAAGTGTTTAAAAACGCATGTAAACGGATGCAGTCGAGTCCAGTCTGAGCTGAGGCTCCATGCTTAGCATGTAATGTGATGCTACTTAGGCTCTAACCTGCCCGGTCGATGAGTAAAGTAGTGCAAAGTTTGTTCTTTTGTAAATTCAGTTCTGCTTTTTCCAGTTTAACTCTCTGTATATGTATGTTGTAAATATATGCTCTGCTGTAATCATCTACAAGCTCGCCTCCTGTTCATCTCCCAAGCCGAACGACGCTAGAGGAAGGGTTTGTGAACCATCCTCGAAGAAACGAACGACCTTTTGAAATTCTACTGTATTCTCGGCGCCGCTGCTATTCACACGAGTCCACTGGCGCCTTCCCATCGCTCGAACCAGCGACGGATATTAAACTCGGTCGACAACGAACCGAGAGGAGGCACAAACGGACTCAGCGGAAGCTCCCTCATTCGGCAAACTGTTCAGCACTTTTTGCGGAGGCGGAAGGAATGCCCTGCAAAGACGTGGCGGTCCTGAGCCTGTTGCTGCTGTGTCTGTGTTCGCAGCTGATCAAATGGTTGCCACTGCCCCCCCCCCCTTTAATTTGGTGGGAGGTGCACAATCGAGGTGGTTCCTGCTGCCGCCACGTCGGCGCCTCTTGAACCCCTGGGCACGTCTGCGGAGCTCGCGTAAAAAAGCTGTAGTCGACGCCTGCGGCTGCGACTACGTGCAAAGTCCGCGGTGCCTGGGAAAACAAACTGTTTTTAGCCGGGCCGCAAGTTTGCCTTGAATGTAGCTAGAGGTCAGCGTGGTCGCAAGTTTGACCTTGAGTGTAGCTAGAGGTCGCACCATGAGCATAACTGGCGGTAGTCAGGTTCGACACATGACGTCAGCTACAGCAGCGGCACAAGCGGCTGTTACACCAAATATCTCTACTTTCACCTATGACTTTTTTCAATTACTCACTTCACCTACCACGTATAGATCTGGTAGAAGAAAAGAAATGTGACAGTTAAGTCGGGGTTGTCTTCCGAAAAAATACGAATGCACCTTACAGCCCTCTTTCCAGGCAGTCAGCTGAGCGCATATATTCCATTGTTAGTAATGTTTAACAAACTCAGCCGGCGCAATTTTGCGATTTTGCCAACTCTGCACACCCGCCGCGATGGCTCAGTGGTTAGGGCGCTCGACTACTGAGCCGGAGTTCCCGGGTTCGAACCCGACTGGGGCGGCTGCGTTTTTATGGAGGAGAAACGCTAAGGCGCCCGTGTGCTGTGCGATGTCAGTCCACGTTAAAGATCCCATGGTGGTCGAAATTATACCGGAGCCCTCCACTACGGCACCTATTTCTTCCTTTCTTCTTTCACTCCCTCTCATATCCCTTCCCATACGGCGCGGCTCAGGTGTCCAACGATATTTGAGACAGATACTGCGCCATTTCCTTTCCCCAAAAACCAATTAATATTATTATTATTATCGACTGGCGACCCGCCGCGGTGGCTCAGTGGTAAGGGCGCTCCACTACTGATCCGGAGTTCCCGGGTTCGAACCCGACCTCGGCGGCTGCGTTTTTATGGTGCAAAAACGCTAAGGCGCCCGTGTGCTGTGCGATGTCAGTGCGCGTTAAAGATCCCCAGGTGGTCGAAATTATTCCGGAGCCCTCCACTACGGCATCTCCTTTTCCCTTTCTTCTTTCACTCCCTCCCTTATCCCTTCCCTTACGGCGTGGTTCAGGTGTCCAACGATATATGAGACATAACGCGCCATTTTCTTTCCCCAAAAACCAATTAATATTATTATTATCGACTGGCACCTTTCCTTCCGCCCCGCGGCGACGAAGGCCAATCCGCAGATGAAGAGGATCACCGTCGCCATGCGCAAGCTCACCGCTCGAGGCCAAGGCATCTCCCAGCAAGCTGCGCTGCGTCTATACAATGCCGTAGCTTTGGGGGCGGTGCTCTATGCGCGGCCGCTCATCACGGTGCGCAAGCCCTGCTGGAAGAAACTCGAGCTTCAGCACCGCAAGTCCCAGCGCGTGTGCCTAGGCCTGCCCAAAAACTAGCAGTGCGCCGCAACGTTGGCCGAGGCTGGAGCGTGGCCACTTGAGCTCCAAGAAGCGCAGGGCATTGAATCACATCGTCCGGCTTCACCGCGCACCGGACGGCGGCTCGCTGCTGCAGCGTATGCGCTCGCACCCGCGCTCACGAATGGGCGCGGCGCTGCTCGAGTATGAGCAATTGACACAAGGCCCGCCCCCCTAAGGCTCCTGCGCGCCCTGGCCTGCTGGCTCGGAGATACAGCGAGAGATCGTCGGCATTGCGGGAAAGCGGAGCACACCCCTCTGTGCTGTGCAGCAGCTGGCCAGAGCCGTCATACACGAGGAGCTCCAGGACCATCTCCTCGTGTACACCGACGGCTCAGTGGCCCGCGACAGCTGCTCTCTTGCTGCGGCGGCCACCATCCCCACCCTGCGACTGCACAGCCAGCAACACGCAGCCTTCCTGGACTCCTCCACCACGGCGGAGTTGATGGGGATCCGGCTCGGGCTGGACCTGCTGCTCACCGTCGGCCCGCCACCGCCCAGGAGTGCTCTGCTGTTGCACTCCCGCGCCACCCTCAGCCGCATGCAATCTAACGCCCGCGGTACCCCACTAGTGCGGGAAATTCGCTCGCGCATCGAGCGCCTCGCGCAGAGAGGTTGTGCCGTGCGTGCACAGTGGGTGCCCGTTCATTGCGGCATCGCCGGCAAAGAAGAGGCTGACGATCTCGCGACCGCTGCACACCAACTACCTGCCAGCGATCTGCCCCTTGCGCTGGAGGACGTGCGTGCGGCCATCCACGACCATCTCCGAAAGCAGCACCCCGACCCACGCATCGCGGGAGGTGAGCGCATCGACAGTGTCACCGGCTGTCGCGCACTTACACGGTCACAACGTGCAATGATCCTCCGCGCGCGCATTGGCTGCGAGTGGCCCGGGGAACGACGGGTGCGTCACGTAATCGCGTCGGGTGATGTGTGTGACGGATGCGGTGCAGTGGAAACGCTAGAACACCTGCTCCTTCACTGTGCCGCGTTCGCCGATGCTTGTCGCGATATGCTCACGGCCTATAGGGCGCAAGGCATATTACCAGACTCCATAAAGACGGTATTGTGGCTGCAGGGCAGTGCGCGCACTCGTGAGCGAACTTTGGTGAGCCTCTGTGCATTCCTCGAACACACGGGCTTGACGTCCCGTCTGTTCTCCGTCAGGTAGTTCCACGCGGTGACCGAACGCTCCGCGAGTTCTACCTTGAACGATTAATAACTGGACGCCCCACTCCAGTTGTAACCATCACAGTCCTGCGCGCGTGTGTGGTTTAATTTCTCTAAAATGAGCTAATCACGCGCACAACCTGGACACATTTCTTATTGTGTGAATAGTTTGTACATAATACTTCTCCCCCTATCCTCTCTTCCTGTCCCTGACCTCTTTCATTTCATTTCTCCATTCTGCCTGCTGTCCTTTATTTTCGCTGCCCCAGCTCAGGTGCTTCAGTATCGATGGCAGATGCCGGGGCTGGCAAAAAACTTTTCCTTCCTTTTTACTATTATTTTTATAAAACCACTACCACCACCATAAAACGCCTGAGTTACCGGTTTCTAACCCGACCGCGGCGGCTACGTTTTCATGGAGGGGGCGCTAAGGCGTCCGTGTGCTGAGCGATGTCAGTGCGCGTTAAAGATCCCCAGGTGGTCGAAATTATTCCGTAGCCCTCCACGATGGCACCTCTTTCTTCTTTCGCTCCCTCCTTAATCCCTTTCCTTACAGCGCGGTTCAGGTGTCCAACAATGTATGAGACAGATAATGCGCCATTCCTTTCCCAAAAAACCAATTATTATTATTATTATTATTATTATTATTATTATTATTATTATTATTATTATTATTATTATTATTATTATTATTATTTATTATTATTATTATTATTATTATTATTATTATTATTATTATTATTATTATTATTATTATTATTATTATTATTATTATTATTATTATTGCGCCCAGTAAGGACGCATGTGTGCTGTGCTTCCGCCCGTTTTTTGGTAAGCAGCAGTTTTTTCGTTGTGCCGACTGCAACAAATGTGTACACGCGAAGTGTGTCACTTGGAGTGACGACGAGCTGCAGCTTTTGAAGTCCGGCTCGCGACCATTCATGTGCAATCTGTGTTTGTCGTCTTGCGGCGGTGCTAAGCCTAGCGACGGTGGCGTGTCAGCGGCTGCATTCCTTTCTTCCACGGCCCACCAGCCCCATCACGCGACCGATCCTACCGGTTCCCTCGCTTCCTCCACGACGGGCGAACCTGACGGTGCGCTTGCCTCGCTTCGGGCTCTCCTCCTCGACGCACTTGAGGGAATCTCGTTTCTGAGCGACGAGGTCGCCCAGCTGCGGGAGGAGAATGAGCCCCTTCATGATGACAACTCGCGGGCGCTCGCTCTCCAGGCCGAGGTCGTTGCCTCTCTGCGGGCTGATGTTCGCAGCCTACGCGAGGAGCTTGCGAGGCGCCCTGCTTCATCGCAGCGTGATCCGCCTTTCGTTGAGCCCCTGCCCTCGAGCAGTCCTTCCCGTATGCTCCAGCCATCCAAGAGCTACTCTGCTGCCCTTCACTGTGGGATGGCACCCGTTGATTTGGCCACCTGCCCGACATCTGTATCTGTTCCCCCACTTATAGTTAACTCGCCTGAGGCGCAGAAGAAGCACCGAAGCCCAGCCATCACTGGCTCGTCGAGCTCATCCAGTCTCAACGTCGCCAGACCTCAGTAGCGCCCGAAGGCTAATTTCGTCTCCAAGCTGTGCCCTGTGACAACGTCTGCTGATCTGACGAACCATCTGAAGTCCGTGAACGTCACCCCCCTTTCCTGCCGGCAGTGTAAAACGAAATATGACTCTTACTCGTCCTTCTACCTCACAGTCAGTGCGGAATTTTACGATCAGCTTGTTGACCCTTCGATGGGGCCTACGGGCTGCATCTTCAAGGCTTTTCGTGGAAAGCTCCTGGATGGTATGTTACATCCTTCCGAGCTGACGGGTGATTGCAGTCAACCCTAACTTGGATATATATTACCAAAATGCCCGAGGTCTTCGGACTAAGGGACCTGTATTTTTTTCCAATGTATTAGCCTCTTGTTATTCGGCTGTTGTAATTACTGAGACCTGGCTGTCTAGCAAAATTAACTCAGGTGACTTCTTTCCTAATAACTATTCTGTTTTTCGAAGTGACCGCCCTGAATCAGCTTCTAAACAAAAGGGAGGGGGAGTGCTCATTGCTATTGACAGTTCCGTGCAGTGCGTTCCGCGTTCCGACCTGGAAACCATCGAAGAATCAGTCTGGTTAGAGCTCACTTTAACTCGACATCAAAAACATTTATTGGCAGCTTTCTACATTTCCCCTAATCTGCCTCCTTCTGCCTACGATTATGTACTACATTCTATCGAATATGTTATCACTTCTCATAGCAAGCACAAACTACTCATTTTAGGGGATTTTAATACTCCAGATATTAACTGGAATACCTTTACATATTCTCACAACAATCATTATGTAGTTAGTAAGTGCAACCGGCTATTAGATTTCACAGCTTTTAACACCTTGCAGCAACACAATTTAATTGAAAACTGTTGTGGTAATGTTCTTAACATTTGTTTATCTAATTCTGAAAATGTTCGAGTCCCGACACCTGACATCTCACTTACTCGCTGTGACAAATTTCATCCTCCAATTCTAATACCGGCTTCGGTTTCTGCCCCAACTTCTGCTAATTCAAACCGTGCGGGGAATTCCCCCCGTTTTGCTTATGCACTTGGCGACTATGTTGGTCTCTTTGGTTTTTTCTCTTCTGTCGACTGGTCCGTTTGAAACGAAATCAGCGATGTTGACGAACAAGTCAGTCGCTTCACTGAAATAGTTCTCAATGGTATGCGCCAGTACATACCTCTGCACACTCCTACTCGTAGCAAGTTTCCGTTCTGGTTTTCCAAGGAACTTAGAACAGCGCTGAAACTTAAGGAGCGGGCCCACCATAAAGCGAAACGCCCTGGGCTTGATACATGGGCAGATGAATTTCGCCGCTTGCGTTCCCTTTGCAAACGCCTGTACAAGCGTGATCATGAGTCATATCTTGAATATTTAGAGAATTGTGCCTCTAAACGTCCTACTGAATTCTGGAGATACGTTCGCAAACGATCGAATAAATCTGATAGTCATATTCACTTAGTTGACTCTCATGGGAATGAAATTCGGAATGTCGCTGACGGCTTTGCTCAACATTTTTCCTCCGTGGACAAATCTCCACGTTTCGATTCCGTATGCCTTCCAGCTGGCGTACCTGATTCCGTTCTTCTCGACGAGAAGTTAGTAAGTGAGAGTCTTAAGTGTTTGAAACCATCTTTGTCCCCTGGACCTGATGGCATTCCAGCCGCCATAATAAAAGCCTTCAGTAGTACCTTCGTCCGTGTTTTAACCACAATATTCAATAACTGTTTGAAAAATTCTGCGTTTCCCCGCGTGTGGAAAACGGCGCGTGTTTTCCCTGTCTACAAATCAGGAAACAAATCTGATGTTTCGAACTACCGCCCCATTTCTCTTCTTTGTGCAACCTCTAAGCTTTTTGAATTGGCTTTGCACAAAGTACTTTCCTTCCACCTCAAACATGTAATCATACATAATCAGCATGTTTCATAAAAGGTTCTACTACAACTAACCTTGTGACTTTTATGACGTATACATCAGCTGAAGTCCTTCAGAGGAGTCAGGTAGACGCTGTGTACTGTGATTTGAGCAAAGCTTTCGATGTTGTTACTCACTCATTACTTCTTCAAAAGCTTCTGCTGTTTGAGATCGACGTTTCAATTGTAGCCCTCCTACGCAACTATCTTCATGAACGGTCCTGCTTTGTCAGTGTAAATGGACAGACCTCATTTGTTTACACTCCAACCAGCGGAGTTCCTCAGGGCTCGGTATTAGGCCCGCTTCTGTTCTCTGTTTTTATCAATGACGTTTCCTACGTGGTCAAAAACTCCTCGTTTCTCCTTTATGCGGACGATATAAAAATGCTCAAGGCAATACATACTCTTCATGATTGCTTGTCATTGCAATCGGACATATCCGCCTTCTCTGATTGGTGCTTCAAGAATGGGCTCACTCTCAATTCATCTAAAACCAAGGTTGCCTCATTTACGCGTAAAACGCACAGTCTTCTCTACTCTTATTCTGTGAATGGTAGGCCGCTGCCCAGGGTTGATGAAATTAATGACATCGGCGTACTTTTCAACCGTAGCCTCATCTTCTCCTCTCATACAAAACGCATTGCTCTACGGGCTATGCGTACACTCGGCTTCATCTGCAGGCTTTCGAGAGAGTTTAGATCCCCACTTCCTTTCTTAAAGGTCTACCTCTCCATATGCTTGCCGCTTTTGGAATATGCGTCTGTTGTTTGGAACGGCACTTGCCAGTCGAACTGTGAAAAAATCGACAGAGTTCAGCTAAAGTTTTTACGCATATTTCAACATCGGTTTTCTTGCAAAACTTCCAGCTCTTGTCCCAGACGGAGTAACTCACTGCAGCTTCCTTCTCTTAGCTGCCGTCGCGTGAGGGCAGATAAAATTTTCTTGTATAAACTTCTTCATGGTCACATTCTATGCCCTCAGCTCCTAGCGCGTATCCTTTTGCGTGTACCGCGAAAGAGCATAAGGGAATTCAGACCATTCCAAGTTTCTGTGCTCCTGCTCTCCCTCTCCCCTCTGGACAGAATGCAAAAGCTGTTTAATTCTCTTTGTCCCCACCTTGATATATTCGAAAATTCTCTCCCTTCCTTTATATTGGATGTCCGTGACGTTCCACTTTGAGCATTCTTTTTCTCATACATAACTTCCCCTGTCATGCATTTCGTCTTTACTACACTTCTGCGTTTGCACCGGTATTATATTTTTTTTCTCCTTAATTGTTCATCACGTCTACTTGTTTTCATTAATATTATTTCTTTAATACTGTGTACTCACGCCTGACTGTAACGCGTTCACTAATTACATTTCTGATTGTGTATGATTGTATTTCTAGCTTGTATTTCAGAGGTTTCTTATTCGTTCATATTAGTATTGGCTTTATTCTTGTTTGTATTTTGTTATATGCTGTACTTTGCTGTGATCGGTCGTTCTTGTGTTCCTTCTCTTTGTTTATTGCTCCATTAGTTATTTATATGTCTGTTGCCTGTTCTAGCTGTTTTCATTTACCGCTGCTCTCACTGTTTTCTTCTTATCGCTTTTTTGCTTCATGCTTGCTGTCACGCCTAGTTTATGTGTCTTTTTTTTTCTATCGCCTTGACTGCTGCATTACCTCCCCTGAGTGTCCTTTGTGGTGAAATAAATTTACATTTTGTGCGTGTGAATGGTGTACCAGCACCAAGACCTATGGGTTGTTCCTGGGCGCCGAAAAATAAAGATTGATTATTATTATTATTATCATTATCATTATCATTTTCATTATTATTATATTATCATTATCATTATCATTATATTATTATTATTATTATTATTATTATTATTATTATTATTATTATTATTGCGTGTGAATGGTGTACCAGCACCAAGACCTTTGGGTTGTTCCTGGGCACCGAAAAATAAAGATTGATTGATTGATTATTATTATTATTATTATTATTATTATTATTATTATTATTATTATTATTATTATTATTATTATTATTATTATTATTATTATTATTATTATTATTATTATTATTATATTATTATTATTATTATTATTATTATTATTATTATTATTATTATTATTATTATTATTATTATTATTATTATTATTATTATTATTATTATTATTATTATTATTATTATTATTATTATTATTATTATTATTATTATTATTATTATTATTATTATTATTATTATTATTATTATCACAAGCTGACTTAACAGAGACTGGAGTAGTAAGCACAGGCGAGAGAATATGATTATGAATATGAGGCCAGAGAGAATATAAGAGAATATGAGTCCAGACACACCTGTATAACACCGTCGAAGCTTTTGATCGGTGACTTCCCCTTCGAATCTCGCACTAATTCTGTATAATCCCGTTCCGTGATGGAAGCATATGGAAACATAATTTCACTTTTCATCCTTCCGATTAACCTCTCTTTTGGTCTCCGGTTCCTTCTTCCTTCTTGGAAATTCGCTTATTATGCCAAAACACCGCCACACGAGACGAAAGCGCCAGCATAGCGGTGTTACAGCGCCGCTAAAGTGCAAAACTATTATGGATGTATCGTGATGTGGTAGCTGATTCTCTTCCCTTTTTTTAATGAAGACGTGTGAATAAAACTCATTACATGCTCGCGCTGTGCTGCTGAGCCGCTCTTTGAAACCTTCTAATATGACGTTTAATGGGGCACAATTTTGTGAGTAATAATAATTGGTTTTTGGGGAAAGGAAAATAGTGCAGTATCTGTCCCATATATCGTTGGACACCTCAACCGCGCAGTAAGGGAAGGGATAAAGGAGGGAGAAGGAAGAGATAGGTGCCATAGTGGAGGGCCCTAGAATAATTTCAACCACCTGGTAATCTTTAACGTGCCCTGAAGTATTCACACTTTTAATAATTATAATAATAATAATTGGTATTTTGAAGAAAGGAAATGGCGCAGTATCTGTCTCATATATCTTTGGACACCTGAACCGCGCCGTAAGGGAAGGGATAAGGAGGGAGTGAAAGAAGAAAGGTAGAATAGGTGCCGTAGTGGAGGGCTCCGGCATAATTTCGACCACCTGGGGATCTTTAACGTGCACTAACATCGCACAGCACACGGGCGCCTTAGCGTTATTCCTCCATAAAAACGCAGCCGCCGCGGTCGGCTTCGAACCCAGGAACTCCGGATCAGTAGTCGAGCGCCCTAACCACTGAGCCACCGCGGAGGGGCAGCACACTTTGCTTCGCTACTGTTTTAGTGTGCGATTTTTTTTGTACGTTTCTAATCATTCTTTTTTTTCTACTTTCTCTTGTGGGATCGGTTAGGTTGGCGATCTGCCTTGCAGACGGCTAGGCACTACACGTTATCTTTCGTTTAACTATTTTGCAGAGACCTATCGTTCACTTAAAAACGCTTCGCAGAATGCTCGCGCGGTGCTTGCGGGTAAAAAACGTCGAGGATGCTGACGTACTATTCATTAGAACAGTGTTGAAGGAAAACAAGTGATTGACTGAAAGCAGCTTGTCACAGAATTCTGTTGAGGCGTATGAGTATTTAGGCGGGTATTTTTTTTCCCAGAGGGGGGGGGGGGGGGGGGGGGCTCGAAAAAATATTTCGTTTCGGGGAAATTTGAACGGACAGCCATAGTGTTCTTGACATAGAGAGCGGTTCACGTCGCCCACTCAAGGCCAGTTGTTTTGACCCGTGTGATTTTCATAGTTGGCACAGTGTTCGAAGACGCAATCTACCCATTCTTTCAAAGTGCCGCGGGATCACCCACTCATGGGATAATTCCCAGGATTTCGAAACCATTGCCATCGCCACCTGGAGGGAAGTGGCGGAAACATTGGTGGGTCTTGCCCTCACAGGAACGTCAACATCATCGTCCCTATTTATTATCTGCAGGTATTCTTAATTTCCCGCACAATATTTGTCTTCGGCTGCTGGGAACAATATTTAATCAACGTTTTGGCAAATTTTAATTTGGTAGCTGTATATGAAACTTCCCAGGGCTCATAAGGATACACTGTTAGCATCATCATCATCGCCATCATCTCAAGAGTCAAAGGCATATGTCGTTGCATGATCTGTGCAGTATGTCATACATGAGAACTGGCGCGTTTATCTGCTGGACAATCCTAATGTCATTAATGCGGACCTGGTTGTGGGCACTCTTTGTAATGCGTCATGCGCGCATGTGTAGTAATGCGGGATCCATATGGATCTTAAAATATGAGTGGAAGCGGGGTGGATGGGGGACTGGGATGACGACAAATTACATCGTTGTCACGTGAGTAGGTGTGATATATTACAGCATCGTCACGTGACTAAGTTTGATGGCACAATACATCGCTGTCACGTTACCTGGTATGACGTCACACTCATATAATATAATCAGTGATTATACTATTAGTGTTATCGTTATCTAATTATATTATCATTAATTATGTCGCGACATCATCTTCGTCCCATGACTCGTCGGCTCGTGACGTCATCTGGTGCGGTTTCTTGCGGACACTTTTTTGCTGATATGACCTTGAAAGTGATCCATTTAATGCTTTCGCATTAATAAAAGGACTCGCTCACTTCTACACAGACATACACAAAAATTAGGGGACGCTTATGCTTCGCCTTTAAAAGTGGAACCCGACAGCGTGTTGCAGCACTGCCAGGGAGTCCACGGAACGCCATCTCCCGTTCGGCGCGATGCCTCCATAAAAACGCAGCAGCCGTCGTCGGGTTCAAACCCGGGAACTCCATATCAGTAGTCGAGCGCCCTAGCCACTGAGCCACCGCGGCGTCTCCCACAAGCTTCGTGGTGAATGCGCTTTGGATGTGCGATACGTTGTTCGCCGCTCAACGCGTGATTCCTGCGTGCCCGCACGACACGAGTGGGAGGCGCTGCTTTTGCGCGCTATCTGTTGGGCAGTGGAGTAATTGCGAGAAGGAGGATTTTTCGCTCACGGCCAACGCTGCAGACGACACCGGCTTTTCCGCTACACGAGTTCCTTAACGTTGTCGCGTTAAAGAGTCATCTGCCTGACCCTGGACACCGCTGGCAGCCTGCTGAAAGGGGAGGAAGATGACGGCGGTCAAGACTCCAGACATCACCGCCCTCTGATTCCTTGACGGGTGCAATTAAAGTTGTTCGTCATCATCCTCTTACCGCGCGGTTCGGGCGTCCACCGAGATATGTGAGACAGGCGTCATTTCCTTTCCTTAAAACCAATCTTCATTTCGTTTTCCTTCCCTTGCAGTGCGGGTCGGGTGTCCACCAATATATGCGAGCCTTTCCTATAAAACCAACTTTCAATTTTGCGTTCAGCGCACTGAATAGCGCGCTCACCCTGCCACACCAGCAGGTGTCACTTAATGGTTGATCGCGAGAGGTTGGCCCAGCAATGAACGCTGCGCCCTAATGCTGGTGTGCCGCATGACTGCCACAACCTTGTCAGCGCTAATGCATCGAGCACACATCTCTATCTCTCTCTCTATCTCACTACCCCGCGTATAGATTGATAGTTCGGGAATGGGCAACATTGCCCCGCCGCGGTGGCTCAGTGGTTAGGGCGCTCGACTACTGATCCGGAGTTTCCGGGTTCGAACCAGGCCGCGGCGGCTGCGTTTTTATGGAGGAAAAACACTAAGGCGCCCGTGTGCTGTGCGATGTCAGTGCACGTTAAAGATCCCCAGGTGGTCGAAATTATTCCGGAGCAGTCCACTACGGGACCTCATTCTTCCTTTCTTCTTTCACTCCCTCCTTTATCCCTTACCTTACGGCACGGTTCAGGTGTCCAACGATATATGAGACAGATACTGCGCCATTTCCTTTCCCCCAAAAACCAATTATTATTATTATTATTATTATTATTATTATATTATTATTATTATTTTATTATTATTATTATTATGGGCAACATTGGGCTTGTCTGTAGCGCCTAGCAAACGGAAACACGCGGTGACCGCATTACCCGACCGCGGCAGCCACGTTTCGATGGAGGCGAAACGCTAAAGGTGCCCGTGTGCTGTGCGATGTTAGTGCACGTTAAAGATCCGCAGGTGGTCTAAATTATTCCGGAGCCCTCCACTGCGGCACCTCTCCCTTCCTTTCTTCTTTCACTCACTCCTTTATGCCTTCCTTTACGGCGCGGTTCAGGTGACCAACGAGACAGATACTGCGCCATTTCCTTTCCCTAAAAACCAATTATTATTATTATTATTATGCTGTAGTAATCCACTGCTGCTCTCGCGCTTACGACGTAGGATTGGGATGCTGTAAGCTCTCCTTTCAATGTTGGCTCTTTTCCGATAAAGGTCAATTATATGGAAATATTAATTTGAAGATAAAAGAAGCATGTGAGATACAGAGATATTTCTTCGCTACTTACGCTCAAGCGATCAAGAAGCAGAGCAAAAAGTGCTGTATTTCTTTAGAATGTTAGTGCACTTATGAGCGTTGTGTGCAGTAAAGAGAACTGCATAGTCGTCAGGAATGTTTGGCTCCATTCCGCGGTTGGAAAAGAGGAACGATGTGCGCCTGTTTTGTATAGAAGCATTGAAGGCGAGGCTGTAGAAAGAAATTGTCTATGGTTTAAATGCTGCTCAACCTTGTTCTAAGTCGACTCACGTGACCACGGCTTGATTGCTGCGAGCGATAGATGGCGCTCGCGAGCGTGGCAGCGTCCGTATTGTGGCTTCGGCTGCGGCGATGCGCCGGTGCGTGGGTTCGCGCGCACAAAAAAAGAAGCCCCTCCCCCCATTTTTTTGCCCGTCGGGAAATGCACTCGTCTTACGCGCCGAGAAGCGCCCGCTGCTAAGGGACAGAGAGCGGATGAGGGTTCTATTTTATTTGGCAATATACGAGAGGTTTCAGGTAAACGAGCCACTGATTAGTTATGTGTTTGCACTGTGCGCGGGATATACGATAAGTCAATATGCATCTGTTGCACGCAAGTCGCACCACTTTTGTGTATTTGGATTTCTCGCGCTATCGTTTAGAGCTTGAAGAAAAAAATTACTCGTACGGTACATTGCTGCGCGCAAAAATTTAGTATTTAAAAACTTAGCTAGTCAGTATGGAATAATTCATCGACTGTGCAGTGCGAAAAAGAATGTTAGGCAGGGTTTAATCATGGTTATACAAATGGTCGGGAGAAAGCATTTTGGCAATGGCCCGGACCAGATTTAGAGGTCGTCACTGTGCCGGGCACGCTTACTTATGGTTGCACGCTCAATAAGGTTGGACGCTCAGTTATGGTTGGTCCAAATCGGCCGGGGTCAAATTTCGGGGCTGGCCCGGGTCACATTTAGAGACTGCCATCGGCGCCCCTGGAATCCTCTTAGTGTGCATGGACGTACGGCAACAGCGAACATTCATCAAACGCCAGTTCGTTTCTTGGTGCAGGTAGGCTCTGCTCCTGAAGTGTTTTGCAAAAAATCTGACGATATTTTTTGCTAGCGCTTCCATTCCCACAATCATTGCTGTCTTTAATTTGTGATTTCGTTCACGTCGCCAAGTTGTTAATACTGTCCGGTGACGTTGAGTTGAAACCTGGACCCTTAAGAAGTCTTCCCAGCAATACCAGTGAATTAGTCTCACTAATAAAATCCTTGCATGATAAAATGAATTCTAAGCACGATGAAGTTATTACCGCACTTAATGAAGTTAAGGCGGCCCAAAATTCAATGGAGCTGCAGATTGAAGATCGATGGTCGTCTTACTGCAGTGGAAAACAGTGTTCGCACATCTGAGGCACCGCAGGTCGAAAGTATTGCTCATGTCGCAGCACTTGATCAGAGACTGAACGAATTTGAAGATCGTTCGCGCCGAGATAACTTAATATTCCACAGTATCGAGGATAGCTGTCAAGAGACATGGGCGGAATCGGAAGAAAAATCTGCTCCATTCTGAATACCGCAGTTAACTTCGGTTTGGATAAGAGCGACGAACGCATATCTCGAGCCCATAGATTAGGCTGCTTTGTCCTCGACAAATGCGCCCCATTATTGTTAAATCTGTGTCATTTAAACTTCGGGGAACTATTATTGCCTCAAGAAACAAGTTAAAAGCTTCCAAGGTAACCGTGAGTGAAGATTTTTGCCAAGCGACAAGGGATGTTAGAAAAAAGCTTTCGATTTTAGTACTCAAAGAGGCAAAAAATTTTCAGTGCGGTATAACAAAGTTCATGTCGGCAATAAAAGTTATGTTTACTCAGCGGACACCGACACCGTGTGCGAAACAGGGCCTTTCAGTGACAGCAGTCCAGCAGGCTCTTCTTCTGGCACTACCCGCACCGACGCAGATACATCTTCATCCTAACCCAAAAACGTGCCCCTGAAGACGTCCGTCGAAATCTATCATTTCTCTTCACAATCATCCGGAGTACTGTGATCAAACGCAATGATCTATCATTTGTAATTGATGCATGCACTGCCGATGTGGTGGTGTTAACGGAAACGTGACTTTCAAACGCTGTAAGCAATGCAGAGTTGCTTGACTGTGAAAAAAATTACACCATCTGCCGCCAAGACAGGGCTGCAAAACACGGAGGTGGTGTACTGATTGCCGTTTACAACTACATCGTATCAGACGTAGTCATTGTCTCTATTGCACTCGAAATGCTTCGTGTCCGCATAAACATTCGCTACCAAAGTGCATTATTCTGTTCCTGTTATAGGCCGCCGAACGCGGCACCATCTTTTTGTGAGGACTTACACGATGCATTGAATATTTTGGTTACACAATTCCCTTCAATGCCTTTATTTGTGTTAAGAGATTTTAATTTCCCCAAATAGGTTGGTCCGGTCTATTTGTAACTGTCAGAGATACTTCCGCAGTCAGCCAACGCTTTTTGAACATATGCATGCAGTTTAACCTTATACAGATTGCTTCAGAGCCTACAAGGTTTGGTTCTGGTACTTCTAATCTGTTAGACTTAATTCATACCACTGCACCTGATCTTCTACATCGTGTAACCTACATACCTGGTTTGGGATCATTGTCTTAATCACTTCGAAATAACGGCGCTTAATACTAAAAAAGTTAGTAGCATAGAGACAGTTACAGACCATTCCAAGGTGACTACACATCAATTAACAGTGAACTAGCACTCTTCATAGATAACTGCATGAATACCTTCTTCGAGAGAACCGTTGACCAAAATTGGACATCATTTAAGAACACAGTCTCGTCGCTAGTCGATAAGTACGTCCCGGTGCACCGAATTAGAAAACAATCCGGATCGCCGTGGTTCACCGTCACCTTGAAACGACTTATGAATAAGAAGAAGCGCTTCCTTCGCCTTGCAAAACGTTCAAACTCTGCGGAACGTTGGTCCGCATACAGTGATGTTCTCCGAACTTACCGACTAAATATCAAACTATCAAACTATCCTCCAGCGCAAGGGGCAGATCACTGGAGGGTAGTGGATGGGCGGTGGTCGCGAGGTCGTCAGCTTCATTGTTTCCGGCGATGCCGCAGTGACCGGGCACCCACTGTGCACGCATGGTGCATCCTCTCTGCGCGAGACGCTCGATGCGCGAGCGAATGTCCGGCACTAGTGGGGTACCGCGGCCGGTGGATTGCAGCCGGCTGATGGCGGAAATAACAGTTTTGAAGCGAAAAGCTTCACTACGCTTTTCAACACCACGCTTCCCGCGAGCCGGCGTATGACGTAGCACGAGTGACGTCACGCACGGCGCAGGTGGCCGCAGCCGACTCCGTCGCCTTTTCTCTATATCTCGCTCTCTAGTCACTGCTGCGCCTGCGCCACTAGTAGCACCGAGCCACAGGTGTACCGCCGCTGCGCAGCGCCTTTTCTCAAAATCCTACTTCCAATTATCAGTTTTCTCTTTATTCTTTCCCTCCCTCCTTTATCCCTTCCTTTACGGCGCGGTTCGGGCGTCGACCGAGATATGTGAGATGGTTACTGTGCCATTTCTTTTCCTCTAAAACCAAACAAGTGAGCCGACGGCGTCCATAGAGTTCATTGGCACTGACAATTTTGCAAAGGCCGTTCATTTTCACAAAGGGAAAGGCGCACGATCGGCTTCGCGGGTCAGTGGACACCTCAATTTCGCTTTCATGTACGTGGCGTTCGTGTCCAAATTGCAAAAGCCTGCTTTGATTGCGTTCCGCACTCTCTGTAACCAGCGCGCCCTCCCTGCCACCCTGGGAGGTGGCATGCAGTTAATGGTTGGTCGCGAGAGATTAATCACCAAATGAACGCTGCAGCCTAGCAACAGCTGCAGTGCCGCATGTCAGCCACAACGCTGTCAGTGCTAATAAATTCAGGCCACATCTCTTTCACCACCGCTCTTGTATCAAAGCGCGAATGAGGCGTCCGCATATCCAGGGAGCCAGTTATGCGCCCTTCCTTTCCTCAAATCAAACGCTGTCTAGAACATTGTCAACGCCGAAGCCAATGAACACGGTGAACGCCGAGGTCTTCTGCTTTGTATATCCTGGATTATCTGAGCTAATCCACATTCATTTTTTTTTTCGAGGAGTTACCAGGTGGCACAAGATGGGGCGCATCTGGATGGTGAAAACTGTTTTTTGAGGAATGGAAATGGCGCAGTAAATGTTCCGCATCTCGGTGGACACCTCAACCGCGCCGTAAGGGAAGAGGTAAAGGAGGGAATAAAATAACGGTACAGTGAACTTTAAATTCTAGGAAGCTGTAACTTCCCACGTGTCATCGTCCGAAACGCGTCGACAACTCCTCCTGGACATTGTACGGTATACTCGCAATTTTTTGCGTGGAAAGTGATACTTTTTTGAGCAGTTGCGAAGTTAGTTCATGTACGAGTCGTACCTGTGAACTGATTAACTGCTACTGGACTTTTTCCTCTGTTTGTATGTCGGTACAACCATATAATGTGATGGAAAAAATAGAACTGGTTCGTGCGCACCATTTTCGCAGCGAGAAGTGAAATAGCCCGCCAACCCTCCTCCCTAGTATGCGCGGGCATAGTGCGTAGAAAAACTATGTACTGTATTACACAGTCATTTGCAAGACGGAGTAGCTGCAAAGCTTCATTAATCGAGACGCAAGGTCGTTCGGCTACCACTGTGTTGTTCTCGGCTTGAGCGACAACTGTCGAAAGCGGATAAGCGGGCAAGGCCAATAACCTAGATTTTTTATTTATCGAACTTGCCGGACGAATTTTTTTTTCCTCACGGTTCAACTGCAGCTGAGTGTTGTAACATCGTGCTGTACTTCAGAAGGTAGGACCGACACGAGCCGATCAGGGCCCCATTTCGCGAATCTGTTCGCATGTTGCTATCCTCACGTGCGGACACTTTTGTGTAGGGGGGTCAGAATCGACAGCTGAATTAATACACGAGGCGGCGGATCGGAAATCGAGTTGCATCGGTGCAGTGCAGGTGAATGAATGGCGGAGGCCGATGAGGTGGGTTGTCCGGTGGCAGGAAACATCTTGCACGTGCCGCGTGCCTGCTCACCCGGCTCTTCCTTCCGGCTTTTCGGCAGAGCAGACGCCCCAGCCGAAAGCGGTGCGACGCCTCTAGCCGTGGTTGTCGCCGTTTCTGGCGTCTTCGATGCCGCCTCATCCTTGTCGCCTCTCCTGCGGAGCATGCTGCAGCAAAGGCATCCAAAGCGGCGTCTGTCTGCAGCTGAGTGTTGTAACATCGTGCTGTACTTCAGAAGGTAGGACCGACACGAGCCGATCAGGGCCCCATTTCGCGAATCTGTTCGCGTGTTGCTATCCTCACGTGCGGACACATTTGTGTATGGGGGTCAAAATCGACAGCTGAATTAATACACGAGGAGGCGGATTGGAAACGAACGAACGCGCACGCACACACGAAGATTGGAGGTATAGTCTCGATTGAGAAAATAAAAGGGTGACTTCTGGAAATTCCGATTTGCATTTTAAAGACCTTTAATTCGAAGAACAAGCTTGGCCGGCATAACCGAGAAAATATGAACACACAAAAAAACTATGGGCGCGGCAGAAAGGACTTTATTCAATGTGAAACTTTTTCTTCATTTTTTCCTCATTTTCTTCATTTTCTTTTTTTCTTCATTTTCTTCAGCCAAATCTAAACTTTCAAGAAAGCGAACATTCTCCTTTCGCGTGGAATGACCCTGCTTGATCATTTTCATCTCTTTTTCACAAGTGGTTCAGGCGCCCACCTGACACCGCGCCATTCCTCTCCTCGTAACCTCCTCCTCTGAAGGTAAAAGCCATATATGAACTGAGGCCGCGATTCCTAGCAGTGATTGTGCACTAAGGGGCGTCTCAATGGACGATCCTGCAACACGCAGTAGCTAGGGGACACCGACAACAGACCATTCTCAAAGATCCGTTTGGAAGGTACTACGTCGAAAGTGAGAAAATAATGATGCGTTCCCCGTTTATTTATTCGAGTGTGCGCTAACACTAAAAGCTACAAACACGGGAGGCAGGACAACGGCGAACCATTCTTCGTTGGCATCAACAGAGTCACAGACGGCCGCAAAACCTTTAGGAGGAAAAGGAACGTGACCAAGGACAACAGTTCTCAAAACACGCGTGTTCGCGCCCACCTTATTTATTTCAATAAAAATTTGTCTAAACCCATAAAAATTTTCCAGCATGAAATTTCGGCTTGGAGCTTCTTCCTCTGCTGCTCTCTTTTCGGCCGTGAGGCTGCGAATTTGCTGTTATACTTCGTTCCGCGAATTGGATATTTTCGCCAGAATGCTGACGTCGTCAATTTTCCAGGCTTCATTGCCGCAATAATGCTGCGCCAGGGACTCCAGGGTCCTGCGGGCTTCCTCGAGGTGCGATGGCAGCGCGGCGATGCACTCGTCCAGCTTGGCCCGGTCGCTGCCATCGGCGCATGCCCGTCCCGCTGCGGCTAGGGCGTCCTGCGGAGGCGGGAGTTCGGGAAGACGGCGCGTTCGCAAAGTCCGTCCAAGAGGACGACGCAGCACTTGCCCAAGCAGCTAACGCACTCACATGTTCGCGCATGTGTACACAGCGGGAACGCAGTACGTGGTGCTCTTGAAAGACTTTTCGGATGGAACATGCTTTTGAGATGCGCGACGTACGTTAGTCCGCTGGAATTTGGGAGTTACATCGTGGGATCCTGCTTGAGTCTGTCCGTGCTGTGCGTTTACTGCAGTGTTTTCCTGTTACATATTTAAGCGTCTGCACAGTACGCGGCAAAGGTTTGTTTAAATCAGAACCTCGGTCAACAAGAGCGAGAAAGAAAAAATAGCAAACGACCGCGCTTCTCGGTAATGCGATTTTTGAGCCCAGCTGCTGCGGTTCTTGAACCGTAGGCGACCGCATATGCCGAACGGAGGCGACTCTCGGAGACTCTGGCTTAGACTTCGGCAGCGCGCGCATCGTTCCACAGCCGATGAGGCTGCCTTCGAGCAACGTTTTTCGATGGAGTCTGTTGGAAAATTGGTGCCAGGAAGGGGGGGGGGGCGGTGGGGGTGAGGGGGGTTGGACCTTTTGCCACCTCTCGGCCGGCGACAGTACCCCGCTAGTTTTCTTGGCTTTCTCTTCGCCGCCGCACTGCCCATTGGCTGCTCTTAGTAACATGGTCAGTTTTTAATTGTCCACACTGGTACGCGTTTCGCAATTGTATGCTCGTGTCGTTTTATAACTTCTTGGATTTCGACGACTAGTAGGAGAAAATACATTTATTCAGAGCATAAAAACTGGGCGGGTTCAGTACGAGAACCCATTCGTCGCCATCATAATCTGGCCCCTTTCAACCAGCGATTTCTGGTCGAGGGGACTGTGGTTATGAAGGGTTGCCTCTCAGCGTTTATAAGTCGGATCGAGATTGCTGTCCAAGTCTGGGTTTTCTTGACATTCCCAAACCGCTTGAAAGAGTGTGCCAAGTGCTCCACAGAGGGTGCAGGACGAATCGTAGGTGTCTTGGTACCAATTACTCATTAGGTAAGGATTGGTCAGAGTATTAGTTTGTAGTCGCCTGATTATGTGCTCTTCATATTTACTTAGGGTTTTTTGAGGAAGAGGATAATTCCTTCTTGTGGTCTTGTAGTACTCCGTAATTTCTGCTTAGCTTAGTAGGGGTGAGGGGTTGCCAACTGTGTTAGAGAGAGGCTGCGTGCCAGATGCTCGGAGGAGGAGAGTTCGAGCAGGTGTGTTGGCCGCCTCATTGCCCGTAGTTGAGAGGTGCCCTGGCGTTCAGAAGATCTGGATGTTGGAAGGATTAGACCTTTTCAAAATTTCCCAACACGGAGCACCAAC